>NC_133658.1:785529807-786129807 GCF_037893015.1 Macrotis lagotis
GAAAGATAGATTGGAGGAAAAATGTGGGATATCTTGAATATAGGTCTCAAGAGTTTATATATACTTTCTTTTCCTTAAATAATAAATGTTTTTTTTTTAAATATAGAAGAGTTGGGGAGGCTAGGTGGTGCAGTGGGTAGAGCACCAGCCCTGGAGTCAGGAGTACCTGAGTTCAAATCCGGCCTCAGACACTTAATAATTACCTAGCTGTGTGGCCTTGGGCAAACCTAAATTAACTGCATTTGCCTTGCAAAAACCTAAAAAAAAAACAGAAGAGTCAAAGCCTTCCCAGTAGGGAAATCTGACTCAGCTTCCAAAGGCTCATCCAGTCCAGTGCTCCCTAAATCACTTCTCAGAGCAATGGGTTAATCTTGATACAGAAAGGGGTATCTGGTAGGCAGAATGAAGCCAAAGGTTTCAAGTGTACATCTCCCACCAATCAAACAAAGGAATAATATACAAAGACTTATGCAATTTGAAAGATTATTTTGGCATCTGTGAAAAAGAATTGGAGAGAAGAGAGGTCTAAGGTATGAAGACCAATTCAGAGATTTGTCTATATGGGAAGTGATGAAAGCCTTGTTGTAACATCAGTATTTTGGAATTCAACACATCTTGGCTCATGGTATGAGGTGCGGTGAAGTAAAAGAAAAAGTTAAAAATTACTCTCAACTTTTTATATTAACTTGGATGATTAGGAAAATAGTGTTGCCATCAACAAGAATAGGAAATTTAGGAGGAGAAGCAGGTTTAGAAGGAAAGATAGTTTGGGATTTAGGTAGAAAGGTTTAGTAATCAATTAGTTAATCAAGATCAAGTTAGTCACATGGCGAGTAAGTGCCTACAGTCTGATTTGAACTCAGAAAGATAAGTCTTCCTGACTCCTAGCCTAGCCCTCTAACTATTGGGCCACCTATCTGTCCAAGGGACAGGGAAGGAAGTATAAATATGGAAGTAATCTGCATGAAGGTAATAATTGAAGCCATGAAGGCTGAGATCATCAAGTAGAAAGCAAAGTAGAAAAGAAGATAAATAAGAGGTTGAGGAGGTGCCTATTCCCAAGAAGACAAGCAGAAACTAATGAAGAAAATGGAGAGGTCAAAGAGGTGGAAATGACATAGAAGTCAAGGGAATAGAGACTATCAGTTTTTCTATGACAGTAGCAGAATAGTGAAAAGTGAGACAGTACTAAGAATCACATCATGTTTAGACCACCTAAAAATTAAACATGACTTGATATTCTAAATGAGAGATACTGGCTCAATGTTCAATACTTATTGGTCATATTTTGGGAAATTATGAAGCATATCAGTTTGATATTCTTACTATGAATGATACCAGCTAAATGCAAAAGATGACTTATAGATTCATCCTGGTAAAGAAAATAAAGGAATTGGCAACATTAGTCTTATTGGGGAAAAGAAACATCATTTCCTGGTACATTTGGTCATCTTTTATTCCATGTTCATGGTAAGTATTTGCGAACAGCTTATGGCCTGCCATCTGTTACAGAAGATGAAGAGGTAAATAAAAAAAAAATTGCAAAGAACTCTGGAAAATCATCCAAATTACATTGATGCACACTTTGATACACAATTTAAGTGCAAAGGTAGGAATAGAATTAGGTTGGTGAGAATAGAAAATATAGACCAGGAATAAGAAATGTATATTGCACAAAAGCTTAATGCTTCTATAGCATAAAAATGTTTTTCAAGAAAAGAAATGAACATGGCAAACCCTAAACATCAGAGAGAGGGAAAGAGAGAGAAATTGATAGTACTTTAAAAGATAGGAAGTGACCTATTTACTAGTGTAGAAGTCATTCTTGAATGAGTTGTCTTTATATAGTTAGACTATTAATTGCTTAAAAGAAGATAAAAATAACTACAAACTAGAAGAGAGAATAAAAATCAATAAAATGTATGGCATGTAATTCTGATCAGTTTAAACAAGCTAATGATCTCAAAAAAATGAGTTAAATAAGAAAGGTTGTAAAAACAGGCTAATAATTGTAGGGAAATGTTGGGATAGTTAGGTGGCATGGTGAATAGCACACCAGTCCTAGGCTCAGAAGGACCTGAATTCAAATCCAAGCTTAGACACTTAATGATTGTCTAGCTGTGTGATTTTGGGCAAGTCACTTAATGCTATTGCCTTAAATAAATAAAAAATAAATAAAAAGTTAAAAAGTTAATAAATTATAGATTTACTAATGCTAGATTTACATTATATTTGTTTTGAATATAAACTAAAATCTTTAAGAAAGAAGAAAAGGGGGCAGCTAGGTGGTGCAGTAGATAGAGCACTGGTCTTGGAGTCAGGGGTACCTGAGTTCAAATCCAACCTGAGACACTTAATAATTATCTAGCTGTGTGGCCTTGGGCAAGCCACTTAACCCCACTGCCTTGCAAAAGATATACTTGTGTGTGTGTGTGTGTGTGTGTGTGAAAAAGGAAAAGGAAGATCATAAACAATAGTCCTAAAGCTAAGAGAAGAGGTGGAGGATTAAGCCATCTTATTAAGCAAAGTCATCCAAGGATATGTAAGGGTGCAAATGTAGGGAAGAAAAGGTATAAAATAATAATAATAATAATAATAATAATAATAATAATAATAATAATACCTAACTCCAAGTCCAGGTATTATAATAAATTGATATTGTAAAAACCAAATTTTAATTTTAATTCCTTTAAAAGTATTTGATATATTGGCTTTTGTTGAGATATTTTATCATCTGAAATAGTATAGTCACTACATTTGGATTCTAACATCATAGTGCCAGATATGCCTTATAAGAGTAGATAAAAATAATTCTAAAATAAACAAAGATGGAAAAGAAACCATATTAGATCAGCTGTACATAGATAGGATATAACAGTTCTTTGGGTGATAGAATTGTGAGAGAAATGAGGGATTAATTCCTTGATTCACAAAGTATCATAAATGAATGAAAAGAAACAGTATCACTTTGTTAATCACTAAGGATAGAATTTTTAAGATAAAATAATAATAATAATAATAATAACAACAACAATATAATCCTGTCCTTGATAGTATTCTGCTAGAAAGAACAACACATTAGTGACAAGGGAAAGGAATTTGTTTTGATGAGGTAAAAAGTGCATATGTAAGGGGGAGAAGATACTAGAAGTTCTAGATATAGAAGTGTTAATTCAGGCCCTACCCTCCCAGTGCTAGTTCAGATGGTCTGGGTGGAAGTTTGGAAGGGATATAAAACTGATATAAATATTCTGTTTTCTGGGGCAATCAGTAAATATTTTTGTTGTTGGTCCATTTTTTTAATAGAACCAATGCCATCATTGTATTATCTTCACTTGTGCATGAATTGAAGTGAGGCAGAATTACACATCTGTCAGACTGAATGACAGACAGTGACAGAATAAAAGTCAAGATAACTTGGATAATTTCCAGGATTCAGTGAATGACCTTGGTATCTGATGTATGAACAAGCTCTAAGGCACTCCACAGAACCTGCTTCAGTCACCTTCATGATCGTTGAAACAAATTGTTCTCATTCAACCATTCTGCTGAAAAAAAGTCTTCACATGCTTGGGATATACATCCTCCTAACTCATCAACAGGTTTGAGGTCTGTAGGTTAACTTCAACCTGGTTTAGCTCATCAGCTGAGATAGTTATACTGGGATGTGGTTGCTATGTATGCTAGAGTTTCTTGGAAGCACAGGTAAAACTTGGCTGGCAAGTAGACACCAAAAGTGTATGAGTAGCTCCAGGATGTTATATCTTCCTTTAAAGGAGAGAAATATATAGTAAGTAAAAAATCTCAAACCTTATTAACTGCCACCCCTTCTAAAAAAGTGACAACTAAAGGAATACCAACAGTTAACCTAGATGTCTATCTTTCTGGTTTGGTTTGGTTTTTTTTTTTTATTTTTATGAGAAACATTGAAAGGTATATCAAGGGCATCCTTTGAAGGATATTAATAGGAAATGGCAGAAAGTTTTGTATGCAGCTCTACACTAGACCACAACAACACAAAAGGAACTAAAAATATAGTTACAAGCACTTACCATGTTTTATTTTTGCTGACAGTAACAAAGAATTTTATTTTAAAGGGTAAAATGCCTTCTCAATATTTTCTTCCAAATTATATCTCTGATCCGTACAATGAACTCATTCGAGATTTCTTACAGGGTATAAAAATAAATATAACCATAGTAAGTGACCTTTGGTTCAATCAAAACTTAAAATAGGGAAATATGTATTTAAACTTAAGAAAGACACAATGCAAAGAAAGAGAACTATTGAATAATATCCTTCTTGAATATTTATCCCAAAATGAGGAATAAAACACTAGCACAAAGGCTACAACAATATATCAGAAGGATTATGCATTTTTAAAAATTGGATTATACCAAGAATATAGTTATTTTGAAAACTCTAAATACAATAAACTATAGTAATAAAAATCACATAATTATGCCAATATATAAAACAAAAATTTTACTAAAATGTAACAATTAATATTAACACACACGTACACGCAAAAAGCTTAGAAAAAATGAACCTTTCCTTATTATGATAAATAGCATCTAATTAATCCATCAATAAATATTTCTTAAGAGATCATTTTGTGTTCTGACAAAGAGTGCAAAGTACTGGATTTACAAAAAGACAAAAAATGTTCCCTGGCCTTACAATCTAATAAATATAATCAAAGCAAGTTATACAGAGCATAAACATGATAATTAACAGAAGACACTAGAATTAAAAAGGATTGATGGGTCTCAGACTCTTAATAATTACCTAGCTGTGTGGCCTTAGGCAAACCACTTAACCTAATTTGCCTTGCAAAAACCTAAAAAAAAAAAAAAGGATTGAAACAGGTTTCCTGCAAAATGTAGGATTTAGTTCTTAGAAGCCAGAAAGTTGAAGTAGAGGAGAGAGAGCAGTCCTGACATGGGAGACAATAAGAGAAAATGACTAGAGGTAAAAAATGGTGTATTTTATTTGTGGAACAGCCAGGAGGCTTGTGTCACTAGATTGAATAGTATGTCAGAGATTAAGGTATAGGAAAAATGATATGGTAAGAGGGGTTAAGTTATAAAGGACTTTGAATGCCAGACAGACCATTTTGAATTTGATCCTTGAGGCAATGGGAAGTCACTGGAGTTTACTGAATAAGGGGATAGTATGATCAGTCTTTGCTTTAGGAGAAACATTCTAGTGATTGAAAAGGAAATGGAGTGGGAAAAGGTAGAGTGAGGTAGGCAGACCCATCAGCAGGCTATTGCAATTGTCCAGATGTAAGGTAATGAGAGCCTGCTCCAGAGAGGTGATAATGGCAGAGGAGAGATGTTTCAAAGGGAAATTCCACAAGCCTTGGCAACAGTTTGGATATGGGAGAGGGCAGAGTGAAGACTCTAGAATAAATACTTAGTTGAGAGCCTGAGGAACTGGGAATGTGGTCAAGTCCTCTAGAGTAAAAGGGAAAGTAGTAGGAGGGGACAGTTTAAGAGAAAGAGAAAACCCATAACCAGCATTAATCTATAATGAAGATATGCTAAAAGTGTTTCCAAATGATCAGTAAAAGAAGAATGATCTATTATTAACCTTGTTGTTTGATTTGGTTCTAGAAATTTAGCTAAAGTGATAAGACATGAAAAAGAAATTGAAGAGGAAAACAAAAGTAAAGAGGAAACTAAATTGTTACTTTAGCAGTATAGTCTACTTAGAGAACTCTGGAGATTCCTCTAAAAATATATTGAAACTAAAACTAGCAAAGACACAGAATATAAAACAAATCCACCGAAACCATCAGCTTTTCTTTATATTGCCAAAAAAATTAAGAAGAAGAAATTAAAGGAGAAATCTAATGCAAATTAACTACAGAATATATGAACTATTTGGGAATGTATCAAGATATATAGAAGAATTATATGGTCAACTCCAAAATAATCTTTACAAAACTAAATAATAGCTGAAGAGATGCTAATTGCTCATGGTTGGACTATGACAATAAAGTAAAAAATTACAATGCTACCTAAATTGATTATTCAATGTCATATTGATAAAAACTTTAAGGGGGTTATTTTAAAGAGTTTGACAAATCAAAACAAAATTAAATGTCAACAAATATTTATTTAGGACTTCTTATGTGCCAGGAACTTTGAAGATAACTTTGTTGTTCAGTCATTTCAGTTGAGTCTGACTCTACATAATTTCATTTGGGGCTTTCTTAGCAAAAATACTGGAATGGCTTGCCATTTACTTTTCAAGCTCATTTTGATAGATTGGAAAACTTAGGCAAACAAGGCTAAATGACTTTCCCAAGGCAAATAAGCCAATAAGTCACTTAGGATGAGTCTTCCTGACTTCAGGTGCCACCAAGTTGTCCACCTGGGGGATACAAAGCTGTAAAAGACAGTCCTGTCTTCAAGGAGCTCACATTCTAATGGTGAAAAGACTACACGCAAACAACTATATACAAGGAACATACAGGATAAATTGGAGACAGTTTCAGATGGGGGCACTAGAACTAGAAGTTAGAAGTAGAGGGATGCAAGAAAGATTTCTTGAGGATTTTAACTGGGACTTGTGGGAAACCAGAAAGAAAAATGATTCTAGACACAAGGAACTACCAGTGAAACTCCAAAGAACTGTGAGATGGGGAATCTTATTTGAGAGAAAGTAAGGAGGCCAGGATCACTGGATATTAAATAGCAAGGGAAATAATGATGAAAGTATGAAGGAATGGGGCTTAACAATGAAAAACCTCAAACTGTATCATAAAGTAATATTCATCAGAACTATCTTGTAATAGTTAAAAAGAAAAATTGATCAATATGATGAATAAGCAAATAAACATGGTAGCCATAGTCTACAGTAAACCCAAAGACACTAGTTACTTGAGAAAGGACTCACTACAAAAGCAGCAGGTGAAGGCGGGAGGGAATAAAAAGCAGTCAGGTAGAAATTAAATCTAAAACATTACCTAATACTAGTATCATAAATTCTAATGAATACATGACTTAGATATAAAAGCTAACATTATAAATCAATCAGAAGAAAGGGAAAGAAATATCTTTCACAAGTGTGGATAATAGTTATTTACTGAACAAATGATATAGAGGATCACAGGAAATAAAATAGACAATTTGTAATATGTAAAATTGAAAATCTTTTACATGCCAATGTAATTAAAATTAAAGAGAAACAAACAGTCAACTCAGAGAAGAAAAAAACTTTTAGTGAATTCACTCATAAAGTTTCATATCTAAAATATACAGGGTAATAATTTAGATATGCACAAAAAAAGAGCCATTCTCCAAAAGACAGATGGATAGCAGTATATGTGTATGTGTGTGTTATGTAATTCTCCCCCCTGCATAGACCATCATATCTCTCAGGTGATGGGGAGCAACTTCTCTATCCATCCTCTGGAATCACTACATTGATTAGAGTTCTTAAAGATTTCAAAAGTTGTTTATTTCTACAGTTTTATTGTTATTGTAGATTATTCTCCTAGTTCTACTGATTTCATTCTTTACTTTCAAGGGAAGGAAGGAAATAAAAATTTATATAGAACCAGGCAATTTGCAAATAGTACTTCATTTGATCATCACATCAACCCTGTGAGGTACATGCGGCTATTATCCCCATTTTATAGTTGAGGAAACTAAGGCAAATTGACTTGTGTCATGCAACTAATAAGTGCAATTACATTTGAACTGAAGTCTTCCTTACTCTAGACCCAGTTCTCTATCCACCGTGTTTGCTGACTCAGATCTCATTACATTCATCTAACAATTTGTTCAGCTATTCCCCAATTCACAGGTTTTGTTTTGGCCAAAGAAAAAGAAAAAAAAAGCTACTATAATTTTATAAATGTAGTCACTTTTTTAATGTCTTTGAGTTATAGGGTTTAGCAGTGATATAGATGTATCAGAAGGTATATAACATTTTTGTATATTGTTCCAAGCTGTTTTCCAGAACATTTGACCCTTCACATTTCCATTAATGATGCATCAATGTGTTCCTGGACTCCCACAACCCTCCAACATTTGTTGCTTTCCCCTTTTTTGTCATTCTTGCTCAACTTATGCATAATATAGAACTTCAAAATGCTTTCATTTGATTTCTTTAATCATTAGTAATTAGTAGCCTTATTTTCATATGGTTACAAATAACCCAGGTTTCATCCACTAAGAACCTCCTCTTTATATCTTTTATATCAATTGGAAAATGGCTCTAATTCTTATATATTTGGATCCTTTTCCTAATATACCTTAGAAATAAGATCTCCTAGGAGATGCTACCAAGATTTTTTCCCTAGATACTATTTTCCCTTTTAATCTTAGCTTTATCTGATTTGTTTAGCTTTATCTGATTAAAACTTTTTAATTTTAGGTAATAAAAATTTTTCATTTGCTCTTCTATGATCCATTCTATCCTTTTCTCATAAGTCTTTCCTTTATCCATAGATCTGATAAGTGATGTTTTCCTTATTTCTCTAATTTTTATGATAAGACTTTTTATATCTGGGTCACAAATCCATTTGGAATTTATCTTTGTATCAAGTACATGAAGTGTTGGCCTAAATCTAATTTCTTCCAGACAGATGTTCATTTTTTCTCCAGTAATTTTATAAAATAGTGAATCCTTATACCAGTAATTAGGGCCTTTGAGTTTATCAGCCCCTAGGTTGTTGTAATTTTGCTTCCATATATAGTATAAATAAATCTATCCTATTGATCAATCTGTATTTTTTAATTAGCACCAATTTGGCTTGAATAGAATTGCGCTGTAGTATAGGTTAAAATCTGATATTGCTGGACCAATTTCATTTCTATTATTTTTCAATATCTCCCTTGAAATTATTCACCATTTTTTCCTCTCCATGTGAATTTTGTTTTCTCTCATTCTACAAAGTAATCCTTTAAAAGTTTGAGCAGCATGATATTAAATAATGATGAATGTTTTTAATTGACTCATTCATTTATTCATTCATTTGTAATGTGTTTGCCTTGACAAACTCTAATGCTGACTCTCTGACTTTGAAATCCTACCTGTAAACATTGTTCCCACCTACCATATTTCCCTTTGTATTTGGAGCTTGAGAGTTTAACAACTTTAGTCTCTCTGTTCACTTGGACCACTCTCTTTTCCAGCAAGATGGCTCTTTCCTAGGCTCAGTTGACAGATTTTAGTCACTGGCACATTACAGTGATCAGTGGGTTGATAATACTGTCCCATTCTACTAACCCAAACATTTTCCCCATTCTCAGATCCAGATATAGAGGGGACCTTCCAGAGTTTCTGTATCATTTTCGAATGATATATGGTTCTCCACCCTTGTAGATTCCCTAAAGTGCAGCAAAGTATAAGGATTCTTCTGAGAGATCTAAGGGACTTTTCTTCATTCCTTCTTCAACCCAAAAGGGACTATCTGGATTCCTGAGATCCAGCAGACAGAAGGGACTGTAGTAGGAGCTGGTCCTTCCAGACACGAATTTAGATATGGAGTGCTGCTGCCCTAGCGAATCAGTTTACAAATGACTGGGTCACAATTATCTGCAAAGAATTAACCCAAGTGAAGGTTGTCATTCACCTGTTCAAGTTCAACCATCAATATGCACACAGTGAAGTATCCCACATTTCATCACACCAGAAGTTAGATTGGTCATTCCAGAATTTTCCCAGACTGGTCATTCGCAGTCCAGCATATAACATGGAAAAGGTCATGCAACTTGAAGGATTCCCCAGCAAGTGCAAAACAATGAGACTATCTATATACTAGATTACCTACTACAGCAGATAAGAGGTATGATATTACCTCACTATACCCATCCCCTCAAAAGATCAATTTCTATTATCCATAGTGGACAGAGTTTTGGGATCAAAGTACTTAAGTTCAAATCCCATCTCTGGAACTGTCTGTCTATGGGACCTTGACCAAAACAATTAGCTTTCCCAGGTCTAAGGTTGTCAATTTTGAAAATAAGATTGGACTAGATGGTCTCAAATTGTCCCTTTCAATTGTAGACTCTGATCCTATGAACTATTTTTGACCCTCAAAAATCAAATTTCAATGCTAGCAGGAATTTTGGAGGGTAGGGGAAAGGGGAAGGGAATAAGTATTTTTTAGGAACCTTCTGAGTTCGATGTGATCATTTTTAAATCATATCTCTTTTTTTAATCCTCAACAATCTTAGAAGATAGGTTCTATTATGATTCCTTTTTTTAAAACTGAGGCAAATAAAAGTCAAGTGACTTACCCTGGGTCACACAGTTAAGTTTCTGAAGCTGCATTTGAATTCAGATGTTCCTGATCTAGACCCCACGTGCTATCCTCTATATCATCTCACTGCCTCCCACATTGTGAGTTTCATCCTTGGTGAGGCTATGAAGTTCATAAATTCAAACTTTATCCAGCAAGAACAAATGCCTTTGTAAGTCAGTCTGACACCTGAAATAATCAATGAACTTTGACTTCAATCCAGACCCAGAAAACTGAAAGTCTGTTCATCCAAGTGGAAAAGCATAAAACTCAGCTTTGAAGCATCCTTTTCCTCTGCTAATGCTGATCATCATTCAAATAGTATGACAGTGGGGCAGCTAGGTGCCGTAGTGGATAAAGCACCAGCCCTGGAGTCAGGAGTACCTGAGTTCAAATCCAGCCTCAGACACTTAATAATTACCTAGCTGTGTGGCCTTGGGCAAGCCACTTAACCCCATTGCCTTGCAAAAAAAAAAATAGTATGCTAGAATCCATCATTTTGTGAGAGCTAGAGAAGCACACTTAAAAGAACTTGGGCAACTAGATGGGCCAGTGGATAGAGCACCAGCTTTGGAGTCAAGGGGACCTGAGTTCAAATTTGATCTCAGACTTGTGTGGCCTTGGACAAGTCACTTAACCTTGATTGCCTCCAGTGTCATCTCCAGTCATCCTGATTCATATCTGGCCACTTGATCCATGTGACTCCAGAGAAGAAAGTGATGCTGATGACTTAGCACAGCACCCCCTCACTCTTACCTAATCTACATGCATGTCATGGCATCACTTCCCTGATATCATGTTTTTCTTGTAGAATGAAGAATAAAAAAACAACTGAAAGAACTGCCTAGAGTATATTATGGAAACATCAAGCTGTGACCCAAGACCCAAGATCTGAGTTCAAATTCTGATTCTGCTACATAATTAATCTTACTGATCTTTAACTTTCTCATTTGAAACAAGAACTAGTTTGGGGGAAAATAATGTACATCATTAATACTGAAGAAAGTCAATAAAAAAACATCAATATCTACATATATATATATATATATATATATATATGCCTATGTTCCCATCTTGCAAAATAAATGAGAGTATTCTATATTAAGGACATTATTGATGAAGGCATCAAAAAGTATTAGACGGGGCAGCTAGGTGGCGCAGTGAATAGAGCACCAGCCTTGGAGTCAGGAGTACCTGGGTTCAAATCTGACCACAGACACTTAATAATTACCTAGCTGTGTGGCCTTGGGCAAGCCACTTAACCCCATTGCCTTGAAAAAGTCTAAAAAAAAGTATTAGACAAACTTTCAATAAAAATATATTTTGAAATCCAAAAAGAGAAAGAAAAGAAAAAGAAAGAAAGAAAGAAAGAAAGAAAGAAAGAAAGAAAGAAAGAAAGAAAGAAAGAAGAAAGAAAGAAAGAAAGAAAGAAAGAAAACAGAAAGACAGACAAAAAGACAGATGGGGAGAGAGAGAGAGAGAGAGAGAGAGAGAGAGAGAGAGAGAGAGAAGGACTAGATCTAATCTAGAGGTGAGAAGATGAAGGTTTGGGGAGTAATATTAGAATGTTACTGTTTAGGTTCCTTTTTTGTAATCTACCTTTTTGCTATTTCATAACTTGAATTAATAATTGGCTTTGTGTTGAAAGACCACAAAAAGTGTAACTTTGGCTAGTAAGTAAAAGATTAATTTGGGATTCAGGCTTTTCTCTTTTATTTCCTCATTTAAGGACCATTTCCTATAAAAAGTCTGAAAGTCATGATGGATGAAATTGTTTTTAGCTCTGAAGGTACATGGTCTTCAATCTTGGATGGGATCCCAGTCAACTAAGAAGCCCTACTTGTGTTTAGAGTGTGAACAGAAATCAGTCTAGGTGAACTCTTACCCAAGGAAAAAGAATCCCCATCCGTCTACCCCTCCATTAGAATTTAAGGTGACCCAGCTCGTGAAAAAGAAAACCAACTCGAGTGTCTGGATGGAGATGAAGTCTGCTGTCCAGATATCTGGAGGCTACTAAGTCTCATGATCAAGCCATGTCCTTGACAGGAGGAGCTGAAGATTTCTAGCTACCTCCTCATTAAATGTCTACCAATCAAGGTTGATTTTCACTTGTAGGGACATTTCCTTTCAAAAGATATTTAAGACTTTCAGGTTCTCTATGAGCTTGTCTTTGGTTAGTAAGAGAAAGCTTGGATGATCAACCTACCAATTATTAGCTTACCCAATTAATTAATTACCCAGAAACTCTTGTCTCTCAGGGATTTACAGAGAAGGAGAGTCATGAAATCAATAATGATTCTGTGTGCAACTTCAGGAGGAGAGGAGGTGACACACATAATGAAAGTTTTCTAGAAAAGTGGAAATCAGAATCCTAGATATCTAAGTGGCAAAAAATATCCTAGGTCTGGCATCAGAAAGACCTGAGTTCAAATCCAACCTCAGATATTTGATAGCTTTGTGACTCTTGGCAATTCACTTAACTTCTATCTTCCTGTTTCTTCCAGTTTTTTTAAAATAGCACCCATTTCATAGGGTTTCTGTGAGGCTCAAATGAAATATTGTAAAAGGTTTAGCACATAATAGGTATTTAATGAAGGCTTGTTTTCTTCCTTTCCTCCTTCTCCCAGACCCCCAACCAGTCTGTGAGCTTGGAGACCTCAGCCCTACTTCTCAATCTGGCTCCAAATTTTCTTCATGACCTTGAAGAATTCACTTTCCCTTGCCAGGGCTTAATTTTCACCCATGCAACACAAAGGAGTTGACTTGGAGTTCTTAAGATCCCTTTCCAGTTCTAATTCTAGAATTAAAACAGACATTAACTAAAGAAACAAGAGAGTAGTGACTCTAGAGTAGTGATTCTGAGTCATGTCCCAAACTATAACTAGCTCCTTCTCATTAAAAAAAACCATAAACTCCAGTAGAAAGCATCTAGATTGGCCCCAATTGGGGCCATTTTATTTATGTATGTACTATTATAGTGGATAAGGTATAGGGAAACACTGACCCAGATGACAAATTATACCTCCCCAACTCTGTCTGGGAGAGACATAACAGCACCAAGAAAGAAGGGAAGGACCCAAGAAAAATAGAAATACCAGAAAGGAGTCTTATCCTTTTTGTATGTAAAGGACCCCTGTGCAATCTGATGAAAGAACCCCCTTCTCTACATCATGTTTGTTGCTGTATCACTTCAATTATATCTGACTCTTCATGACTCATTGGCAAAGATACTAGAATGCTTTGCCATGTGCTTCTCCAGCCTGTGTTTCTTATTTTTACAAATGAGGAAACTGAGGCAAATATAGTAAATGACTTGCCACGGGTGACATAGCTAGTTCAGTGTCTGAGTCAAATTTGAACTCAGGTCTTCCTGACTTTAGTCTGGACTACATTCAAATTGTTGACTACATTCAAATTTGAAAGATATGCTAAATTTCAGATAGGGATTAGCAAAAATAAGGCTGTATGATTTTTTTTCTCATCCAAATTCAAGAATCCTAGATTAAGCACTCCTTGGCCCAAGGTACTAGCCTAGAAGGTTTTGGGGGAGGGGGAGTTGTAAGGTTCTTTCTCTGCCTTCTCAGCCTTGCAGGCCACTTCATCCCCTCCTCATGCTCCTGCAGGCAAGAGCAGTTCACTAAGGGGGGGGGAAAGGGCCTTGGGCTGCTTCTCACCTGGTTTCAGCTGTCACACAGCTTCTGACCCCAGCCAAGGACTACAGAAGGAAGCTCAGATCATTGCCCATTCACTGCTGACTCCATGTGGCTGACCTCAAACTGCCAGGGTAAGTCACGCATCTGCTTATGCCATCTGACAGATCCATTTGCAGTGATACCTCAATTCACAAATCGTCTGGAAAAGGAGTGTGAAATATTTGGAACAAAATCTTCATAAATCAAGCCAAGCAGACAGGTCAGCATGACCAGAAAACCTCTGGATTAACCTTCCCTTTGTCCCTGCCTTGCTGAAGGTAAACAAGAACTGACCCAGAGGCAAAATGTAAGCTTTAGAAATCAGCCTTGTCTATCTCTAGCCTCCCCAGCTTTTTATCTCTATCCTAGCAACAACCCCACTCCCACCCCGACACCTTCCATTCCCAGTACTTTCTCCCACTCTTATCAAAATGGGAAAGTGCTGCTAACCTGATTTAATTTGTTTCATTCAACCCACTTGCATTTGCATTTGAAGGCTTTTATCCCTAATTGTGGAATGAGTAGTTTTGTTCCTTTTAAAAGGCACTTCAGGCTTTGGGACATAAGTGGGGAAAATATTAGAGAACTGGGTAGAGATGTATCTAAGGCTAGTCTTTAGGTACTTTGGAATAGGAGAAAGTGGACTGGATTTGAAGGCAGAGAACCTAGGTACAATCTTATCTCTGTTACTTGCTGCCTTGGCCAAAGTGCCTTCCATACACCAAGCCTCAGGCTCCTCATCTGTAAAATGGGAAACTTCAACTAGATCATCTCTAAGGTCCTTTCCAGCTATAGATTCTATGTTTCTATGTCTGATTAAGTCCTTTTTTTTTTAAAGTAGGTAGTGAGAATACAGAGGTAGAGATGAAATTTCACTTCTTCCCTAATGCCAAATGACACCCTAATTCCCAAGGTCAAAAAGAGTTGAAAGAAGATGCTCTCTTGGGTTTGATGGAGTCCAATCAATGGGAACTCAATAGGTTCCCTTCCCTCCATATTTTCCTCTCCCTTCCTTGAGTTCTGGTGAGATCCCTCCCTAACTTCACTTAATCTTACCATTCTGGTCCCAGACTCCTAGGTCACATTTTTTTTAAAAATTGTGCATTATTTTTATTTATTATTTTATATATTATTATATATTTATTTAATTTATGCATGTAACATAAATAAATTATTTATTATATATAAGATTATTAAATGTTTTATATTGTATATGTAATATTTTCAATCCACAGTCCCCCCCTTATCTGGCATAATAATGTTTGTCCTTCATTTTTTAAAAGACCACGACATCAGGGAGGTGATATCATGACAAGCATATGAATTGGAGTTGAGTGAGGGGGATGTTGTGCTAAATAACCAGCCTCACCTTCTCCTCTAAAACCATCTAGGTCCAGTGGCCAGATATAATCAGGATAAACTAGAAACTGCTCTGAATGTGAGGCAATTAAGATTAAGTGACTTGCCCAAGGTCATAGGGCTAGTAAGTGGCAAGTGTCTGAGGTCACATTCGAACTCCCATCCGCCTGACTCCTAGGCCAGTGCTCTATCCACCGTGACACCGAGCTGCCCCTTATCTGGCATCCTGCAATATAGACTTCCTATACCTCCTGTATTATTTTTCCCTTTGAAAATAATCTGATAAAGTACATGGCACATTCACACCATAGACACCCTATTTTGGGGGTCTCATACTCCCCATCTAGCCTTTTGCAATAGACTCCTTAGCTAGTCTCCCTATATTCAACCTCTACTCCAAATAACACTCTACATAGCTGCCAAATTAACATCCCTAAAGGCACATTCCTCTGCCTAAGAAGCTTCAATAGCTCCCTATTGACTATAAGATGAACATACAAATTCTCAGTTTGATATTTATGGCACTTTAGGGGCAGCTCGGTGGCACGGTGGATAGATCACCAGCCCTGGAGTCAGGAGTACCTGGGTTCAAATCCGGTCTCAGACACTTAATAATTGCCTAGCTGTGTGGCCTTGGGCAAGCCACTTAACCCCATTGCCTTGCAAAAAACCTAAAAAAAAATTTTTTTTAAGATATTTACGGTACTTTACAGACTGTTTCCAACCTATATTTCAAGGTTGATTACTCCCCTTCATACATGCTACAATGTAAGCAAAACTACTTTATTTATCATCACTGGCACTCACCATTCCATCCCTTGACTTTTCATAGGAACTATGCCCAGAATTCTCTAGTTGCTCACCTCACCTGTGCAGTGGCACAGAAACCCTAAATACTTCCTTTTCTTTTTTTCTTTTTTTTAATTTATTTAAGACAGTGGGACTAAGTGATTTGCTCAAAGTCACACAACTAGGTAATTAAGTGTCTGAGGTCAAATTTGAACTCAGGTCCTCCTGACTCCAGGGCCGGTGCTCTATCCACTTCCTTTTTTAAGAATCAGTTCAAGTGGGCGGCTAGGTGGTGTAGTGGATAGAGCACCGGCCCAGGTGTCAGGAGGACCTGACTTCAAATCCGAGCTCAAACACTGAATAATCACTTAGTTGTGTGGCCTTGGGCAAGCCACTTAACGCCATTGCCTTGCCCCCCCCTCAAAAAAAAAACAGCTCATGTATTTCTTTTTTTAAGAGATTTTTCCCAGTTTTCCCCAAATTCCCTACCCAAGAATTAGTTTGCTTTTATTTCAAATATACATTTAAATATATATTGTACTCTCCATCAGAGGAATAGCCCTCCTCTAGGACAGTGACTGCCACACTTCTTATTTGTATCCCCAGAACCTAGCACAGTGCTTGTCACATAGTAAGCACTAATTAAATGCTTATTGATCTATTAATAGATTATATGGGACTTAGAGATGGGAGAGAGGTATTTGAATTCCCCCACCTTGGGAACTTACTAGCTGGGTGATCATGACCAAATCACCTATAGAATCTGTTTCTTCACCTTCAAAATGAGGGTAATGTACAAAAATGGGAATCAGGGTTCAAGTTGGTCATAAGTTTAAAAATCTAGGATGTGCAGTTGGACTTTCAGATAATGAAGTAAGTGCTTTGTAGATCTGAGAGTGATTTGCAGCTACTTCAGTGCTATTCACTCTTTAAGTCCTTAAAAACAGCAACCGCATACAGTGCCCTATACCCAGCAGACACTGCCTAGATAGATGTTGTTTCTAGTAATGCCAATTCACCCCTAGATTTGTTGATGAATCAATCTTTATTAACATTGATGGAGCAATTTGCAAATAAATGGCACCATCAGTTGCTGAATAGCATACAAGGCATGTGGAGAATATAAAAGGAAACAACTCACCCACCTGTCCCTTCACTGATTAACTGGCTGGGAATTGCCCAAGGTTGGCATGGTATCCAAGGGTGTGTGAGAAGGTAAAGAAGGGGATTTAAAATGATCTGATAGAAGTTTAAACTGTTTGGACTCATTCTCCTGCTCCCTTCAAAATAGCCTCAGGGCCCAGTTTGATGATCAGTCTCCTATTGCCAGGTGGCCAGTTCTCTTGTTAGTGCTATAGACATAGTAGGTTATATTCTAATACTATCTTACAAAAAATTCCAAATGCTTGTAAATTAGTTATTGCAGATATGCCAAATTTTTCCTGGATCTGTCTTCAAAATACAAAGGAAAAAAGTAGGTTTATATATTTATGCCAAATGGAAACCAAACCATAAGAAGAATGTGGAGACAACTTCATTTATGTAATGGGTGGTGTGGTGGGGATAGGGCAGGCATTGGAATATGAAGACTTGGGTTCAAATCCTGTTTTGGCCAATTAGCTATGTTTCTGTGGGCAAGTCATCTCTCTTCTATAAAATAAGTTGGACTTGATAAATTCAAATTTCTTCTAGCTCAAAATCTCTCACCCAAGAAAAAAGAACCTCTTTGGCAACTCTCTGCTTACTCCATTTCTCTGAATAAATATCTCCAATAATAATAAATTATTAGATTTATTCACCAATATCTCCAATAAATAATATCTTTAATTAATTGGCAATTAACTAAAACCTAAAACTCCATCTGGACATCTCAGATTTTACATTTATAGCTAATTCAAATTTTAAAACTTCATCTTTCTCCAACTTACTGCACATTATTAGTTCCCCTCATACACTCAGCATTCCAGCCAAACTGGACTATAAATTATTTCCCAACCTCAGTAGAGGTTTCACACAAACTGGTAAGCATTCCCACCTCAACTTTAGTTCTTAGATGATTACCTTCTTTCTAAGATTTAACTCAAATACTATTTTCTTCTGGAAGGAAGTTTTTTCTCCCCCCCCCCCCCATTTAAGATATCTGGTTTTTGTCATTTTATTTATTTTTAACATTCTTTTTTAAAATTCTAATTATTTCCTTCTCTCCTAGCCCTCCCCTTCCCACTGAGAAAGTAAACAAGATATCAGATTCCTGCAAAACACATTTCCATATTAGTCATATTACCATAAACAAAAACAAAAAGAAAAATAAACTGAGGAATTTGCAGTCAGTGTTCATCAGTTCTTTCTCGGGAGATGGATAGCATTTTTCATTTTGAATCCTTTGGAATAGTTGCCTTTCACAGTTGATCATCATTGCAAAGTTGTTGTTGCAATGTGCAATGATCTCCTGGTTTGGTTCACTTTCCCATAGAAGTCATACTATGTTTGGTTTTTTTCTGAAACTATCTCCCTCATCATTTCTTATAGCACAATAATATTCTATCATAATTATATGCCACAACTTGTTCCTCCATTCCATAACTGAGAGGTATCCTCTCAATTTCCAATTCCTTGCCAATGCAAAATGAATTACTATAAATATTTTTGTACCTTTTTTCTTTTCCTTTGCCTTTGATTTCTTTGGGATACGGACCTAGAAGTAGAATTACAAGATCAAAGGCTAAACATAGTTTTATAGCCCTTGGGGCATAGTTCCAAATTGTTCTCCAATGCTTGTACCAGGTCCAGAAAATTTTTTCTGATTCCCCTCATTACTATTGCTTTCCCCCAAAAAAAATAATATTGCACTTATTTTCTCCATTGACATTTGAGGGCAGGGACTCTTTTCTGTCTCACCTTCCCCCTCCCACTCCAATACCAGCATTAGTGTATTACATGTAGTAAACATCTAATAAATGTTGTCATTGCTATTGTTGAGTAATGAAGCAAAAGATTTCATGCCACAGTGGAGAAAGTCAATCCAGTCAGTGACCCCAGCAGCATGTTTGAGTACAGAATTGTATTGACTCAGCTGGTTATAAATACCACCGCTTGCATCACTTGGAGTTTCCTTAATGGTCTCCCTATGCCCCATCTAAGTTTCAATTAGGTCTAAGGCTGCTCAGAGAAGGAAATCTGACAAGTTCACTTCCCACGTGAGTGTGGCTAAGTCTCAATGACGTCCATGCAGGGTGCATTTGTAAGAAGGAACAGTCTAAAAATAATTTTAATATATTCTCATTCAATTTTCACTAAATAACTGGTATAATTTGGAGGCAGCAAAGCAGCACTTATCCATTTTCTCTTGCAGCCTACTGAATGTCACAAAGACACTGAAATGTTCCAAATAAGAGCATCACCCTAATTGCTTACATGGAAAATTAGAATGTACAATGCTTTCCCTGAAAGAAAATAATCTCACTCACAGGGTGGGTGATGTAAATATACTATATTATGTTAGCTCCTGAATAAAGGGAGGCAAGTGAAAAATAGAGCCTTAAAAAATGAGGAAGAAGGGGGAAAAAATTAGAGAGGAAGAAAAGAAGAGAGAGAGAAAATGAAAATGACAGGAATAGAATGATATAAAACCATTTTTGTGCAAGTGGGAGGGACTTATATTCAGTGAACAGTTCATCAGTTAATATTTACTGGAGACTATCTGACTGAAGAAAGAAAAGCAGTAATACACATGTAAATTTTTACATTTTGATATGTGTGTGTCTGTATATGTATAAGTGTGTTGTGTATACATATCACTATAAAGTTACAAAGTACTTACAATATTTAGCTTTTGATTACATTATGATTTCTTTTATCATAGACTTATGTTCCCAATTATGCTTTACTCTGGTTAATTTAAACATCAGTTTGCATTTCCTGAGCCTACATACCAACTGATGATTTGGGAAAGCTCCCAGAAGCCTTCTTGGATAACAGAGGACAAGGAAAATACAAGCTTTGCCAAAGTCAATTTTCTCCACATATTTAGAGAACATGACCTGGAATAGTGAGGGAGGAGAGTGGGGTGAAGCTAGTCACAGTATAAATGAGCTCTCCTTAGTCCATGAGTCAATCTGCAAGAGAGCCCTCGGGGGGGGGGGGGGCGGGCGGGGTGCAAGTACTGGGAAAGGAGCAGGAGTATGTGAACAGAACTGACTGCTCCACAAATCTTTTCTTTTTACAGTGAAAAAAGCATAGCCAAAGGGAAGACCACCATGAGTTAAGGAAGGTTTACCTAAATCTAAAGGAGAAAATGGGATCCACTAACACTGCTATATGTAGTCCATCACTTATGCTCAGGACACAGCAATCACAGCAGCAGCCACAGTTATCCCTGGAGAATAAATGAGATTGCTCCCTCTGATTGCCTCACCATAGAAACTACTCTGGAGCAGATTCAGGCTGGAAAATTGCAGTTCATTTAACCCTAGGTTGTCTGTTGATCCACAAAATAGGCAGCCCATGGACTGTTGAGATAAAAATTTCTCAATTCCAATTATTCTACATAGAAGTAGAAAGGTATAATTTTCTAACCCAGAAACAACATCTTTGCAGCCTCAGCACTGTGAATCTGAGAGGCTCAGAGAGTGGGAGTCAGGAGTTGGGAGTAAAAAGAAGCTAAGGATAGGAGAATTAGAATGGAAGAAGGAGAAAGAAGAGTGAGTTTTTTAAGTATGTAAGTAAATAATTTTAAGAATTGTGGTCTCTGGGAGGAAGAAGGTTTAAACAAAGTACTGGTAATGAAATATATATTTAAACAGCACATGTGGTGAAGGAGAACATTATACATTATAGGAATTCCTTTTCTCCCTTCCTAGAGTCCTTATGAAATTCTCCTGAGCTACATATAATTTTTTGCCACATCCCCAGGAATCAGTTGAGTCTGCAGCTTTCCCTTCTTTTCTTTCTCCACAAAAGTGTTTTACTTGATGAAGATTTCACCATCCATCTTTAATTCCATTAGGCTCTGCTACTATCTCTGGGAGATTCTGTTGCCAACTTCAGCCACTGAGAGATGTCTGATGGGATCTCAGAATCTCCCAAATTCACAAGGTTATGGATAATCCACTTCAGAGGATTTGTCCCCCAAATATCAGGAAAAAATAAACACAAGAGAAACAGAAGTGCCATATCTTCACTGACACCTGGAAGACAGTTGGAGGAATTTAATCAAGTGCTCTTCCCTTACTCCAAAACCTCCTCTAAAGTAGCAGCAGGTGGTGACATTGTGCCCAGAGGCAGAAGTCCTGAGTTCAAATTTGACCTCAGATATTTACCACTTGCACTGTCCTGGGCAAATGATCCTACCTCTGTTTGCCTTGGGTTCCTCAATTTTAAAATCAGGATGATGATAATAATAGCACCTTCCTCACAGGGGGTTGTAAGAGGATCAAATGAAATTTTATTCATAAAAAGCACTCCATATCTTTTTTTGGCACATAGTAGATACCATATAAATGCTTATTCCCTTCCCTTCCCTGCTTCTCCCTGAAAGTCAATAAAAAAAAGTTAATCCTTTTGTATTTGTATTCAGTTCTATTCAAGCATTCCCAAACTATCAGCTCCACAGACAAGCATCATCAAGGCAATAAACTCTTTCTGCACATTATTCAAGGACTATATCTCCATTAGCCAATACTCTCTTGCAAGATTTAAAAAAATAAAAGTTATTTGCATATATATGTGCACACACTTACATATATAAACATGTAGAGATATATACATATGTGCATATAGAAATATGATATCTACATTAATATGGATGGATGGATGGATGGATGGATGGATGGATGGATGGATGGATGGATGGAGAGAAAGAGGGAAAAGATGGGAGGGAAAGGATGGGAGGGAGGGAGGGAGGGGGAGAGAGAGAGAGAGAGAGAGAGAGAGAGAGAGAGAGAGAGAGAGAGAGAGAGAGGAAGGATGTCCCCAAATATTTTTTGGTATATGCAATATCTTTCTGTATATGTATACTATTTTTAGGAAAGGGGAAGATTACAGGAGTATGTAGCTACTCTTGAATCAAAGGCCTAACATAGAGTATTAGAAAGAATTTTCAAAATTGATATTGATCATATTTTTGTCAAAATCCTACCATGTATTCCACATTCTCAAAAATTTTTCACTTGACCATACAGTCCCTGCTATCTATATAGTCTTATATCTCTCCTCCCTTTTGTGACTAAAGTCCTTGAGAAGGCCATCTAAAATAGGTACTTTTACTTGCTTTTCTCTCACTCTCATTTAATTTTCTGAGATATGCTGACATCTGATTGCATCTTTCTACTGAAACTGAAACTCCAAAGTTACCAATAACCTCTAAATTGCAAGATCTAATGGACTTTTCTCAATTCTCTTTCATAACTTCTCTGCAACCACTGACCATCTCAATCAGCCTCTTCTCCTTGATAACTCTCTTTTCTTCAGAATTTCAGGTCCCTACTCTCTCCTGGTTCTCCTCCTATATACCTAGCTATCACTTCTTAATCTCCTTTTCCTTTGTCTTCATCTAGGTAGTATCTCCTGATCATAATTGTCCTACAAAATTCTGGCCTGGGCCTTCTTCTATTCTTCCTCTGTACTATTTTACTTGTTTGATCTCATCAACTTCTATAGATTCAATTATCATCTTTATGTTGATGATTCTCAAATTTTTACATGATTATTGAGTCATAGAATTTAGAATTGCAAAGAATTCTAAAGATTACATAATCCAGTCCTCATTTTAAAGATGAAGAAAGGAAGATCCATAGAAGCAAAGGGATCACCCAGGGTCACACAGCAATTTGTCCAGTGTTCTTTCTCCTATAAGTTGTTCTGTTTTGGACAGAGCTTCCAATAATATTTTACTTCCTGTCCATATCAATTATTTGGAAGCTTTTTGAAAAGCAACAAATAGAAGATTCCTCCCGTTGGCTACATTATAGAATAGTAGAAAGAACCTTGGATTGGAAGTAAGAAAACCTAGACTTTAGTCTTAACTCTCCTAAAGCCCACATCCAGCTGAGTGACCTTTGTAAACATGATTTAAAAAGAAAATAAGTGTATCAAGGTACTTCCCTTGCTTGTCTCAATTTCTTCACCAGACTAGGGGCTCTTAATGAGCTATATCAATATGCTGATAACTTTATTTCATTATATGTGGCTTCCTTTGTAATTCTATGTATACTATTTTACGTATACATGAGAAAAAAAATCAAAAGGCTTTTCTAGACTACCAGAGGGGTCCATGTCACAAAAAATTAAGCAGATTGTGTAATCTATAAAGGCCCTTCCAGCATTAACAATAATAACAAATTTCTCTGTAAAAATCTGGGAATCCAGTTTCGGACTTGCTAGTTGTGTGACACTACCAATCACTTAACCTCTTTTTGCTTTAATCCACTAGAGAAGGAAATGGCAAACCATTAAAGTATCTTTGCTGAGAAAATCCCATAAACAGTATAGACCATGCTGCCACAAAGAGTCAGACACAATTGAATGAGTAAACCACAACTATACAGAGTCTTTCTTCCATGCCTTATTATGGCAGAAACAACTCCTGGGTTCTCAAAGTTGGCTAGATTATTGGTCAATAGATAGAGATATGGGCCCAAAGTCATCAACACCTGAGTTCAAATCCAACCTAAGGCATTTACCCAGTTTGTGTCCTTGGAAAAGTCACCATCTCACAAAGTTCCAATTATCTCATCTGTAAAATGGGCAGAATACTATTACCTACTTCCCACCATTGTCATGAGGATCAAATGAGATAATATTTGTAAAGCATTTAGCATGGTGGTTTAAGAAGTGCTCTTTCCTTCTTTTCCTCAAAGGCTATGCCATCGGGGTACAAGTTTTGTCAGGTTCTATCCCACTGGAAAGCCTTTGAGTCTGGACTTGGTGGTAAACAAATATATATTGCCTGAGGCTCAGCCCAAAGGCAGAGATGCTCAACACCAGATTGACTACAATGCAATAATTTTTTTTAGACTAAGCAACTCTTTTTTTTTCAAGGTAATGGGGTTAAGTGGCTTGCCCAAGGCCACATGGCTAGGTAATTATTAAGTGTCTGAGGTCGGATTTGAACCCAGGTACTCCTGTCTCCAAGGCCGGTGCTCTATTCACTGCCACCACCTAGCAACTCTTGAAGAATATCCTTCTAGTCACCCAGATTCACAATCTCAGTATCATTTTCAACTCATCTCTTCTTCATCTCACATATCCAATCAGTTGTCAATTGTGTCATTTCTACCATCACAGAAATTCCCCTATCTGACCTCTTCTTGCCACTCCCACAGTTGCCATCTTGGCACAGGTCCTCATCACCTTTCACATGGACTATGGCAATCACCTCTTCATAACTTGTCCCAAGTCTCTCCCCACCCCAATCTATCCACCAGACAGCTACCAAATTATTATTCCTAAAGCCCAGATTTAACCAGGTCATGTACATATACACCTCAATAAACATTAGTGATTCCCCATTATCTCCATGAACAAACAACTTTTATTTGGTATTTAAATCACAATCCTCCTGAACTTTCCAGACATCTTACACTTTATTACCCTTCATATACTCTGATGTCTCTGTGTTTTTTTTCACTGTATATTTGCCACTGACTGAAATACTGTTCAGATTCCTGGCTTCCTCAAACACCCTTCTACAAGAATTGTACTCCACAGAGTATTAGAGCTCAGTGGACAGAAAGTTAACCTTCCATCTATTCTGTGTGTAGTTCATACATACCTAATTATTTAAATATTGTCTTTCTTGTTAGAATATGAGTTCCTTAAGGACAAGGAATATTTTTGCCCTCTTTTGCATCCTCAACTCTTAGCACAGCATCGATTGTAGTAATTAATAAATATCTATTGACTGATTGATTACTAAGTCAAGTAAAAACTGAAATCTGCTTCAGTGGAGGGGAAATTTATTAGTGAGGCAATCACATATTTCTTAAGTATTTGAAGTGCATGTATACAGCACTTTATTTTTACAAAGCATGGTCTTTTTAACAACCCTATGATGTAGACATTATTTGCATTTTATAAATGAGAAAACAGGATCAGAGAACTTAACCAACTTGCCTAAGGTCACACGAGTGAAGTAAAGGAGTTAGAACTTAAACCTTGACCATCTGCATCTAAGATAATTGTTCTTGCATTCACTATGTGTGCTTCTCTAGACTCTGGAATACTGAGGTTGCTGCCCCCATTCAAGGCTTCCATCATAGTGACTGATGATACTAGACTCAATATAGAACTATTTGGCATTTGTTTACAGTGGAATGCTGATGGCAGTGATGGATTACTTACTATAACTGTCTGCCACAAGCACAATAGAGTCAGGTCTTACCAGAAGAAAGTCCGGCAATATTACTGCTTAACTGGTTTTAAATTGAAAGGGAAGTTCAAGACCATTATCAATCTTTTTATGCAAGGTCATGTCTTCAAAGTAGCCATGCTAGGGGAATGGCTTGGGTCCAATCACATACACACACACACACACATATATATATATATATATATATATATATATATATATAGAGAGAGAGAGAGAGAGAGAGAGAGAGAGAGAGAGAGAGAGAGAGAGAGAATCAGTGAGGTTTAGGTCATTTGGCTTCTTCCCTACATTTCAAAAATATCTAGAAGGTTAAGGACATTGACATATTGGAAATGGTCAAGAGCCAAGAGCACAGAATAACAAGAGAACTGGAAATAATTTCAATTTTTCAACATCCATCCATATATGTCTGTGTGTGTGTGTATTTATAAGTTACATATCCTCCAGTCCCACCCACCTCCCCTCAATAGTGAACAATAGAATGAACATTGTACATATACATTTGTGTTTAATATTTTTTCAGGAAATCATTCGACTTAATAACAAAAATATATTAAGCATCTAACCTATATCTAGCACTGCTCTGGGTAACAAAAAGGGGGAATAAAAACCAACCAGTTCCTTCCCTCAAGGACCTCACTTGCCACAGGAAGTTCCTCCATTGGAGGAAATGGGAATATTTAGTCTGGAGAAGAACTTAGGAATCTTTGAATACCTGAAGATATCATATGGAAGAGGAATTAGATTTTTTCTGCCTGATCCCAGAGAGCAAGGCTATAAGCAATGGGGGAATGTGGTAAAGAGATAGATTTAAACTTGATCTGGAAAAAATCTCTCAACACAGAGCTATTTCATAATGGAATGGATGCTTCTAGTGCTAGAGGATTCCCTCTCACTGAAGGTCTCCAGGTGAAGTCCAGGTGGAAACTTTTGGGGCTGAGATAGAAGACATTCTTGTTCCTATAGAGAACTAAATGACTTCTCAAGTTGTTTCCAGCTCTGAGATTCTGAATCTGTTCCCTGCTTTATGATATACATAGTCCTTCAATAAATCAGTCAGTAAGTCAAAAAATATTTGAGTTCATTTGTGACAAGCTGGGATCAAAAGAACAGCAAAACAAGCCCTGCCCTCAAGGAACTTCTATTCTAATTAGGGAAATATCATATAAAAATTAGGTATATTTAAGATTATATAGATTAGCTAGCAACTGGAATTAGAATTAGCAGTGTTCTGTTTGAAAACACATATATCCATTGAAAACATAATGCTACTATCACTCTTTGAAACTTTAATGGAGAGATATCTTCTAGTATGTATGGATGGATAGATGGAGGGATAAATGGAAAAGCCTTCATTAAGAGCTTACTATTGTCTAAACACTACCAGAGAAATATAAAAATAAGAAGGTATCTTCCCCCAAGTTGCTCTTATTCTAATAGGAGAAAACTAGGGGCATGGTGGCCAGATAACAAACTATCCTGGAAGTGACAGTAATCATCCATAGGGCAAGCAATTTAGAGGCCCTTTTCAGAAATATAAATATTACAGTAGTATTTTTTCAATTACTTATCACAGAGCAAGAGGGAATGAATAGAAGAAAGACACCCACTCAAAAAGCAGATAGTAAACTATTCATGGTGGATGAACAGTTAAGATATGAAGCATTATCATCTGTGGGATCAGGCAAATGTAATGGCTAACTGAATCTACATTAATTCACTTACTAGTTAAAGTTGGCCACAATGCTGAGATAGACTGGTATTCTAGTCTAGACGTAATGTTCAAGTGGGCAGAGTGGGGGTGGGGAGATATGAGAATGTGAGAAATGTAACTGCTCAGTAGCATGGCAGATGGAAAGATTGTCGGAGTGGATGACTAGATAGAATGATAAGTATTTACAAGTCTGTCTTGTTCTGGGAAGGAAATCCAGCAATTGTGAGGTTAAATTCAAGACTCTAGAGCAGGCAGGTCCTAGCCAAGCCAGAGTACTGAGTATAAGACATGGCATTGTAAGTCTGGGCAAAGTCCATGTCCAAGAAATGTTGATCTAGTGAGAGGAAAGAGAGGAAACAGTACAAATGTGTGTGTGTGTGTGTGTGTGTGTGTGTGTGTGTGTGCCTCTTTCAATGTCTGTCTGTCAGTCTGATTGTCTTTCTGTCTATCTGTCTTTCCAAAGAGTCTAACAGAAACAAGAGAACATTGTAGTGGGAATCAATCATTATCCCCCAAGCAGGAACATCATAAGGAAAATCTGATTAGGAAACAATTCTGAGATGACAAGTTTATGAGAGAATTGAAATCAAAAACAAGAATGAAATTGGGGAATATGTAGAAGGTCCAAAAAATAACAATCTGCACTTGACAAAGTACTCTAATTGGGTATGTAAGCTCCTTTCATATTCCCTTCACTTCTTCACCCTTCCTTGGTCATTCTCAGGATCCAGAAGGGATTTTCTGAGCCATCTCTAGTCATGTCAATGTGAGCCTAGCTATGATCCCTCACTTAGGTTTCAATTAACAAAGTACCTGGCCCACAAAAGACACCAGGTGATATTTTTTTCCAGTGACAATGATGACAGTTCATAGTACAAGGCTGTTTTGCAAATTATGCCCTAGAGCTCTTCCAAATATTAGCCTTTATCTCTTTTAGGTGTGCCCTGTTAGGCAGCTAATCCAAAGAAAGAATACTTCTATACCAGTCCTGCAAGTTGAAAGCACACATTGCAGATGATGCTTGTTGATTGATTGACTGATTTAAGGAACTAGGAAAGAATGAAGGAAAGAACCAGCTAACATTTTGAAGTGGATTATATTTAAGAGTTTTCCAGAGGATGACTAAAATAAAAAATTAAATGAGTTGAGCTGAATAATTAAAAAATCTTCCTAGGAAGCCACAGCAGATTCTTCCTAAGAAACTACTGCAAACTCTCCTCACTCACTAAAGATAATGAGTTTCATCTGAATAGGGCTTAATGAGAATAGATCTTCAGTTTTGTCAGAGAATTACCTCCAGGGACCCTTTGCTCACATAACAGGGAATATCCTTTAAAACCATAAGATGCAAAACTATGAAAGGACCAAGCCAAAGGTATCCTCATACCTTTGCAAGAATGTGAGTTTTTCTCTCATGGCTCCACTGTCACCTGCAGTCTCCGGGAAAAGCTGTCATGGTTCCATTTTTTTCAGCTACAGTAAATAGCAAAATCCTGTATGTAGCTTCCCCTAGCACTGTATTATCAGGCAACAGAGAAAGCAATGAGAAAGGTCCTTCTCTAGAGAAGGACAGAAAAAGAAAGCAAATGATGATTTTCTCTTCTCCTACCACCCCTAGAGTTAAGGAAAGGGGACTGAGCTTGGCAAAAAGATAAAGGAACCCATTTTCCTTCCTCTCCTAGAAGGTCTGTAAACCATGATAGAAATAACTGTCTGCTTTAGTCTAGATTAAGAATTGTTAAGGACAATTGATATAAGCAGTATTGAATTTATAAAAGCACTGGAGGAGGAGAGAAGACAACCAAAGTCACTATTCCAGCACAACTGTGCTTTCAGACTGGAAGAAGACCTAGAGATGGAGCCAGAGAAGTTAACTTTAAATTGTGATTATACTACTTAATACATTACTGACCTTGGGAAAGAAAACTTCAAATTTCTCAGCCTCGGGCTTCTCATCTGTAAAAATGAGAAAAGTGAATCAAATCATCTCAAGCTCTCTTCAAGCTGCAAATCATATCAATAATTCTTATAACATAAGTTTCCTCCTAACATGAGAGATCAGAGTATACTTCAAAGACATAATTCATTTCCCTGGAAATGTCATCATCTTTTGCTCTCCTAATGCTACGCCTTCAGCTCCCCTTACAAGTACTGAGGCTTACAAAGCTTAGTTTTATGTAGGTCATGAGAAGTTCCTCAAAGTTAGATAGTCAAAGCTTCAATCAATTTTGTAGATGGAAGTCTTCATAAACCATAGTTTACAATGCATTATGTTTTTGTATGGGCTCTCCCCTACCTATACTTTTTTGATACCCTTGTTTCCTTCAAAGTTTAGTAAAACTCCCCCACGTCCTACATTAGGCTTTTCTGATATCCCTGTTAATACCCCCCCCCTCCAAATTACTTTGTATTTATTATGCATATATTTTGTATCTATCCATATGTGTACATAGGCAGCTAGGTGGATCAGTGGTTAAAGCACTAAGCCTGGAGTCAGGAAGATCTGGGTTCAAATTTAGCCTCAGACATGTACTAGCAGTATATCCCCAACATCTAGCTTAGTTGATTGATTTGGTGATCATTTAAGAGAAAATAAGCATCTGAATTATTTAACTGTAGGGTTGGCTGTGAAAGAAAAAAGTGATGGCATGGTAGGTGTAAGGAATTAAGAAAATAAAGAGACATGGAACTAAAGGTCATGATGAAGGTGAATAATAAAAGGAAGAGGACCAACTGAAAAATTGAAGGGAAAAAAAGTAGGGTCAAAGAACAGAATTTCAGAATCCAGTATTATAGAGATGGCAAAGTTCTGGGTCCTGGTAAAATCTAAAATATCCCTCTGGGTTACTGAGATTTAAACTATAGAGACAAATGAACTGAGAGATCCAGATGATAAGGCCAAATATGTGTGACTGCAAGAGATAAAGAAAATAAGAGTCTAGAATGATATATGTGTGTGTGTGTGTGTGTGTGTGTGTGTGTGTGTGTGCGCGTGTTATGTTTTTATCAATAGAAAGGGTGGCCCAGAAGGTCCAATAGAAAAAAAAAGGCAAACAAAACAATTGAAAGGAAACATTGTAAAATTTAAAGATTAAACCTGGTCCCAGTGAATAAATATAAGATGATATCTCCTTCTATTGCTTTGCCAAGGTTGGAGGTATATGGATATGGAGCATTGCATATATTTTTGTTCTTTTTCAACATATTGGTTTATTTTGCTAATTCTTAATTCCTCTTCTTCCTCTTTCTTTTGTTTTCTTTATTTTTATGGGGCAGGGCAATCAGGGTTAAGTGACTTACCCAGGATGACATAGCTAATAAGTGTCAAGTGTCTGAGACCACATTTGAACTCAGGTCCTTCTCACTCCAGGCTTTTTTTTTCCTTTAAAAAATTCTTTGTTATTTAAGATGGCTCTCTGTAAGGCAGGGGGGAAAGGGAAAGGATATTAGAAGAAATTTAAATGCTATAACAACAAAAAAAACAAAAATTATTTTTAGAAAAAAAAAAGAGAGGTGGGGGACTATAAGAATTGAGAAGGGTAGAGCTTAACTAGATAAAGATAAGCGTTCCAGAGGAAGAGGATTCTTATCTTGGCAGATGGTGACTCTAAAACCCTGAGCCTAGGAGAAGAGAAACTGGAATTTGCTAGCCATTTGATGAGGAAAGTTCAAGTTGCCCAGGCCTTCATCCTCCAGGTCTCTAAGATAAGGAATTCTCTACTGGGACATTGGGCATCAACCTGTTCACTCACCAATCCTAGGACATTCTGGATGAGGACAACAGAGATTAAATCAAATATCTGGTAATCAGGCCCTTATTAAACAGACTCAATATCAGTTTCTTTCCTTCATCTGAAGAAGAATAACAATTAGGCAGAAGAGGGATGACATATAACCCATAAATAGATATCTCCAAAAAAGATTCTCTTTTCCTCTTGACTCATGATTAGACATGGAATGTGAGGCTCTGCCAGACAGAGGTCTGATGAAAGAATTGGTTTCTTGATGCTTAAAAGGTTTAGAAGACTGAGATACCATTTCTTGAATTCAAATCCACACTAGTTATGTAACCTTGGGCAAGTCACTAAACCCTGTTTGCCTCAGTTCCTCATCAACAAAATGAACTGGAGAAAGAAAAGGCAAGCCACTCCAATATCTTTGCCAAGAAACCCCAATTGACATCACAAAGAGTCAACCATAAATATAAAATGACTGAACAAAACACACATATGAATGAATATATATGTGTGTATATATATATATATGTGTGTAGATATTTCATATATACATATATATTCATTAGATAGAGAGAGACAATCCCTTCCTAACCTACTGTGATCCTATCATCATATTTAAAAGAAATAGTAAAGAATTTTTGTTGTTTCTAGACTGATTCCAACATTGTGAATATGCTAAAGGAAAGCTAAATATGATACAAGAGAGGGTAACCATATTCAAAAGAGCTTTCTGATCACAAGACATAAAATCATTTCCCAAGACATTGGAGACAGTAGGCCCTTGGCTCAGCAGCCCTTGCAGAAAATTGGGCCTCAGGGCCAAGATTTTATATCACAAACCAGGCTTCTGACTCATCCAGAATCTGGCAGATCAGCTCTGAGTCCATGGAAACCAGTCTGCTGAGATGAAATGATAGGAGGAGGAGGAGGAAAATCCCCTAGTTCTAATGACCATGAGAGAATAGAGATCCTAATTTGATCTTAATTTCATCATGTAAAATGTACTATATAAGAGGAATTCTAGTTATTGTCTCCAGAAAAACTACGACTCATGTCTACATGCCAAAAATAATAGTTAAAGGTGGTGGCTAGGTGGCTCAGTGGATAAAGCACTAGCCCTGGAGTCAGGAGTACCTGGGTTCAAATGCAGTCTCAGACACTTAGTAATTGCCTAGCCGTGTGGCCTTGGGCAAGCCACTTAACCTCATTGCCTTGCAAAAATCTTTAAAAAAATAATAGTTCAAGTAAATAATTACATGAGTTGGGGGACAAAAGAGATTTAAAAAAAAATAAACTAAGGGTTTTTTGACTGATCTCAATTATATACTATTGGTATATTCTAAATTTGTGGAAGAGGGCAGAAAATGGAGAGAAGTAGGGAGAAGGCAGGGGAAACAGACAAGATTCTTGCCAAGTGTAGAAAAGAATAGTAATATCCTAGAACTAAAAATAATACTCAAAGTGAAGACAATTGACCACAATGGAAAGAACATTACCCCCCTAGAATTAGCTATGTGATTGACCTTGAGTAAGTCACCTAATTTCTCTGTGCCTCAGTTTTTAAAATATGCACCTAATATATATTTATATATTCTCTCATGACAAAAGTGAGGATGCATATACATATATAGATATAGAAATATTGTCTCTTTGGAAAGAAATGTTCGTGCATGAACTCCTAATAGTTTTCATTATATTTTGATAAAAATTCTTTTACCCTCTACTTTTGTTTTGCAAGGCAAATGGGGTTAAGTGGCTTGCCCAAGGCCACACGGCTAGGCAATTACTAAGTGTCTGAGACCGGATCTGAACCCAGGTACTCCTGACTCCAGGGCTGGTGCTTTATCCACTGCGCCACCTAGCCGCCCCATATCCTCTACTTTTTAAGGAAGGGTTTACTATCAAATGTATTACCCATGCAGATTTGATCACCTACCCCATATGTCACAGATGTTAGAAGTTAATATAGACCCTTCATTTCATGTTTACTGATTTTAATCGCATCATTGTAATCATGTTCCAGTTTCAGTTTTGCTCCTCAACAGAGAAACAGAAAATTCAGTTTTATGTGTAGCTGCACAGTGTTGACAGTGACAAAGAACAGTGGGAAAAGAGGGAACATGGGAAGAAAGATAATAAGCTTAGAAGATAAACACAAAAATCTCTTCCTAAGTGATTGCCAAGTGAACTTGCACACATCTAACTCATCAAAACAATCAGATATTCAAATTAATGAGAACTCTATCCCCACAACTTATTCTACCAACCCAACCAGCCTCCAGAATAGAATGAGTGCTAATGCCATTTCCAATTCATTCTTTTCTTAGATACTCATTTTAAAAAGTCTTCCTCAGTGATTTACCAGGGGGTCAGATTTTCATTATGTCTTTCACATTGTAAGTGTTTAATAGATATTTGTTAACCAGTTGATTGAAAATGCAATATCAGGACATCTAGGTGGCACAGTGGGTAGAGCACCGGCCCTGGAGTCAGGAGTACCTTGGGCTCAGATCCAGTCTCTGACACTTAATAATTACCTAGCCGTGTGGCCTTGGGCAAGCCACTTAACCCCATTGCCTTGCAAAAAAAAAAAAAAATGCAATATATCATAGAAAGAACTCCGCACTAGGAGTTAAAAGATTTGGATTCTAGTTGGGGGGTAAATGATACCTAGGTTAAATAGGTGATGCAGTAGATAGAGTGGTAGGCCTGGAGTCTGGAAGACTCATTTCCTGAGTTCAAATCTAACCTCAGATTAACCCTGATTTCCTTAGTTTCCTCATCTGTAAAATGAGCTAGGAAGGAAATGGTAAATCATTCCAGTGTCTTTGCCAAGAAAACTCCAGATGGGGTCATGAAAAGTCAGAGACAGCAGAAACACCTGAGTAGGAAGTACAACAGTAATAAATATCTACATACAGGGATTAACTCACTGTGAATGGGCAACAAGTCTGAGCAGTAAATGGAACATGATTGTCTAACAGGACTAGAAGGCTCTAAGGATGCCGTCTTTCCATCTGTGAAACAACAGAATAACATATTTAGGTCTGGAAGAATCTTAAAGAGTCTTTAACTACCAAATTCTACAGATGGGGAAACTGAGACATGGAGATTTGCCTGTCACTTAAGTAGAGACATAGAAAGTATCTGAATATAAGTCCTCTAACTCCAAAGCATTGCTCTTACTACTGTACCATGTAACTCATGCCTTTGTCCCTTGAGGTGTGAGATTCATGTATCCTGATCAAAATAAAGGATTTTATCCCTAAATCAGGAATAGGGTTACTTTTCATCCAAGTTACCTAGAGAGCAAGGTCCTATTGGAGGGTTCTACTGTGCTTTCAGCAGTGGCTAATCTTTGCTGTTGTTTGTCCCTCATTCTTGAAAAGGACCATTGACATCAACAGGGTAATATCTTGACTGACAGTGAATTGTACTTATTTGAGGGAGAATTATGCAAAGTCATTAACCTCACTCTTTCCTTCAGAGTCATTGGAGCCCCAGGGCAAGAGATAGATTGAGATAACTGGTGATAGCCCTGGGTGCAGTAGGAGACCCTGGCCTTTTTAAGCTTAAATCGTTTTTACATCTCAGATTGTGGAAGGAAATGACCATTCAGAAAGGTTAGGTAAGAATTAAGGCAAAAGATGGCCTAGTTTGCCTTCACAAAAGAATCAATCCCATCCTTTACTATATATGAATCAGGTATGAAGGAAATTTGGTCTGAGAATAACCTAAGATCTTGTGTTAAATGGAAATTCAATTTTATTTTCACCTCCAAATTTCTCCTTCACTAAGAAGTCAGAAAAAACACACAAAAACCCAAACCTACTACAATCAAGTAAAGTAAAACAAATTCCCATATTAGCCACAGTTCTAAAAAAAAAAAGTAATTTGTATGACTCTGTCACCTTTCCATGAGCAAGTAGGCAGCATATTTTATCACAAGTCCTCTGGAATTTTGACTGACCATTAACCATTATGATCAGAGTTCCTAAATCTTCCAAAGTTGATTATCTTTATAATATTGCTATTACTATATAAATTGTTCTCCAGATTCTGTTCACTTCGCTTTGCATTAGTTTATACAAGTCTTCTCAGGCTTTGCTGAAAAACATCCTTTTCATCATTTCTTACAGTTTAACAGTAGTACCCCCATTGCATTCATATACCATAACTTGATCACTTTTGATCAAGTGTTTGAGATTACGCAATAAATGAGGAAGGGAGTCATCCCCAATTGTGGTCATATAAGAATAAAACAAAGATTATATGAAAGTGCTTTTTTCAAAATGTCTCAAAAATCTAAAGTATTAGTATTATTTTAGGCATTATAACATAGATCATAATGCAACATGATCATTGATTTAAAAGTATAGAAAATATTTTATAAAGAGTTTTTTCTCCCTAAAATAAAATTATTTTATCTGGAATATTAAAATTTCAGTGATTTAAGAGACCTTAATGATCATCTGACCCAATTATCCTATCTTATAGATAAAGCAATTGATGCCCAGAGAATTAAAGTGACTTAGGAGGAGTTCAGATTGCCTGACTTCTAGTCTAGTGCTATTAGGATAGTTTTAATTATCCAAGTTGTCATTAAATTTCCTGATTTCCTTTATATTATATTACCAGGTTAGGCCAAAGAAAACCAGGAAAACTATCTAAGTTGGATCAGAGAGGGCTATGATCTACACTAGTTAGAGGAGTCCTTACCCTGACATCACCACTCCATTGAAGTTTTGAAGTATATCAGTATTTCCCCAAATATCCCTTTCCCTTAAAATATATTATTCTCTTGCTTAGAACCTGCTTAAAATCATGCCAGCCTGATATGAAACTGATTCTGTCATAGTGCCGGGCTACAATTTATTCACTGTCCCATGTGAGCAAGGTGAGAGTCGTAAACATACAAATGGACAATCACTAAAATACTGTCCTTATTCCTGCTAAAAAAAATTAACCTACATAAGAGTTAAAGCCAGAGTGAAGGCTGTTGGGTTTTTTTCAATAACTTGTGATGCAGTCATTTTTTTCTATATACCAAAATAGTCATTGGAAATATTCTTTTGGAAAAATTAAGCTTCTTCCTCTAAAATAAATTTTGTTTCCATCAATCATGTCTGTCTTCTATCACCCCAGGGGAATATGGCATCCTTGTCAACTAGCAGTCTTTCTTACTATTCTTTAGATGTGGCTCTGGGATTGGCACTTCTCCCTAAATTCTTTGCCAGGCAATTGTTTAGCTTGGGAAGGAGAAATTATAAAAGATCCAGGAAGAGAAAACTCAGATCTAAAAGTCTCAAAGTAGTAAAAACTCAGAACTAAAACATGATAGCTACTCCAAGAATATACTACCACATATTAGTAAATAATATACTTATATTCTTGTATAAAATGTAGTAATTCATAAAAACATAGAATTTTAAAAGTATTATCTCATTTTGAACAATCAATAATCTTGTTAGGTAAACAGGGAATTCTAAAAATCATGTTTTAGATGAGGAAACTGGAGATCAAGAAGATTAAAGTGATTTGCCCAAGATCACATGAGTAATAAGAATTAAAGATAGGACTTGAACTCAGGTCCTATATGTCCAGTACTATGGTGCAGAATAGCAGATTTCTCCTTAGTCCCTGATTCAAGAAACAATATGGCCCAGAAGTTCAAAACTTCAAAGGTAGAGTCAAAAATATCTGATTTCTCATTTTATCTCTGATTGCTTAGAGGCTGTGTGGACACAGGTAAATCACTTAGCCTCTCTGGGTCCTTGTTCCTTCATTTCTTTAAAATAGGCACAATTAATCCTGTATTTCTCAGAGTTTTGTGAGGTTAAAAATTCTACCAATGCAAGTCATTCCTATAGTACAATTAAGAGATTTAAAGGGTATTCCAGGAAACTGAGAAGGTAAGTGGATTATCCATTAAAATGACTTGACCACAAGTCTTCATTTCTATCTCTGTCTTTTTCTCTCTCTTTGTGTGTGCATCTTTTTCTCTGAAAATATAAATGAAAACCTGGCATTTATACCTAATTTTTTGTGTTGCGATGAAAATCCAAGCAGGTGATATACAATATTGTTTGGCCTTTATTTTTAAAGATGACCAGTGACATTGCAGGTTGATATTTTGACCCATGGGGGATTGAGTTCAAATGAGGCAGAGTTGTACATAAGTCACCAGGCTCACTATCTCTTCTAAGGTCATCAAAGTCCAGTGGCAAAACAAAAGTCATGACTGGTGATGGTCCAGGATGCAGTGAATGACCTTGCCATCTTCCATGTTCGACCAAGTTCCAAGCACTCTCCAATGCCTGCTTCATCTGCCTTCATGGTCATTGAAACAAATTGTTCTCATCTACGTATTCTACTGGGGGCGGGGGGGAAGTTTTCATATGCTTGGGGTAATCCTTAACTCACCAATGGGTTTGAGACCTGCTGGTCTTAACCACTCTCTCTCAATCAAGGGAACTCAACCAAGATCTACTCTCAACCAGATTTAACCCATCTGTTGTGATGGTTTTGCTGGGGTCTGATCAGTACATGTGCTCTTGGAGTTTCTTGGAGATTCAGGTGAGAACTGAATGCCAGATAGACTCCAAAGGTGGATAAGCAGCCATGAAAAGAGCTCATCAAGCCCTCATATCTAGTCTTTCTTGATCACCCTATGCACCCCAATATACCCAATACAATGAACTTCCTTTGGTTCCCATTTAAAGAATACATTGTTCTGTATTTCCTTCCAACCCCATTAAATAAGCATCTAATATGTACTGGACATTTGAGGAGATCTTAATTTTAGTAAGACACCATTCCTAACTTGATCGGACTTGTACTCTTTTAGAGGTTTATGATACATATACAAATAACTGTATAATATAAATTAAAATGTGAAAATGCATAAAAGAAATTCTTTAAGGGTTCAGAGGCAGACAAGGGCATTTCTAACTGGGAGTATCAGGAAAATAATATCATGAAGGAGATAACATTTAGGATCATAGAATTTTAGAGCTGAAAAATAGTTCAGAAAGTTCAGCCTTTTCATTTTAAAGATGAGAAAACTGAAACCCTGAGAGGTAGTGAATGGTAGATCAAACATTCAAACCCAAGTCCTCTCAGTTCAAATCTAATCTTTTTTTCTGCTACACCAAGTTCCACTGAATTCATATGTACAATTAAAGAATGGGGAGAATTTCAACAAGAAGAGGTAGCAGTATTCCATTATTAGGAAGAATATGACTAAAAAGTTATTTTATAAAATACAAAAGAGAATGCAAAGGATATATACAGGAGACAGCAATTGATCCAATTTTATGGGCTATAAAATGGATGGAGAGGAATTAATATAACACTGGAAAGATAAGGTGGTATATTTTGAAGCCCCTCTAATCCCAAGCCAAGGAATTTGAGCAAGCATAAAGATTCATTTAAGAATTTTAAGAAGGGAAATGACATGTTCACCTCTTTGCATAAGGATGATGATGAGAGATTGGAGAGAAAAAATGGGGGCAGCTAGGTGGCCAGTGGATAGAGCACTGGCCCTTGGAGTCAAGAGTACCTGAGTTCAAATCTGATATCAGATAGTTAATAATTACCTAGCTATGTGACCTTGGGCAAGTCACTTAACCCCATTGCCTTGCAAAAACCAAAAGAAAAAAAAGAGAAAAAAAAGTAAAAAGACCAGAAACACAATCTAATTGAATATAGACTGACCCCTGTAACAGTTCTGTTTGATTAACTTCATAAACTTGGACATTTCAGTCAATTTGTCTGAACTTCAAATATCTTCTCAGCAAAAAAAAAATCATTTTTTATAAAGCAGATTATAACACCTACTTACAGACTGCCTAAAAAAATAAAATTCAAGATTGTCCTTCATAGAGTCAGAGAACTGAAGGAGACTCCATGGGCTAGCATTTTTAATGAAGAAATAAAAAGTAAAGAAATAGGGCAGCTAGGTGGCGCAGTAGATAGAGCACTGGCCCTGGAGTCAGGAGTACCTGAGTTCAAATCCGACATCAGACACTTAATAATTACCTAGCCACTTAACCCCATTTGCCTTGCAAAAACCTAAAAAAAATAGTAAAGAAATAGCATATACATGCCTATACATATATATCACATATGCATTTACAACTACATGTATTTATATATAAATAATACAGAACAGTTATAATGCTACAAGAAGATACCATGTATACCTATATATATATATACACACAAATAATACATATGTATGTGTATATATGCATATATACAAGTAAAATAAGGTAATTTTAAGAGAGGCAATAGTTGGAGGAGAAAATTGTGCAGAGAGATATTTATGCTTTACTTTGCTTGGGCAGCATTCCAATCGGGCTTTATGAACAATTGTTTCAGTCTCTCTTCTGATTCAACAATCTATAACTCCAGAAATGGTATCAGGATTTAGAGTAAAGTCTATGGACACTAATAGATATTACCTGATTATTCTTCTAAACAATAAGTTGTTTAGAAATTAATTATCTAGACAGATGTTATACTAAGATGATAATTTTCACTTCCAAAAAAATGAAATGGGACAATGGAAAATGCCATAGGTGGGCAGTCATAAAAGGTTTATAAAACTGTGTTGACAAGCCTTTGAAATGAATTGGTATACTTATGAATGAATAATAGCATCCATTCATATAACTATTGTTTTACAATTATAAAGAATTTTTCACACATCTCATTTTACAAAAGGCAGCATAGTATTACAGATAGAAAGCTATCCTTGGAGCCAGGAAGACTCAGATCCACAACCTATTTCCTATATCCAGACTATATCACCCTGGGCAAGTCACAACTTCTCAGGACCCTGAAAAACTCTTCAAATCTATTCGTTGCAGAAAAGGTGCCAAGAAAATTCCCTCACCTGGGAATTCTCTATACAAGTGAAACCACTGGATTGTTCCCTACCCCTATCTCATTTTAACTCTTAACAACCCAGCTTTCAAAAAATTTAGAAAAATGATAGATATAACCCCACAACCTAAAATGCCAAAACTGAAATGATTTAAGAATAATGGATGGGAGTCTCAGAAAGGAATTACTGATACTACAATAACAAAAGATAATCAATGCAGAAAAAAAGGGAGAAACATTTAAAGGAATTCTTCAAGCTTCACAGGGCCCAGAATTTAAAAGGAAATCTATAAAATATAATGGTAAAAGGAGAAAATAAAAAATAAATACAAAAGAAATGGTAAAAAATTGATTGAGGAAAGCTAAAGTTCAGATGTTTATTTTTTTAAAAAAAACTAAGAACTGACTTTTTTCCCCTAATAATATCTTGTAACTGTCCCCCTTTCTCACCTCATATAGCCACCATATTAGCTTATGTCCTTCATTAATTTCCAATTATTCTGCTAAAATATCCCTCAATTATTTTCCTAGCCTCAAGTCTTTCCACTCTTCAATCCATCTTCCTTCCAGTTGACAAAGTAATCTTCTTAAAACCATTTGATCATGCCACTCCTCTGATCAAGATACTTTGATCTTTGGTACTTTGTTATTGAAAGACAGCTGGGCAAAACAGTGCTGAGAATGCTAGCCTGAAGTCAAGAAGACTCATCTTCCTGGATTTAAATTCAACTTCAGACATTTATTAACTGTGAGACCCATGCAATCCACTTGACCCTGTTTGCCTCAGTTTCCTCATCTGTAAAATAAGCTGGAGAAGAAAAAAGGAAAAGCCACTCCAGTATCTTTGCCAAGAAAGCTCCAAATAGGATCATGAAGAAGTTTACATGGTTGAAAAATGAATTAACAACAACTAGAATAAAATGAAAATTCCTTAAACTGGCATGGATGGAATACCCTCCACAATCTAACTCCAACCTATCCCAGAACTCTTATTTCATATTACTCCCTTTCATTAATTTGAAAACTTGAAAAGGCAAACTTAAATGTTAATGATTCCTTGATGTCAACATTCCAAATCCCAGGTGAAAAACCTTTTGCACAAACCATCCCTGGTGAGCAGAATACCCTCCCTCTTCATATCTGAATCTCAGGACCCCTCATTCTTTTCAAGGCTTAGCTCAGATACTAATCTCTCTTGTGAATTCCAAATGAGAAAACAGATGTAAAGTGATTTGCAAACCTCAAAGTTCTAAAAAAAATTACTAGCTAGTATTATTATTGCTAGTGGTAATTATTATCATTCCCTTATCTGTACAGTGTCAGTGATGTCTTCCATCTCAATTTATTATATCTATATTTATATATGTATGTTTTATATTTATATGTATATATTAATATATGTATCTGCATATATATGCACACAAGCATAGATACATATCTGTATATTTATATATATAAAATATATTATATATCCATGAACAAATACATATGTGTATTTACATAAAAACTTTATCACCCAAGTGAAAAATGATCCACTAGAGTAGGAACCATTTCTTTTTTGTCTATATTCCATCACCTGAAACAGTGCTACATAGATAGTAGACCCCTAATAAATGTTTGTCAAGTTGAATTTTTGATATAGTTGGAGTAAGAAAAACAAGTTAAGTATAGGATTAAGACACTTATTGGGGACATATGACAGAAAGAAACTACCTGGCCTGATGTTGTTTTGTTTTTTCTATCAAAAAGAAAGCAAAACAGACATGATTAAGAGGAAATTGGAAGTAAAGCTAGATGAGAAGATAGTAAGAGAATAATACACTATTTGAAATAAATTTTTGTCTCCAAGTAAACTTTTTCACAGGACACTGAAAAAACTTGAAGACTGGGTCACTAAACTGATGTTATTATTCACTGAGGCACGGAACTGAAATTAGCATGAAGAATAAACTTTTTTTCTCACTTCACCATCCACAGTAAGTGCTGAATCAACTAAATGGTCCCACTTCCCTCCTTGGCACCAAACTGCCCAGCACCCGTGTCCAATGGTCATCATATAATGCCCTGACTTCTCTCTCTGGTCTACCCAGATCATGTATCATACATTCCTAATCCCTTTCTCCCTACCTCAACTAAATTTTCCCCAAGTATCACAATTCCTACTTATGATTTTGCTATTGGATTGTAGAGAACAAAAGAGAAACTGAAAGACTAGATATGAAAAAAATGTAGTCTCAGTGATCATTCTTAATTAAAGATTTTAATTTCTTTAAGGGTTTTTTTAATTAATATATATGTATGTTCTCTCTCTCCCCCACCTATTGGGGAAAAAGTACATTCCTTGTAATAGGTATGCATAGCAAAGCAAAACAAAATTCCCTGATTAGTCCTGTTCAAAAATATATGTAACCTAAAACCTATAATCTCTCTGTCAAGAGGTGCATAGCATGCTTCTTCTCTGATCCTCTAGAATCATGATTAGTCAGTGTATTGAACATGGTTACAACAGCTTTCAGAATTGTCTTAACTGTTCTTATTTTATAAATGGTTCTCCTGATTCTTCTTGCTTCACTCAGTTTATTTCTTCACCAGTTCATCCAAGTTTTTCCAGTCTCTTTGAAAGCATCTATTTTTTTTCATTTTTACTGCACAATTTTCAAAACCACAGATGAGTGGGCCTTGACAATATTTGTAAAGATTCTCAAACCAATTATCAGAGTTTTATGAACACTCAAAAGAGAAAGAATTAATCAAAAGGAGCCAAATGAGGAATAAGTCAAGCTAGATTAATACAAGGAGCAGCTAGGTGGTGCAGTGGAAAGAGTTTTGGGTTTGGAATCAGGAAGACTCACCTTACAAATCCAAATCCAAACTTGGACACTTGCTATGTGACCTGAGCAAGTCATTTAATCCTGTTTGTCTCCTCATCTTTAAAAATAAATTGTAGAAGGATATGGCAAAGTACTCTAGTATCATTGCCAAGAAAACCCCAAATGAGGGTCATGAGGAATTGTACAAGACTGAAAAATAGACTGTTTTTCCTTTTTAGTAGGCTTGTTAGCCTAGTAGTTCAGGAAATGCCACTGGAATACTATATCTGTACTTCCACCTAACACTTATGATAGTCTCTCAACAATCAATCAATCAATAAGTGTCAATTTTTTGTCTTGTGTATGCCAGAGGATATAAATATAAGAAGGAAATTATCCTTATTCATAAGGAACTTTTAAATCTAAACAGGGGAGCCAAGGTGGTAGTATGAAGGCAGGAATTCCCAGAAATTCATTCCCCATAAAACTCCAAAAGCCATTAAATTATGACTCAAGCCAAAATTTAGAGGGGCAGAACCCACAGGAAAATTGAGTGATAACAATTTCCCAGTCCAAGGCAATTTAGGAATTCCATGGGAAAGGTCTTTTTCACTGGGACTGAGGATTAGAAAAAAAAGCCTAGCCACAGCACAGCACAGCCTAGGGATCACCAGCAATAGCTTGAAGGGGTGGTGAGAGAACCCTGCTGCACCAGAGTGAGTACAGAGCAAGCACTTTCCCAGAGCAGCCCACAGGTGAGAACCTGCAGTGAGAATCTGGGAAATTAGCCTGTACCTGCAGAGCACATCCCACAGACAGTAAAGAGGTCAGGGGAGAATGGAGAAATCTCTCTTCTCTCCCTGGGGCAGGACTCTGCTGTTTGCCCACACAAAGATCCAGGTTGCAGTTTGGGCTTCCATACTACTATAGCTGAGCAGTGATCTTCCTCACAGTTACAGGGCAGAGGGGAGGGCCTGTGGTCATCCAGATATCAAAGCACAGGCAGTCAGAGCCTCTCATAAGACCTTGGAGGAATTAAGAACCCAGTGAGGTGACCCCAAAACCCCCAAAGCTTTAGAAGGGCAGTAATTCAGTCATAGGCTGAGGAAATGAGCAAACAGTAGGAAAGAAAAAGAATCTGACCATAGAAAATTACCTTGGTCCCATGGAAGATTCAGAAGATGACAATCTCAAAGCTTCTGTATCCAAAGCCTCCAAAGAAAATCCAAAGAAAATGAGCTTAGACTGTGGATGAGCTCAAAAAAAGACTCTGAAAAGCAATTAAGGGAGGTAGAGGAAAAATTGGGAGGAGAAATGAGAGTGATGCAGATAAATCATGAAAAATAAATCAGCAGCATGGTGAAAGAAACACAAAAAAAAACTGAAGAAAATAATGTTAAAAACTAGTTTAGGCCAAATGGACAAAGCAACTCACAAAGCAAATGAAGAGAATACCTTAAAAAGCAGAACTGGCCAGCTGGAAAAGGAGATAAAAAAGTTCTCTGAAGAAAATAACTCCTTCAAATGCAGAATGGAACTAAAGGATGCCAATGACTTTGCAAGAAATCAGGCAGAAATAAAACAATACCAAAAGAAACAAAAATTAGAAGAAAATGTGAAATATCTCACTGGAAAAACAACTGATCCAGGAAAGAGATAATTTAAAAATTATTGGACTACCTAAGAGTCATGACCAGGAAAAGAGTCTAGACTTTATTTTTCAAGAAATAATACAGGGCGGCTAGGTGGTACAGTGGATAAAGCACTGGCCTTGGAGTCAGGAGTACCTGGGTTCAAATCTGGTCTCAGACACTTAATAATTACCTAGCTGTGTGGCCTTGGGCAAGCCACTTAACCCCATTTGCCTTGCAAAAACCTTAAAAAAAAAAAAGAAAGAATACAACAAAATTGCCCTGAGATCCTAGAAGCAGAGGGTAAAATAGAAAGTAAGGGAATTCACTGATCACCTCCTAAAAGAGATCCCAAAAGAAAAACTTCCAGGAATATTATAGTCAAATTCCAAAACTCCCAAGTCAAAGAGACAATGCTAAAAGCTTCCAGAAATAAACAATTCAACTACCATGGCTCTATAGTCAGGATTACATAGCATCTGAAAGCATCTATATTAAGGGCTCATAGAGCTTAGAATATGATGTTCCAGAAGGCAAAAGATCTTGGTTTGCAACCAAAAATCAACTACCCAGAAAAACTGAACATTCTCTTTCAGGGGAAAAGATGGACTTTCAATGAAACAGGGGACTTTCAAACTTTCCTATTGAAACCACCAGAGCTAAACAGAAAGTTTGATCTTCAAGTACAGGACTCAGAGGAACCATAGAGAGGGTGGATGAGAAGGACTAACTATGAGGAACTTAATGATGTTGAACTGCTTGTATTCCTGCATGGGAAAAAGATACTGATAACTCATATGAACTTTCTCATTTATAAGAGCAGTTAGTTAGAAGGCACATATATAGACAAGGCACCGGAAGGAGCTGAATATAATGGTATAATACAGTAAAAAATGGAATCAATAGATGATAAAGGAAAGTACTGGGAGGAAGAGAAAGGAGAGGAAGAAGAGGTTAAGATATTTCAAATAAGTCAAGAAAAAGATTTTTCAATGGGGTGGAACAGGGGAAGGGGAGGGGGAATGAGTGAGCCTTCATTCTCATCAGAAATGACTCAGAGAAGAAATAAAATACACACTTAATAGGGTATAGAAATCTATCTTACCCTAGAGAAAAATGAGAAGGCATGGGATAAGGGGGTAATGGGGGGGAGGGAAGGGGGAATAGGGGATAGAAGAGATGGAAGATCATGGGAGAGGGTACTCAGATACAACACATTTTTGAAGAGGGACAGGGTGAAAGGAGAAAGAGAATAGAATAAATGAGAGTGTTAAGGAAAAGAGTGAAGGAAAATACAGCTAGTAATAGTAACTGTGGGGAAAAATAATGAGGCGACTTCTTTGGTGGACTTATGATAAAGAAGGCAACTCATCCCAGCGACAGAGTCACTGGAATCTGAACACAGACTGAAGTACATTTTTTTCTCTCTCACTATTTTTGAGGTTTCTCATCTTCTTGGGTGGGGGAGGAGGGTTATGTTTACACTTACAGCAAGATTATTGTAATAATATAAAATAAATAAACCAAAAAAATCTAAATGGAAGAACACACGAAACAAAAATATATATACCGAATCAATTAAAGGGGATAAACACAAATCAATACAAAATGGTCAAATACAAAAACACTGTGAGATAGAGAGCACCAGCAGCTGAAGAATTCCAGAAAGGCTTGCTAAAGAAAGTGGTGTGTGAAGCACATTCTGAAAGAAGAAAGGGATTCTAGGAGGTAGAAGTGAGACACAAGTACATTCCAGACAATAATGCAAAGTCACAGGTATTGGAAGATGGAATGTACTGTGTGAGTAACCTAGAGAAGGTTAATCTGGTTAGATCATGGAGTGTAGAAGGGGAAACAATGCTCAATGAGGCTAGAAAGATTGGGCAAATAAATGGAAACAAATGTACTTAGAGTTTTTTTTTATTTATTCAATCATTCACTCATTAATCTATTTATTCATTTGATGTTTATTTTTGTAGTTGATCATATGACTCTACTTGATTAATGGATTGAGGTCAACCTTGAGGGGAGATCTTTATCAGCATATTCTATCCTCCATTCTGTCCTGCTCATTGGTTTTATCAGTATGCTTTGTGGAGAGAAGTGTACTGAATCTGGAATCATTGTTACCTGGATTCAAATGCCAGCTCTGCTATTTACCAGTCAAATACCCTAGAACCAATTGTTTAACTATTCTCAACATCAGTTTCCTCATCTGGAAAATAAAGCAATTGGATTAGATTATTTCTAAGTCCTTCCAGTCTTAAATTTTATGTCCTCTATGATTCCTAGGATTTGAATAAAAACACAGTTGACATCTTTATCAAATTTGTAAATGGCAAAGTTGGATGGAATAGAAAATATGTTAAGTGACAAAATTGGTGTCCATTACACAAATGACAGGTTAAAATGGTATACTAAATATAATGGGGTAAGTATGTCTATCTAAAATAGGAACAGGCTGCCTCAGGGGTAATGAGTTCTTCATCAATGAATTTTCAGATAGAAACTGGATAACCAATTTCCAGGAATGATATAGGAGAGATAAATGATATTTTTCTCTGTTACCTCTGATGTCTCTGACAGTACTGAGATTCTATGATTCTTTAACAGTTTTATACTTGAAAAATATAAAAACCTAGATTCTCAAATATCTCAGTAGCTCAAGAATCCTTGATTTTCTTTACCAATACAGCTCACTCCCCCCACCACATACATTGATAATCAAAAATAAATGTTAACAATCTCGATGAGTTCTTACCCGGGGAAAAAAAGTTTCTTTTCTTGTACCTCTCCATTAGAGTTAAGAGTGACCTAGCTCATGAAGAAGAAAACCAAACAGACAAACCCTGGAGATACAAAGCTAACAGATTAAACAGAAGTATGAGCTCATATTCTACTAGAAGGTCACAATGTTCCCAGATTGAGCAAATGCAAGATAATTTCAAAAGGGAGAGAATACTATTTGAGCAATCATGAAAGGCCTCCTAAATCATGGAAGATTACCTATGTTGATGTTTAAAGGAAGCTAAGGACTCCAAAAGAGATAAATCAAAAGGAAATGTACTTCAGACACCAGGGGGTCACCTGTGTGAGAGGTCATTTCAGAGCGGCCAGACCTCCTCTCATGGCAATCATAGGACCCAAACTGGACCCAGACTGGACCAAGTCTCAAAACCTTTCTGTCTTGGTGGTTTCTACTAGAGTAAGCTCACTTCTGGTCTGCCTCCTGAGAACCATAGTCACAGTGATCTCTGGGTCTCCAAATCTCAAAGTTGGAAGGGGTATATCAGAAGTCACCTAGTTCAAACTAAACCTGAATAAAGTTTTGTTCCCTGACTTACCTGACAGGACAGCCTAGCACACATAACCACAAAATTACAGATATTTTAATCTCAGTCTCTCTTGCAGGATCTTATTCATGTCATGCCCACAGAATGAGTGTCACTTGAGAGAAATTATTTTAATGTTCTATTAATAACCAAATAGTAATTTGGGATCCAGGCTTTTCTTCTTTATTTTCCCATTTGAAGTCTACTCTCAGTAAAATACAAGTCTCTGAAAGCCATAACTTATTAATGAATCCATTCTACCCCTCATTATACATGTTCTTTCCTCTTGACTCCAACTAGGAGACCTTACTTGTGTTTAGAGTGTAACAGATGTTAACAGTCTAGATGAATTCTTACCCAGGGGCAAAAATGTTTCTTTTCTTGTACCACTCCATTAGAGTTTAGGGTGACCTAGCTCATGAAGAAGAAAACCAGAGTGGTCTGGATGGATATGAATTTCGCTGTCCAGATTCGTGAAGGTGACAGTCTCATGATCAAGCCATATTGAAAATAGCAGTTACTAAAGAACTTCTAACTCACCTCTCATTAAATGACCTCCAAAAAAAGTTGATCTTCACTCCTCACAGGCATCCTTTTTCAAAAAATATTTGAAGCTTTCAGGATATGCATGCTTTTGTTCTTGGTTACTGAGAGAAATCACTGACCATCAGTTTATTGATTGCCAGGCTAGACTAATTAATAAAGTGATTGTTAAGCAATAAAAAAACTTTCTCTGGTTGTTTTTCAATCATACCCATTACAGTCTCTGTTCCTAGCCCTCAACTCTCTATTTTCTCTCACTTAGTGATTTCAGTATCTCTAAGTGGATGATTCCTATATCTTTATCTCTGGTTCAGAGTCCCTCCTGAATATCAGTCCCATATCACCAATTGCCTACTGGACATTTTTATTGGATATTTTACAATTTTCTCAAACTCAAAATATTCAAATAAACACCACTGCCTTTCTCATATCCATTCCTCTTCCAACTTCCATATTACAGATGAGAGGACTTCCATCCTCTCAATTGCTCAGGTTCTCAAACTTGGTATCATCTTCACCTCTTCCTTTTTACTCATGTCATTGGTCCAATAATTGTCAGATCTCATCATTTCTGCCACTATATCATCTCTTCATTTGTCCCATTCCCACCAGTCACATAGCTACATAGCTCCTACACTAGACAATTATCATCTCTGATCTAAACTATTTTCCTAATTGGTATCCCTAACTCAAGTCTCTCTCTCTCTCTCTCTCTCTCTCTCTCTCTCTCTCTCTCTCTCTCTCTCTCTCTGCTCTTTTTCATCCTCCACAAAGCTGCCTAAAGCATAGGTCTGACCATGCCATCTCCATAACTCAAAAACCTCCATTGACTGCCTTATTATCTTCAAGATCAAATATAAACATTTTGTCATTTAAAACTCTCCACAATTTAGTTCATTCCCATCTTTCCATGCTTCTCACACATCACTCACTCTCCTTTTCTATGATCTAACCATACTGACCTACTTGTTTCTCACACAATATACTCTTTTCTATCTGTGCTTTTGCCATCACCACAGTTGTAATGCACTCCCTCTTCACCTCCTCTGGCTTCCCTCAAAAATGACTTCAAAAATCATATTCAACAGGATGCTTTTCCTAATACCGGCAGTTACTTGCACCTTCTCCTCTAAGGTTACATTCCATTATCTATCTGTACACACACACACACACACACACACACACACACACACACACACATATATATATATACATATATATGTATATATATACATATATATAAATATATGTATGTCTATCTATTTATATGTAAAAATTTTATTTACTTTACTTTGATCTTAAGAAATGAAACAGGGCAGCTAGGTGGTGTAGCGGATAAAGCACCGGCCTTGGAGTCAGGAGTACCTGGGTTCAAATCTGGTCTCAGACACTTAATAATTACCTAGCTGTGTGGCCTTGGGCAAGCCACTTAACCCCATTTGTGTTGCAAAAACCTAAATAAATAAATAAAACAAGTATTTTCATGGTAGTGGCGTTACTGTACCTGAAATTACAAATCTATAAGGTACTTATTTTTTTCTTATAAATATATAGTAAAGTCATCATGCAACTCTTTTTCCCTTTTTTCTTCTCTTGCTTCCCTACCCACCCCACAGCTACCACTAGACACATATATGTATGTAAATACAGATATATGTATATGTAGAATCATTCTATACATAATTCTATTTATCAGTTCTTTTTCTGCATGCAGATAGTATCTTCCTTTATATGTCCTTTGTAGTTAATTTAGATATTTAAAATAGTCAAAATTATTTAGTCACTCAAAATTGTTTTAAAACAATGTTGTTTTACAAAATTCTGTTAGTTCTGCTAATTTCACTCTTCATTATTTTATTCAAGTCTTTCCATGTTTTTCTAAGGTCATTAAGCTTATCATTTCTTATAACACCATTCCATTACAATTGTATTCCATTACAATCATATGACACAACTTGTTCAGCTATTGCAGACAGAACTTCAATATGAATCTTGCATATACCCCTTTATATACATGCCATCTCGCCCATTAGAATGTAAGCTCCTTAAGGACAGAGTTCAGAATTTTTTTCTGTTTTGTTTTGACTTTGGCTTTGGCATTGTATCCCCGGGAGTCAGCATAGTGAATGGTACCCAGTAAGTATTTAAAAAATATTTGCTTCCTTGCTAACTTGATTGACTGACCCCAGTTCTTCATTCTTTCTTTTTTTAAACAGCATCAAGTGGTCTTTTCCAAACCTGTACTTTGTCAATTCCCCAGAATCTTTCAAAAAGCTTGACAGCAGTTTAATAGTAATAGTTCCCAGTATTTCAGTATCCAATGATGTCATAAACCTAGGTCTCCTGACAAATTAACCAAGTGCATCTCAGTTTGGTCTCTCATTATCTTCTTATTTTTCTTGTGGAGTAGCCCCCTATTAACCATTTTCTTCCCATTCTTTCCATTTCAAAGATCACTCATCTAGACAGAAAAAAAAATGAACCAAGTAGTAGCTGAGGAACTTCATCTTCTTTCTGATGCCAATAATCATTAGCCTATCTACCTCCCAAGATCTCAAGGCAGTTTTACACTCCCTTTATTTGTCTTCCCTATCTCTGCACAGGACAGCCCCACATTTGGGCATTCACTCATTACTAATTTTGTCCTTGATTCCATTTTCTACTTGAGTCCCATTAGGCAATGCTCCTTTTTTCTTCTTCAGCAGAATTGCTCCCCTTTGGTGACTTCAGAATTATATCCTTGAGAATTTCCCATCCCACCTGAACTGACTTCCCCTGTATATTTTTAGAGCATTGGGCATTTCCCATTATTTCTCTGAACTGTCCTTTGAAATAAAGAAAAACAACTAAGCAAAAACATCCAGAACAGAAACCATAATTGACTATGAATATAGTGTCCCAGAGGAAGCTAGGTATCACAAGGGATAGAGCACTGGGCTTGAAATCAGAACTGAATTCAAATCTGACTCAGGTATTTGCAGCTATTTGAGTCCAGGCAAGTCGCTTGATCCTTATCTGCCTTAGTGGTTTCAACTGTAAAATGAAGTTAATAATAGCAATATAAAAGGTTTTACCAGAGTTTTCGTTCTTTATTATTCATAACTTTTGTTTGGCTAAGCATTCTCTCCTTAGCTATAGCTATGAACTAATTCTTTTCTAATTTTTAATGGTGTGATATTTTATATTCTGATTGTATATATATCCTAATTTTTGTGGCATATTATACAAGAAAATTGTCTAACTACAATATCTGCCAAACTTAATCTGGTTTTTCCAGCATTTCTTGTCCAAGTGGGAGTCCAACCATTAGTAATATATGTTTGTGGGTTAAAAAACACTGGACTATGGTTATTGATTGCTTCTGTTTCCTGCTTATCTGATCCATTCTCCTGACCTACTTGATGATGTAAAATGAAGCTTGGTAATGCTGTATCCCTTAGAAAATACTTTCTTTAATCAAGTTCTGAACAACTAAAAGAAAATCAGTAATAGTCCAGAAGAACAAAAAATAAAACATACCTTCCCTCTTACAGCAGAATGACAGGGGAATACTAAGGCGAAATGTTGTGTATACCTTGACAAAAATAGTTACTCTATTGGCCTTTTAATCCCTCAGTTATCTTTTTAATGTTACAACAGTGAGTTAAATAGAAAGTGGGGAGGGAGGAAGAGTGATAGGGAATTTCCAAAAATAACTGATGTAAAAACAAATGGAATTAAAAACATTTTCCTCACAATAACCCTCAAAACCACCTCTCTTAACTCCAACACTTTTTCCATAGTACCAGATAACTCTGGTAAACAACAGAGTGCTACATAGAAGTCCAGAAAGTTTAACGTGAGTCAACAATGTGACATATCTTTCAAACAAAATGCTTCACCCCAAAGTTTCACCTTATAACTGAACCTAGAATTAGAAAAACCTGAGTTCAAATCCAGCCTCAGACATTTACTAGCTTTGTGATCCTAGGCAAGTCACCTAATTTCTATTTGCCTTGACTTCTTCAACTCTAAAAAGAGGATAATCATAGCTACCTCAGAAGGTAGTTGAGAGAATGGAATTAAATTCTATTTCTGAAGGACTTAACACAGTCCTGGCACAGTTAACTTTATATAAATGCTTATTCCCTTTGGGAACACTCTGTATGCATATATATATATATATATATATATATATATATATATATATATATACATATATATATGCTTGAGCTGAATTAAAAGAACTCTTGTTTACAGAGTAAGCAATAGCCCCAATGTGCTCTGTGCTAGTTCGATCATAACTTGTTCACTGTGCCAAGATCTACAGTTTTTTTCAAAAGACAAAACATTATAAAAACAGAGTTTTATCCCTACTAGAGACATCAGGGTAGCAAAGCTTTCTCAGCTCTTGTCATATGAAAAACAGTTAAAGGAACTGTGAAAGCTTAATAGGAAGAAGAGAAAAAAATTATTATTATTCCAATTATTATTATAATTCTGTTGTTTATTTTGAAGGACTGTCATCTGGAAAAGGCATTGGAAAAAGTTGTTCCAGAGAGCAAAACTAGTAGTAGGGGTAAAAATTTGTGGGGAGCCACATTTTGTCTAGAAACAAAGAATTTTCTAACAATTGAAGGGGCACCCAAAAGGTAATTACCTTATCCTTGAAGAAACGAGCTCCTTGCCACTTTTAGCATTCAACAGAAATCTGGTGACCAACTAAAGGGGGAAATAATTAAGGAAATTTATTTTTCACATAGGACTGCTGAAATCCTTCCAATTCCAAGATAGTCTATACAATTTGGATGGCAAGACCGAATTACCGATATGACTTTCAAAAAGATTAATGAGATTTAAAGCCCAAGTCTGACCTTCTCATCTTCTTTGTGCTTTAAACACTAACTGCATTGAATCAGAACCAATAAAAAACTTACAACATTTTTCAAACAGATATTAGCAGGTGACTAAAGGGTAAAATCCAACAACACCAGCTGTTGTTTTTATTCCATTCAAAAATTCTTTTGCATGGTAACTGAGTTTGGAGATTGTTTTTTTAATTTCACCAACCACTAGAAGCCCTGGATGAGTAAGCACAGCCTCCTACCCACTATGAGATATAAGGAAGTAAGGGTTGAGATTCCTCTTTCAGACTTGGAAAAATCACGATGCAAAGAGGAACAGAGACCAAGGGCAAGAGGCTGCTTGTGAGTCAGCAATGGAGCTGGATTGGCTATTTACAATTCCTTAAGGTTTTTATTTCTATGTAAAACAGGTCTCTTTCATGTTGGCCTAACTACATTCTAAAAGTGCATTGTACATCCCTAGGCTCTGTTTTGTTTTATTTTCTAAATTTGTTTTCTTCCTTGATTACTGGGGAAGGAGGAAGGATACAAAAAGGAGGATTTATTAGTCATTTTAAATTATAATCTACATAGTACCTAATACAAAACATTGTAGTTTGATTCCTTTTTAGTTACTAGAATCAAGAGTGGGAATTTTGCTGTATAGCTAGGTCTGCATAAAGACCCTTCACCTTATTCAAACTTATACTGCATATTTCCATTAAGCTGGTACAATTACCATATTTTACATAATCATAACTTCAAATAGTTCATATCCAATACATGTGACTACTTCAAAAGATTCATCACTGTAAACATTAGTTTGCAGTGATGCATCTAATCTAATTAGGTCCACTAATCAGGGACCTAGCTGAATATAAAAAAAGAAATGTTCTAGAAAATTTTCCTCTGATTCAAAAAGTACTTGGAAAACATTTTGATAAACAGTTCAAATTTTGCAGTAAGGTCTAAGTTGTCTAATTACCTTTAATCATGAATTAAGAACAGGCCATGTGTCATTTAGAAATTCCCAAAAGAAGGGCATGAATTCAAAGGTTTAAAGCTCTCTAGAGGGGCACATAGGTGGCTCAGTGCACTGGCCCTGGAGTCAGGAGGACACAAGTTCAAATACAACCGCAGACACTTAATAATTACATAGCTGTGTGACCCTAGGAAAGTCACTTAAGCCTTGCAAAAAACAAAAGAAAAAAATTCTATAGAGGAGACTTGAGAGATGAAAGAATATAGTCAATCAATATTTCTTAATTGCTGAATATGTGCCAAGTATGAGCATCCCCTCATGAATTGATTGATTAATTGATAAAAAAGCACTCATTAAATGCTAATAATGTGCAAATCACAGATTATAAATGTATAAAAATACATCCCACCTCTCAAAGAGCTCATATTCTAATAGGGAAGGACAACACATATAGGTGGTTTCAGCTGCAAGTCATGTTGGGAAGATCAAAATGATCCTTAGAGTGCAGGGGCAAAACAGATTTTGATGCTTTTTCTTAAATGTTATTTCATTGATTTTTAAAAAAATCTTATATGTCAGACTTTTGATAGAATCAAGGACTTTGTTGGCAAGAACTTTTTTCCAGGTCATTAGTGACTATGACTTAAGTCTATCTAAGAGCCCAGAGGATTGGTAAAGGATATCAGAATAAAGGATTTGATTCTACCCTGACCCCCTACAGTCAACATAGAGGAGAATTCTATCTACTAAGTTGCTAAATTTTTAGAAAAAGTTGTATACACCTGGTTACACTGCACTCATGAAAATAAAAAATAATACCTGCCTCTTCAGGTTTCTCCTTATCTGCCAGTCAAGGATAGCTGTGTATGTGTAAGTGATGATGGGGATGGAAGACTCTTCTACAAGGATTGCTCCCATCTTTGATGGTTGTGAGGACAGATTGGAAACAGTGTCAGTGATGTGGAAGGTGTAACTATTCCTGAGGTCCTTGGGCTCAATCAGAATCCCAAGCTAGCTCTACCAGGACCTTAAAAGAAGAGGTGGTCAAGGTAGTAGAGGTGGTAGTGGTAAGGAAACTGAAATCCAGAGAAGTAAAATAAACTTGTCCAAGATCACATGAGTAATAATTGGCAGAACCCAGACTTTAACCTCATTCCTCTGTCTCAAAAACCAGTAATCTTTCCACTATACCCATTGACATCCTATTTGATAGAAGTGTATTCAACACAGAGAAATTCAGAATTTTTCTACACCTATAACCTATAGCAAATCAATAGCCTCTATTTCTCAGCCCTCAAAGTTGATATAGTGCAATGGAAACTATAATAAGAATCAAAAAGACCTACTTCATTACTAAACCATGTGACCCTGGACAAATCACTGAAACTCTATAAGGCTTCTTTTTATATTTGTTCTACCTAGCTCATAAGGTTACTATGAAAAAAACAATTTGTTAAATAAAGATATAGATTGTGTACCCATATATATATATATATGAAAAAACACAAATATGGATATATTCCTACAAAGATAGTGTATTTATATGTATTATATATATATATATATATTACATATGATTATTATCTCATTCATCTCATCTTTTATTAACAGAACCAGATAAAAAAGATCCCAGGACAAGTTGCTATATTGTTATTATTCATTATGTTTAATGTTTTACAGGTGGATTAATATTTCATAAATAGATGATTTGGGATTGAATAAAAGTATTAACAAATAAGATATTGTTTTGTTATAACTATTAACTACTCTAAGATTTTAAAATTAAATAATTGACAATCCTTTTAAAGAACTCAGCAACCGTCAAGACCTCTACAAACACAAGCTTCTATCATTCCGCATTTGTTGACTTATTGGATATTACCTATAACACATAGATGTGTGCCAGTCTACTCCCCTTTGGCTCTACTTACATCCCTGTTATCTTTCTGGATCAAAGATTCCTCCCTAACTGCCATTTCCCTGTGTTTGTTGTTTCTTCCATTCCTTGAGGGCAGACTCTTCTTTGGTTTCCATATTTGTATCCCCTTTTGCTAAGCACATAGAATTTAGCAAATATTTATTCATTATTTCATTCTGATGCTGGGTAGGGGACTAGTCAAATGATATAACTACTCTTATAGATTCTTAACTTACATGTGTTTCTTTTTGTTTCTCTGGAATAGCACATTTAGAAGTATGTAACATTGGGCAGTACTTAATACTGTCGACTACTTTCTCATATTACATATTCTCTTTTTTTTTTTTACTTTAGAGATGCCATACCCTAGAATATCCTCTTCCTTTTCTATTTTCTCCTCTCTATCTTATTCACTGATTTCCTCTCCTCTCCCAACTCCTTTCAGGGAGTTTTTCTATGCTTTTTCTATGCTCTCACCCATATTAATCTTATTCACTTCTGTATTATCAACTACCAAAATTATGCAGATAGCTCAAATCAATATCTCCAACCCTAACATATCTCCCAGACTCCAGTTGCTCAGAGTGTATTTTGAAATGGATGTCTCACCTTTAACTAAATATAGCTACAATACTGCTTATGACTTTTCTCCCTAATCTAGCTCTTCCTTCTTACTTCTATATTTACATCAGAGGCACCACCCTTCTCTCAGTATCCTATAAAATAAGCCTTGGTGCTACCTTTGACTCTCCTTTCCCCTTCATTTCTCATGTCTAATCAGTCATCAAATATCACTTAAGCCTTCATTATATTTCCTCCATCCATCCCCTCCTCTTTGTTTTCATTGCCACCACTCCAGTACACATCTCTGCCTAGATTATTGCAACAAACTCTCAATGGACCTCCACCAATTCATTCTTTTCCCTAACCCCAATCCATCCTTCATATTACTGAGTCATACTACTGTCACCCCATATCCTAAATCACTCATCCCTCCTGGGAAATTTTTCTAAAATAGAACTAGAAGGAGCTCAGAAATACACAATTCATACATGTTATATAAGACAAATCTATTCTGACAGTCTTCAACATTACTTTTTCCTGATGACATTTAAGCAAGGGGTTATTGTAATTACCCTTTTTTCTATACAAAGTCTCTTCCAGACTAAATGTTCATGCACTTCTGGGACTTTCCAGCTCTACACTTGCCCTTCTAGCACAGTTGCTCTCACTATTCTATTTATCCTCAACAAAATCACTCTCCCAATGGAATCACTCCCTCTCTTAATTTCTCACCCTTTCATGAATAACCACCAAATCAAGCTCCTCCTGGTCCCTCTCACCAATACTAACTTTCAGACTTTATTCCCACTTTTCCCTTCACCAGTCAATTCTCAGTCTCTAAGCATTCACTAGACTAAACATCCATTAGGAAGTTATATAAAAATCCTCTTCAAAATAGTCCCAGAGAGTTGTGTCAGGTCCATTGCTAGTCACAAAATAAGAATTACATAATTTTAGAAGTGAAAGACACCTCAGGAGCTGCGTAATCCAAGTCATACCTGAAAAAAAATCCCCACTACAAAATATCCAAGTGGTCATTTTCCTTTTACTTAAATATTTTGATTGAAAGGGACCCACTGTTTAAATCAGACCATTCTATCTCTGAACAACTCTAACTATTGGAAAGTTTTCCCTTGTACCAATCCTACATCTCTTCTTTACATCTTCTACAACTGCTCCTGGTACTTTCATCTGACTAAAATGACTAAGTCTAGACCCTCTTTCACTTTTTTTACCTTTCAAGTGCTTGAAGATAGCTATATCCTCTCTCTCTCTCTCTCTCTCTCTCTCTCTCTCTCTCTCTCTCTCTCTCTCTCTCTCTCTCTCTCTTTCTCTCTCTCTCTCTCTCTCTCTCTCTCTCTCTCTCTCACACACACACACACACACACACACACACACACACACACACACACACCCCCCCAAGTTAGAACACATTACCTTAAAATATGCTCAATTTTTTTCAGTGGTTCCTATTGTTTGCTGCATCGTTTTTGCCTGACATTTGAGACTTTCCACAACTTAATGCTACTAATCCATTCCAGCTTGAACTTATATTCTGCTTTTCTATGTATTCTATGTCCCAACCAATAGAACAAGTCTCCAAAATATTTCATATTTTTTAAACTCTTTGTCTTTCTCACTCTACTCTGTGTAACTGGAATTTTCTTCATCTGCTGCTTACTTACTGAATGTCTATCCATTCTTTAAAACTCAAATCAAATGCTGCCCATGAAAGAACCTCTGATCTCCTCTTCCCCTTCTCCCCCCTCCATCATTTACAGCTCTTCCCTTTGGTTTTCATATTGCACTTTATTTTGTACCTCTCTGATGCAATATCTTCTAATGTTGAATATTATAGGTACTTCTGTTTGTAGACTTTTCTCCACTGGACCTAATAAATACTATGAGAGTAAGAATTGTATTTTATCTAAACGTTGTATCTCTACCAGTACCTAGTAAATAATGAAGTATTCAGTGAGCAGTAGGTGATTTATGCATGTTTGTTGAACCTATTTGTTAACTGAATAAACTCTTTCCATGGACATTTTTCTTTTAACATAGGATTCTTGATGTTCCTCAAAATGACATTCCATCTACCATCTCCATACCTTAACACAAGCTATCCCCTCATGCTTGAAATTCACTCTTTTATCACCTTTGCTTTAGATCCTTAACTGCCTTCAAAACTCAATTCAAATGCCACTTCCTTCAAGATATCATAAAGATTACTCTCAGTAGTTAGCCTTCCCTAAAACTATATGTGTGTTTGGGGGGAGGCGGATGGTGTGTGTGTGTGTGTGTGTGTGTGTGTGTGTGTGTGTGTGTATACACATGCATATAGACCCATAGGTATATGCGTACATGAATACATACATATGTATATACAATTATAAAATAAACTTATTATGTGAATATGTTCCCACCATAGAAAATTTTTCCCAAGGGCAAGGACAATTTCATTCCTTTTTCTCTTTTTGCCTGGCTCATTTTAATATTTAATATATTTTGATTTATTGATTAAGGAGAAAATTAAAATAGTGTCCTTTAGAACAATTGGAAGTAAGAAAGATTCGATATTACTTTTTTGTATTTCATACACCATACATAGTAAGTCAGAGGTGAGGTGAAGACAGGAATGAGATGTAGGTGATTTATTTTGTTTAATTTTCCTTAGATATATCCATACCCTACCTAATACTATAAATTGATTTCAGGGAAATAGAAGGTTAGGAGAAATATCAACCATTACAACAGAACATTTGTCTCATAGGAACAATGTGGTTGGTAAATGTTAAAAATGGCTAAGTGACTGAAAGACATTGTGGTGGGATTTTGTGATATTACAATGGGTTTCCTTATGATCTGTTAGTGATGTTACTTTGCAATGACAAAGTGTGGGAGGATTTTGCCTCTGCACAAAAAAGAATCTATTGGAGAGAAGACTCAAATGGATAAGAGAAGAGAGGCAAGGAAAAGAGCTAAAATTAAGACCAGTCTTCTAATAAGCAGAGATGCTATTAATGTTCATCTAATGTCCAACTTATGAATGATTCAAGAGTTCTTCTAGAAACAAAAGTGAGAAAGCCCAGTGAATTACTGTCTTGATTCAAAGAGTCATGTGATGGTGAAAAATGGGACACAGGAGGAAGACTTAAGCTAAAAAGACAAGTATGGAGTCAACTCTAACATTTCTCCCTGACTTTTAATGAAAGGCCTTAATAGGCCATTCCAGTCTCTAAGGGAAAGTCCCATTCCTTTGTTCATGTCGTTTTTTTTGCAAATGGATGAATGTTGAAGAACTACCCTTGTTCACATCTAACAAAACTCAAGAAGAGTTCATATAGAAAAAAATACAATCACCTATAAAGTACAGTCTATAGCAGCCACCTGCTAAAGATCAAGGGTTTTGTCTTGCTGTATAGTATTAGTTTTGCTTTGTGGCATGGTGTAGATGAAGGACAACTAGGTGGTAAAGTGGATAGAGCCAAGAAGATTCATCTTTCTGAGTTCAATTTGGCCTTGGACACTTAACCTTGTTAATCTCAAGATTTCCTCCTCTGTAAAATGAACTAGAGAAGGAAATGGCAAACTAATCCAGTATCTCTACCAAGAAAACATCAAAAGGGGTCGCAAAGAGTCAGACACAATTGAAAACTGCTTTAAAAAAGTAGTAGTGAGAGATAAGGGAGCATCCCAGGAGAATAAGAAATATTCTTGTTTGTATATAACTCTATCATCTACCAAGACCTGAGCATAGATATCCCCCAGAGGACAACAGAGAGGCAGAAAGTAGTCTTGCACAGGCTGCAACACAAAATAAGCAGGAAATTATGAAGGAGAAGGAAAATAAAGGACATTATCAAAAAAATATGAATGTTAAAATAATTTTTTCTTTTGTGTACCATGCAACTATCCTATTCAGCCAACTCCAGTGGCTTCCTATCACCTCTAAAGTAAAATTCAAACTATTCTGTTTCGTTTTCAAAACTTTATACAACCTGACCACAAGTTATCATTGGGCACTGTTCATTGCACTCCATTCCTGCTCCCACTCTGAAGTCTGATCACAATAATTCTCTCTTAGTCAGTGGAACTGCATCTCTTATGCCCATGCCTTTGCTCATGCCATCTCCCAGGCTTACCTCATAGAGTCCTTTCCTTCATCTAAGATGTGGACCAAGGTGAATGGAGGTCTCGTGGAGAACTGTTGAGAGCCCTACCACATGCATGACAACAGAAGCAGCAGCTTCAGGAGCTCTCAACCCAAAGATGGTGAGGGGGCAGGATGACTGCTCTGTGAGTGATTACAGGGAACTCTTTTCTAGCAATATATATATATAGCATATATATATATATATATATATTGCTAGAAAAGATCATATATATATATATATATATATATATATATATATATATATACACACACACACACATATATATATATATATATAGTGCTGATTGGCAATCCCTATTACCCATATGCAATTCTGGGTTAGCAGGTCTAGGACAGAGAGAAACACTGGTCATTGGTCACAGTGCAAAAGCAGAGAAGGGAGCTATTCCATGTAGCTACAGGAGACCGGGGCCCTTCTTTGGTAAAGACCAAAGCAGTGACTATACCTCTCCCAAGATCAACCTTGCATGCACCAAAATCTTGCAGACTCTCAGAACTAGTTCTGAAAAAAGAAAAGTTCTGAAGCTTGAGACAAGGTCTCCCTAACCCTAGGTGAGCAGAGTCAAACTTTAACATAAATTACAAAGTCAAGAATTAATCTGGAAAAGGGAAGCAAACAACAGCAACAAAAGAAATTAACCACAAAAGCCACTAAAGGTATAGAAGAATAAGAGATAAACTCAGAAGACAACAATGTGATAATAGTTAAAAGCCTAAAAAATTTTTCATTGAACCCAGGTTGAACAAGAATTATGAAAGAGTTAAACAAAGAGATAAGAGTAGTTGAGGAAAAATAGAGAAAAGAAATTACAGTGATGCAAGAAAACAATGAAAAGAGAATTACAATTTGTTTATTTTTGTAAGAAACACAAAAAAAAGTAGTGAAGAAAAAAACAAAATTGACCTAATAATAAAAGAAAATGGGGCTGCTAGATGGAGCAGTGGAAAGGGCACTGGCCCTAAAGTCAGGAGTACCTGAGTTCAAATCTGGCATCAGATACTTAATAATTACCTAGCTGTGTGGCCTTGGGTAAGCCACTTAACCCCATTGCCTTGCAAAAACCAAATAAATAAATAGATAAATGAATAAATGAATGAATAGATGAATGAATGAATAAATGAATAGATAGATAGATAGATAGATAGATAGATAGATAGATAGATAGATGAATAAATGAAAAAGAGAATTGGCCAGATGGAAAAAGTTATAAAAACTAACTGAAGGAAATGATTTCTTAAAAATTGGAATTTGGCAAGTGGAAGTTAATGACTCCATGAGACATCAAGAAATAATAAATCAAAGTCAAAAAAATGAAAAAAATATGAAATATGACATCAGAAAAACAATTGACCCAGAAAATAGATCAAGTAGAGATCACTTAAGAATTATTATACAACTTGAACGCTTTAATCAAATAAAGAGCATAGATATCGTAATTCAAGAAATTATTGAGGAAAATTGCACCATAGTAGGCACTTAATAAAGACTTGTTGATTGATTGATCACAGATCTAATCTAGTATTTTGATCAGGGATATTTTGTGGGACTTGAGAGACTGGGTTCAACCAGCAATCCACTGTGGTTTTGTTTCCACTCAACAAAGAAAAACACCTCCAACTCTATAAAGCACGTGACTTGTATAAATAAGGTATTTCACTTGTTCATATTCTTCCATTTTTGAATTCTTCTCACCCTAGTGTCCAAGGTCACATAGCTAGAAAGTTACAAAGAGGACTCTGAACCAAACCCTCTGAATCTAAGTTCATATTCTTTGTATTCTACTATGCCATGGGAGACAGTGATAGCCAGGAGTCCTGGCAATCACCCCAGTTTTTTTCTAATGGGGTTTAGAGGCAAGTTGCCACCTTGGCAATCATGGAGAATTTGCTTCTGGCAGCCCTGGAAATTTTCTCTAGGCAGTCAGGGCAAAGGACATTATTCCTTGTAGTTCCTTGGGTCAATTCTGAGGAAATTCAGAAATACCAGTCTTGGCAGTCAGAAGCAATTTTCTCTCATAATTCTTCTACCTTTACTCCCTACAGCTATAAAGGTATTTTTAAAGGAGAGAAGTCTGGTAAATAAATAGAGAAATATAAGTAAACATTCTGAGCAAAGAAAACTCAGAGCATTATTAATAATAGTGATTAATCACACAGTTAGTCTGTTATAAAGCACATTAATAAGATAAAGTCTAAGCAACATACACCAAGCTATCAATCATATTAACATGAGGTCAACATTTTAAGCCCTTAGGAGTACAGTGAGGAGAATGAGGGAAAGAGGCATTACAGAACAAGAAGAAGTGTTTTATGCAGTACACAGGACAGTTGCCAGTTGATTCCCCAGTGCTACTTTTGGGAATGACTGCTCTACCAATGCAGATGACCCATGGGCAACCATTGTCAATTCTATGTTGACTTTCAGAGAGAAGAAAAGATCTAAGGCAAATTGACTGTGTGCACCTCCATTTGATATTTAAATAAGGTTGGGTTTCAAACAGACATTAGTTAATGAGCTAATAAGATGACTAGTCAGTTTTTAAAATCCTATTTTTCAGAGAGACCTCATGATCATCTGGTCAGATTCTCTATATAATTTACTAATTATTCTCTGAGATCTGCTTAAAAACAGTAAGATGGAAAAGAAGGCCTCTGGTAGTACCTTCCAACTCTATCATCTGTGATAAAAAGATAAAACAATAGTTTCATATGAAAAAGATCTAAAAAAAAAGATCTGGAGGTTTCAATATGAGTTAACATTTGACTTTGAAATCCTGCAAACTAATAATAGTCTGCCTTAAGAGGGATATTGTGTTCAGAAAAAGACAAGCCACTGTATTCCTCCATGATCAGACATCTTGAAAACTGTGTTCACTTCCAAGCTCCACATTTGATTTTTTTTTTTGCAAGGCCAATGGGGATAAGTGGCTTGCCCAAGGCCACACAGCTAGCTAATTATTATGTATCTGAGGCCAGATTTGAACTCACATCCTCCTGACTCCAGGGCCAGTGCTCTATCCACTGAGCCACCTAGCTACCCCTAAGCTCCACATTTTAAAGCTTGCTGAAGGTTCTGAAAATCATAACATAGGAAGATTGGTTGAAATGTCTGCCCCAAACTGAAATTGTTCTGTATTTATTTTCTATATATTCAGAATCACTCCTTATGTATATAGGATCATAGTTAGATAAATGGAAGAAACCTTAGAGGTTATCTTGGGTCCCTCATTTTAAAGATTAAGAGTTAGTTAGTTTAGCAAAAATCTGACATTTTCTTTTTTTTTTTTTAGATTTTCTTTTGTTTTTTGTTTGTTTGGTTTTTTTTGCAAGGGAATGGGTTAACTGACTTGCCCAAGGCACACAGCTAGGTAATTATTAAGTGTCTGAGGTCAGATTTGAGCTCAGGTCCTCCTGACTCCAGGGCTGATTCTCTATTCACTGCGCCACCTAGCTGCCTCCAAAATCTGACATTTTCACCAGACTCAATGATGATCAAGAAATCCAATTAAAAACCTACAGCAAAATTATGGCTTCCATCTTAGAACTTCATAATCATTCCCACAAGTAATAGGAAGAGGGGGAGAGGGGTTACCAATAAAGCCAATGATAGTACAGACAGACAAACCAATAATCTCCCAGATCAGAGACACATGTAGCCTACAGGACTCAGTGCCCATAGACCAAAAAAATGAAGAAATGGTTTGTCAAGTGTCAGAAAATGGTCCTTAGAATCTCAGTTGAGTGACAACATTCAGTGCAAAATGGAAGGATTCAAGAAAACTAACTGTCCAGGAGCCCAGGAGCTCCAAGGTCCCCAGCAATCCTGGAGATGCTACAAAGGGCTCTGAAGACCAGTTTACTAAATCTGAAAGACACAAAGGAGCCTAACCCTAACCCTGTACAAGTCAGGGAAAGAAACCAGGAATCTAGGTAAGAGAATCAGGACCAACCATGGCAAGAGCACAAGAGACAGTGAAGTCTAGCCCTGGCACAAAACCTCAATTTAGAAAATGAGGGAAAGAGACAACTAAACTAAAAAAAACATCAACCAGAATAAAAAAAAAATTATTGTAGATTCAAAGATCTCTCTATATTCAGCCTAGAAAAATGGAATAACTCAAAGGGGGGGTGGATTTTTATAAGAAATAAAAATGTTTAAAATAAAAATGTTTCTAAAAAGCTCTAAAGGAAAGAATTTAAAGAGAAATTAAGGTGTAGACTATAAAGTTTAAACCTTTTCCAAGAAATGAGTTCAATAACTTCATGAGACAACTAAGAAAAAATAGAGCAAAATCAAAAGACTAAAAAAATAAAAGAAACTGATATCAAAATAACTGACCTGGAAAATACATCAAGGAGTAATCATTTGAATCTTTGGATTCCCTAAAAACTATGAGTTTGTTTTTGATTTTTTTAAGTTTGTTTACTATATTTTTAAAAAATAATATGAAATAAACTGAGACCAAAGAGACCAAGTGATTTACCCAAGGTGATAGTGGTAACAATAGAATACTGAGGAGTTGTTTATTTTTAAAATTGTTTCACCAACAGCAAGCACAGTATATAGATTAATGCTTATCAAATTGACTAAAATAAAGATATTTTGCTTAAAAGAAAGATGTCTTATGAGGGATCTATTATCCCTTTTTTAAATAAAAGGACAACTGGGATGTGGAAGAAGAGATCAACTTGTCCAATTTGTTTGGTCACAGGGACCAAAAGTAAAAGCAAAGTACAGAATTTGCAGAGAGGTAGGAGAAACTGGGATAATTTTCATTCAAGGTTTTCAAGCAAAGGTCCATGAGCACTTAGAGTTGATGTTGGGGAAATATCTATTCAAGCATGAGTTGTCCTAAGTAACTAGGTGAAAGTCCCTTCCAGAGACAGCAAAATGGCACATCAACTGGATCAAGAAGCCTGGAGGGGTGGCTAGGTAGCACAGTGAATAGAGCACCGACCTTGGAGTCAGAAGTACCTGGGTTCAAATCCGGTCTCAGACACTTAGTAATTACCTAGCTGTGTGGCCTTGGGCAAGCCACTTAACCCCATTTGCCTTGCAAAAATCTAAAAAATAAAAATAAAATTAAAAAAAGCCTGGAGTTAAGAAGACCCAAGTTCAAATTCCATCTCAGACACTAAGTCACTTAACTACTGTCTGCCTCAGTTTTCTCAACTATAAAAATAAAATTAATGATAATAATAGTACCCAGGAAATATCCCAGAGTTATTGTGAGAATCAGAGACATTTGTAAAGTGTTTAGCATGGTGTCTCTAACATAGTCAGTATTTATTAAATGTTTCTTACTTTCCCCTCCTACCACCCAGGCCTAAGATCTTGTGAATCTTTTTTTATATATTTTATATATTCCCTGCAGAGAAAGAAAATTTTTCCCTTTCTTCAGCTGCTGCTCATGTTGGTATCATTCATTCATTACACAAGCATCTACAGGGTCTATAATTTAATTTCATTCTTCATAGTGCTATTATTAATAATGGTGGTTAACCAATAGCCCTGAATTTGCTCAATTAGTAATACAAGTAAGATGAAATTTCTTCACTCTGGTATTCAAGAACTGTCATTGTTTTGAAGTTTTATTTTTCTAACTAAATAACACCCTGTTTCCCTAAATTCCCTTAATTATTATTAACACAAATCTAATTCTATTAAATTACTTTCTATTCATTTCAACAAACCTTTAGTAAATGTTACCATTTACAAGGCACTCTGTGCTATGTCATGGAGAGAGATGGCATGATACATATACTCTGCTCTAAGAAGTTTACAATCTAAGGGTGGTAAGAAAGAATGGGGAGCTGGGAAAGAGACATGATTCCATGAAATGGGAAAATGAATTAAATATAAACAACTGGACCACATAACAATGTTATGAGAAATCTGAAGAAGGAAAGATTGTTTTTACCTGGATGATAGGGTAAGATGAGAGATTTCATGGACAAGGTTGAGCAACCAAGTTGAGGATTGAGCTATGAAAGGACTTTCAATAGAAAGAAATGAAGATTGTATTCTCATGCCCCCAACTAGAAGTATATACACCCAACTAGGTATAACAGCCATAAGACTGGGGAAAGGACAATACCTACCTAGGATCAATAAGGCAATGCAATTTGAGTCCTGAGGGGAGAACCAGCTCAAAAAAAAAGATAGTTGGCACATAGATGTGAAGCACCAAGAGTTCAGAACTAAGATGAACTGAGAACTATTTGCTAGAACACAGATTCAGAATCAGGAAGTCAGATCAGAAGAGCAAAATGCTGAGAGGAAATCAAATCTAATTCATTATAATTTCCAAAATTTTCTGCAATTTTTCTAAAATGAACTAAAATAATTTGGCACTCTTGTTACACTTTTAAAATGAAGACTAGAGAGTAGCATAATTAAATAGATTCCAAACTAGTTGAATGACCAGATTCAAATATGTAACCATGTCCATCTCAAAAAGTTTCCAATTGAATACCCTGGAATTTGAACTATTTTTTTTTCAGTTTAATCAATGTCTTAGATAAAAAGCATGGATGAAATGGTAATAAATTTACATGTAACAAAGTTAGGGAACAGCTAACACAATGGGCAATAAGTCAAGGTTGGAAAAGATGTGACAAATCAATCAACAACATTAAGTCCTTACTATTTGACAAGCACTGTAGATACAAAGAAAAAGCAAAAGCTAGATTAGAACATTGAATCAAACAGAATAAGATGATATTGAAGTCCTTTTCTGCTTATCCCGGTGGGGATAAAAATAAAATTTAGATATGGATTTGTTTCTGAAATCAACGATTTTTTAAAGTAGACTAAGGAGGCAATCCAGGTAGCAGTTTATCTGGAAAAAAAATCTGAGGTTTAAAGGTCTTCAAGTTAGACCTAAGTGTGATATGATAACCAAAAAAGAAAATAGAATTTTAGCCTACAATTAGAAAGACATAGCTCCAAGGAATAAGGAGAAAGTCTCCCTATGTTCCATCTGAGTCAGAATACTACCAGAATATTGTGTTCCATTCTGAGTATCTTGTTTTGGGGAAGGACAAGAAACAGCTTGACATAATGGATCAGGCATGGCCTTGCAATTCAAAAGACATGGTTTGTCTGAGTGACCAAGGACATGATACTTAATCTCTCAAGGTCCCAGGCAGTTATCTAAGTCAATAAGCTTATCCATAATAAAGGAGAGTATTTCAATAATAGGCACAAAAACATGTTTGTACCCAAAAACAAACAAAAAAAAATTTTTAAGTTGCAAAGGATCTGGAACATAGAGAATGGTATTCACACAGCAACACATACTATACAACTCAACAAAACACTTCTTAGGTTGCTTTTTGTTTTCAAGTTTCACAGTTTTATCCATCCATTAAACCCAATTTGATTTAATGCAACATGAGAGAAAAAATCTAATATTTCCTAATGAAATGTGGAATTGCAGGATAGCTTTTAAAAAAACTTCATTCTGAGGATCTTGAAAAAAGAATGGTGTTCATTTAGAGATCATGGTCTTCTTTTCTCAGTTTATTACCATTCACATTTACTGAGTAGAATTTGTACCAATTGGAGGAAATCACCTTGTTCCAAGGCTCTGGATTATTCTTTCTGTCTCAATTGACATCAGATTAAATATTGTAAGATACAAAACATACAAAGCTGCTTCTGTATCTCCAGTTCTGATAAACACAGAGGAAAGAGATCAAGTCACTGAAAAAGAGAATTTGAAGGAGGATAAAGAGAATGTAGAGGAGGAGGAGGAGAAAGAAACTTAGTTTACTTTTTTAAGTAGGTAGATATGTGAAAAGAAGCCCAAAAGTGAACATTCTCTCCTAGGAACTTGCCAGAGGTGCATATAGACATTAAGTAAATCTTACAGATCAAAGATATCATCCTTGTGACTAATACGGCTGGAGTCCAGCCTTAACCAGATTAAAATGTAATTGGAAAATGGTTAACAAAGTAAATAAAAACACAATATAGCATAGGTAATATTAATTTGCAATTTTATAAGAAAATACAGGGCCTGCTGAAATTCTATTTGATTTCAGCAGCACTGTTCTAGGATCACACAGCTAATAATTGTCAGAGGTAGGATTCAAATACAGATCTTTCTGGCTTCTTAGTCCAGAATTTCAGCTACTACACCAAGCTTCTTCCAAATTAAAGGACTGAAAATCCTATGGTTTTTGGACTAGGAAATATAGAACAAAATAAATGGTTAATGGAAAATTTGAATCCAAGAAATGAGAAGAGATGGTAAGAAAGCAATCAGTTGGACTAGATGAGTTCAAATCATTAAGCCCCAAATGAACATCATCCCAGGATTCTCAAAGAACTAATAGACTGCTGATCTGCTATTAATGATTTTTATTTAATTAGGATAAACATATATATAGGACATTATATGGAAGAAGCAAATGTCTGAATTTTGAAGACTAGTAAATAAAGAAGGCAAATTAATCAAACTATAAAAAAAATGGCAATCAAGTCAACAAGTATGTTAAATTTTCAGAACCACTTATTAAAGGGACAGTTTGTGAGCACTAGAAAAAAAATAATGATCATTAAAATTCAACCTAGTTTCATCAAAAACAGATATGGCAGACTAAATTCATTTTTACTTTTTTGGAAGAATTATCAGACAAAGTAGTAGATCAGGGGAAATCTGTAGATAGAGCGTAGTTATACAATACTCCCTTCAAGCTCACTCTCAAACCACTCTGACATTAGCAGGTTGGATCCCTGGAGGATATTATTTTCTTTTCTTTTTTTTTTTTTTTTTTGCAAGGCAATGGGCCACACAGCTAGGTAATTATTAAGTGTCTGAGGCTGGATTTGAACTCAGGTACTCCTGACTCCAGGGCCGGTGCTCTATCCACTGCACCACCTAGCCGCCCCTTGAGGATACTGTTTTCAGAGGTTACCCTGCCAGTGACTCTCCTTAAACTAGTTCACAAGCCCCTACCACTGTGCTTCACCTTTACAATGAACAAGTAGACTTGGTACTTTAGTAAAGACAGTTACTCAAATGGCATAATGAGAATGATCATTACAAAGTATTTCCCTGCAAACCTGTGACATGCTCCCACAAACACACACAGACTCCATGTGGTGAAGAATAATGGAGATGAGCTTAAAACACAATAACAAATTCCCCAGTAGATAGGAGGGCAAAAGATATGAATAAATAGTTCTCAAAAGACCTGCAGCTACATGAAAGAATTCACAAAATTACTGATAAGAGAAATACAAAACAAAACAATCCTGAGGTTACATCTTATACCCTATAAATTGACAAAGATGATCATTAAAAAATGGCAATAGTTAGTGCTAGAAAGGTAGGAATATAAGTGGTTACACCAACGTATTATCAGTGGAGCTGCAAATTGACAAAACTAATTTGAAAATATACAAACAAAATTACAGAAACTTCCATATCCTTTGAGTCAAAGTTTCCATTTATGATATTATACCCCAAGGAGCCTACTGATAGGAAGAAAGTCATCATATACACCAAAATATTGATACTTTTTGTGATAGCAAAGAAATAGAAATTAAGTGATGCCTATTGAATGGGGAATATGGATATAATGGAGTTGTTTTGTATAATTTTTGTTTTATGAAAACTTTATAAATGTTGTTTTGTAAAAAATTATAAATGTGATAAATATGGAGAGTCATGGAAAGATTTATATGAACTGAAAGAGTGAAGTAAGCAAAACCTCTGTGTGTGTGTGTGTGTGTGTGTGTGTGTGTGCGTGTGTCTGTGTATTTCAATGGCCACAATTGTAATGAAAAGAACAGTCATACCAATGTTGCAAAATTATTTTTAAAAATGACAATAAAAGAGATATAAGAGTATCCCACCACCTCACAGGAATGGGAGGTCCACAAGCATTGCACAGAAGCACTCATTTTCACACTTTTTCATTATAGTATCAGTTATGCTGGGTTTTTCTCTTCTTTCTCTTTTTTTGACTTTAAAAAATACTATTTAGACTTTCAGGGTGGAGATAAGATGTTGACTCAAAGTTAGGAAGCCCCTGGAGCTTTTTCCTAAATAACCTTAAATGAAGTCTCCAAACAGACCCCCAAACTACAGAACTTACAAAAGCAAGAGTGAAATAAGTTTTCAACTCAAGATATCATGGAGTAATATCAGTGAATAAAAGAGGAATATAACCCAACTTAACTGGAAGAACTGGAAAGCTGGCAGTCCAGGTGCAGGTTCAGCAGATTAGGAATGAGGGTCCCAACCCCAGCTCAGAAGACAAAGTTCCAGCCCTAAGAACACTAGTGTAATAGACAGTACTGGATTGGGTTACCCTAACACAGGGAACAAACCCTGAACAACTGACATAGACAATGCCATAAGTAAAGCCAGTGACCAGACCCTGGTTCCCAGAACAAAAAATCTTGGTACTATCCCCCTTGTGTCTCAGGAGGAGAGCTCAACCATAAAAATGAGTAAAAAGCACTAACCATAAAAAATCTGCTAATGTGATAAGGATGATAAAAATGCCATCTCAGAAGAGGAAAGCAGTGACAAAATGACCATGTGAAGTATCAATGGAGTTTTTGAATTGGTCAGAAATACAAAAAGACCTCTTTAAAAGAGTTCAAAAAAGAATTTAAAAAAAAAACAAAGACAGAAAGAAGAAAAATGGGGAAAAAAATGAAAGTCATGCAGGAGTATGAAAATTTGACCAAAGAAAACAATATTTTGGGGCAGATAGGTGGCACAGTGGATAGAGCATTGACCCTGGCATCAGGAGGACCTGAGTTAAATTCCAGTCTCAGACACATAATTGCCTAGCTGTATGACTTTGGGCAAGTCACTTCACTGCCTAGTAAAAACTAAAAAAAAATGTTTAAAAGTAAAATTGAACAAATAGAGAAAGAAATCAAATCATCAAAAAAGTAAAATTGATCAATTAAAAAAGGAAACACAAAAGCTAACTGAAGAAAATAAAACCCTAAAAATTAGAATTGGATAAATAGAAACCAATGAATCTATAAGACACCAAGATTTCATCAAAGAAAATTTTAAAAAATATATAAAAATATATATATGTCTATTTATGCATTATACATAATTATATATATATACAAATTATATACATACATATACATATATATATAATTGTGTGTATACACACACACACACATAAGAAAATGTAAAACATCTTAAATATCTTTTAGGGAAAACTAACAACCTAGAAAATAGATCCAGGAATAATAATTTACAAATAATTGGTCATCATTAGATAGAACTTATCAGTTTCCATGTTAAAGTTTCCACATTCCAAAAGGCCTGGAATATGATATTCTGGAGGACAAAAGAGCATGAATTTCAACCAAAAATCAACTATCCAGCAAAATTCTTCCAAGGGAAAGATGGGTTTTCAACAAAAACTAACCTGATAAAAAGACCAGAACTGAACTGAAAATCTGATATTCAAATACAAGACTCAAGAGATGTGAAAAAAGGTCAACAGAAAGGGAAACAAATGTTAGACAATGAGACTTAATTGCCTACATCCCTACATGGGAAAACAATATTTGCAATACTTGAAAATTGTATTTCTCTTAGGACAGTTGAAAGGAGCATATAATTAGATAAAGGATGTGATTAGAACTGTGATGTGATCAAACTTCTTTTGAGAGTTGTATTTCTATTGAGGCAGTTAAAGGGAGGATACTTGAAAAGAGGATATAAGAATAAATTGGTTATAATTTGCTGATACTTATGGGTCTTGAGAATTACTTGAGAGAGTTGAGGGGAGGATCCTTGGACAAAGATTATGTACTGATTTTTGATGTGATTAAGCTTATTAATCAATACACCCTTGAAAATTGTACTTCTATCAGGACAGATAAAAGGAGCATACTTTGAGAGTGTGGGTATAAGACTGGTATAAAACAATTAACACATGAAAAAGAGGGTTATACTTGGAAAAGAAGGTATTAGAGGATAAATGATAAGGATAATTAGAGCAGAATAACATCATGATGGGGCACAAAGGACAAAACTGTAAAGAGAAAGAAGGGAGGGTATGAGTACTGATAAAACCTAACTTTCAACAGATTTGGCTCAAAGAGGGAGTAGCATGCATTTCCAATTGAATTTAGAAATTTATTCTACCCTACAGTGAAGTGTGGAGTGGGGAGGTAGAAAGGCGAAGATGAGGTTCATAAAAGAGAATGGGAAAGTAAAAGTAAAGGTAAAGGTAAAGGTAAAGGTTTAAAAAAAAGTAAAGTAAAAAGGAAGTAATAAAGGAAAGGGAAAAGAAAAGGGAAGAGAACTGATAACATTGATGAGGAATAAGTGGAAAGAAGAGAGAAAAGTGCAAAGTGGGAGAAGTAGGATAGAGGGAAATACTGAATTAGTAATCTTAATTGTGAATGTGAATTTGATGAACTCTCCCATAAAACAGAAGTAGATAGTAGAGTGGATTAAAAACCAGAATCCTAAAATATGTTGTTTACATTAAACACATTTGAAACAGAGACACAGGGTACAGTCAAAAATGCTAGAGCAGAGTATCATGCTTCAGCTGAAGCTTAAAAAAAAAAAAAGCAGGGATAACGATCCTGATCTGAGACAAAAAAAAAAAAAAATAGATCTCATTAAAAGGGATATGAAAAGAAAAAATATTATGAGGTTAAGGCTGTATTTGTGAAATTTTGTGAAATACTCCCTATAATGCCCATCAATTTGGGAATGGCTGAACAAACTATGGTATATGAATGTTATGGAGAACTATTGTTCTGTAAGAAATCATGAATGACCTGACTTCAGAAATGTCTAGAAAGACTTGCTTGAACTAATGCTGAGTGAAGTGAGAAGAACCAGGAGAACATTGAACATCTTAATAGCAACAATTGTGGGATGACTAATATGGATATTTGTTAAACACAATTGTACATGTACAAGCTACATCAAATTGCTTGCTGCATGGTGGGGAGGAAGGAGAGGAAGAATGAAGACTCAAAAGCTTCCAAAAGGATAAAGGTTAAAAACTATCTTTGCATGTAATTAGAAAACACACACACACACACACACACACACACACACACACACTAATACACATACAAAAATACCAAAAAATACTAATTAAATCATCTCCTTCTCAGGGTTATTGTAAGGATAAAATGAGATGATTGTAAAGTGCTTTGTCAATACAAATGCTAAATATCAATTTTTCAGATATATGTACATGTCATAGTACAATTAATGAAATGCAAATTTATTTTTAAAAATACTGTTTGCTATATGGGGTGGTATTCTGGAAGGGGGAATAGAAGATATCGATAAAGATATTTTTAAAATAAAAAAAGCATTCATCAATTTAAGATTTAAAATCTACAATGGAGGGGGGACAGTTAGGTAGCACAGTGGATAGAGCACAGGCCCTGGAGTCAGGAGTACAGGAGTTCAAATCCAGCCTCAGACACTTAATAATTACCTGGCTGTGTGCTCTTGAGCAAATCACTTAACCCCATTGCCTTGCAAAAACTAAAAAAAAAAAAAAAAAAAAAAAAAAAAAAAAACACCAAAATCCTCTACAATGGCAATTAGGCACATTCTTAGAAACTCTAGAACTATACAGCCTCCAGGTCGCTAGGTTTCCAGCCTCAGACACTTAATAATTACCTAGCTGTGCGTCCTTAGGCAAGCCACTTAACCCCCATTGCCTTGCAAAAACAAAACAAAACAAAACAAAACAAAACAAAACCAAAACTATACAGCCTCAATACCTTTGCACCAAGGTTCTCTAGAATTTCTTTGTAAATCAAAGTGATGTCAATAGATGAGTCACTGCTGATCTGAGTTTCACCTCTAGGTGCATAGAATTATTACTGGACAAGTCAATCTATTAGTCTCCCTGGACTTGCTGTTTGATGGGCAGCTGTAGTCTTTTGACTTATTCAACCACTGAGTCATCTGAGTGGTATTGAGCTATCTTTAGCTGGAATGCTCTTTTCAATTGAAATACTGCTGTACTTTTTAAAAGGCAATGGGATTTGGAAGAAGCTTTTCCTCTTTGACTTCCTCAGAGCCTCTAGAGATTAATCACCTCCAATGAGGCAGGAAAGATCCAAAGAGAATCGAATCATTCAGGTTTCAGAGTCAGTTCCTTTATTCAGAACTGTTCCTTGGCTTATAGTGATCAATCCTGATGCAACCAGTTCTACTTCCCAGATTCCTTTTGGAGTCTTATTCAAATGAATGGCTAGAGGCAAAAGTATGAATGGAGCTTGTGCCCTAGAGGAAAACTAATTGTCTTCTCTGACTTTTATTTAAGGAGTTGAACAATTCAAGTCACTGATACTTCCACTGTGTGGAATGCTTTTTTTTTTTGTAATTGAAAGGATTTCCCCCTTAGATTTTCGTTTTTCATTGTTTTCACCCCTACTGTAAACCTTCATCTCTGCTAAAGTTTCACAACAGTACACTATTACAGCTAGATTTTAACAAGTATTTGACAGATTCTTTCATGTGATTTAGGTTCAGGGTGGAAAACTGGACTGAATGAAAGCAGAGATACATTCTATCAGGAGAATTTGTGTAGTATATTTTTAATTTGGATGTCAATTCTTGCCTAAGACACTTGTTGGCTGTATGATCCTGGACAAATTGCTTCCCTTCTTTCAGCCTTACTGTCTTCATATGGAAAATAAGAACAATAATAACACCTACTCCACAGACTTGTGAAGAACAAATGAGATAACCCATGTAAAATGCTTTACAAACTTTCAAGTACTATGTAAATGCTAGTAATTACATATAGTATTTCAAAAAGATATGATAATCTTTATAATGATGCCCTTATGGGCAAAATAGAGAGAAAGCATCTAGATGAGAGAATTAGAATGAATTTAAAGAATACTCAAAGGGATGGCTAGGTGGCTCAGTGGATAGAGCACTGGCCGTGGAGTCAGGAGTACCTGGGTTCAAATCTGACCTAAGACATTTAATAATTACCTAGCTGTGTGGCCTTGGGCAAGCCACTTAACCCCACTGCCTTGAAAAATCTAAAAAAATAAAGAATACTCAAATAATAGGTCAATGTTAATTTGAAGGAGCAACACACTTCTTTTGAGTTCCTCAGAGATCTGTCCCTGATTTTATTCTATTTCATCAATGATTTATATCTAGCATGGTGTGGTAGGAATAATAGATCCTTAGTAAATGTAAATTGAATGGAATCTTAGGTAAGGGATTAAACTTGCCAGGAGATGCAAAATAGTAGCCAAAAGATGACAAAACAGGGCAATAGAATTTGGGCAGTAGCTGACTCAGATTAGATTCTTTTGATGGTATTTAGAAATAGCCTTGTTATTAGAGAATGTATTATTAAAAACACATTATGTCAAGGATACAAGTATGATGCAACTGACCCTACAAGAATGCTAAATCAGTAATCATCTGGTCAAAATAACTAGAAGATAAACTGACACATTGTTATTGCAATTTAAGTACACATGAATTATATTATAAATGAAGATAAACAGCAACTAAATTAAACTAAATGAATAAATAAACAGATAAATTAAGCAACTGGGAAATCCAGGACCCATGCTTCCACTACAACTGAGGAATTGTAAGAGAACTATAAGAATGAATGTCTTGGGAGGTGAGAGGGATATTTTCATTCTTAAGATAAAGTATTCCTAGGAAAGGAGAAAATTGGACTTTACATGACCAGCAAGTTTGTTCCCTAGAGCTATTAGCCAGCTCTAATTAAGTTTAGTAAAGTAGTGAAGTAAGTCCAGTTTTCCTCTTCTTTATTCCACAAGCCTAAAGGTCAAAGGGGGAGAGAAGGAGCAATAAGTAGAATAAGGGCATAGATTACATTTTAATTAAATCTATAAGTGTTGTGAAACTGGGAAGGATAACTAAGACCCAATGAAGAAATCAAAATCTGCATAAATCCCGAGAGGTTGAAACAGCTGACTGAATCTAAAGTAACAAAAGTGGAAAGAGAACAATGTAAATTCCTAAACTTGGGTTGAAAAAATCAACTCTACAAAGTCAGAATGAGGTAAACAACGCTAGGGAGCAGTTCACATGAAAAGACCTGGAGCTTCTAATGGGCTACTGAGTCCATGGTGTAATCAACAATGATAAGATCTTAGGCAGCAATAATGGAAACGTGGTGTCCAAAGTGATAGAGATAATAATCCTACTGTACACTGTCCTGAATATCATGTTCCAGTCTCAGGGTCATGTTTTCAGAAGAATGCAGACCAATTGGAAAAAGTCTAGAAGATGACCAGGATCTTGAAGGAATAGTAGACATTTAACCCTGAGAAGAGAAGATATTGAAAGGGGAACATCAATTACTTGAAGTATCTTCATGAAGAACTAAAGCTGAAGTCATTTTTCTTGACTCTACGAGACAAAAATATGAACAATAGATTCAAGTTGCATAAAATCAGATTTGAACTCCATATAAGGAGAAAACTCCCAAGTTTTCAAGTTGTTCAAAGTGAGAATTGTCTTATTCAGGAGGCAATAATTTTCATTGCTGGACATCATCAAGATAAAGCAGAATATTGTACAGGGGATGGCCCTCTAGGCAATGGCTACCCTACCTGACCCCACAGGTTTATTTTAATTCTAAGGTCATTGTTTAATTTAATGTTGTGATTACTTTTATTCATTGCATGATTACAAGATCTATGTAAGTAAGCAGTGTGTTATGGTAGTAAATAAAGTTGATGTAACTATCTTCAAGTTGGTTAAATATTTAGTAAGCATCTACTGTTTGCAAGAAACTGTGCTAACTACAACGATTTATAAAATATAAACAGTTCCTGCTCTCAAGAAGCTTGCATTCTACTGGGTATGGAGATCAGGAGGTACACTTTGTATACCAATACATATACACAAGGTAGGAACTGAAGGAAGTGAAAGAGTGGTCTACTCAATATACTATGTGACATTTGAAGAGATAGAGAGCAACAATAGCTGGGTGAATTAAGAAAAGGGGAAGATAAGGAATCTGAAAGGGAGAGATGAGGAAGAAGTGAATTCTGCATGGGGGAGCCACCTGTTCAAATGCATCAAAATGGAAAATCATTTATCAAACTTAGGATACAGTTAGTAACTAGAAGCAAGAGGGCTCCACAGATTTTTTTTTGACAATAACCTCTTTGTACATGGCTCTTTTCAAAATCCATCCATAATATATTGTCTAGTCCTGGACACTATATTTTAGTAATTATAATACTTTAGAAAAGTAAAGGGTGAGAAGATTCAAAACTATACCAAAGGAAGATCAATTGAAAAAAATTAGGGACATTGGAAACACATCACAGGCATCTGCAATTACTTAAAGGGTTGTCATGTGAATAGTGATCAGACTTGTTCTTCTTGCTCTCAGAAGGCATAACTGGAAAGTCATTTCAATGTAATTTCTAACAATTAGAGTTAAAGGAAATAGGCTGCCTTTAGGAAGGAGCTGGGGGGGAAGGTGGGGAGAAGTTAAGTACCCAGCACTAGAAGCTTTTTCAAAGACTGAATTGTGTGGATGAGATTCATGCTTTCTGTGGAACAAGTTGAGATAAATGATCTAGCTTCTTTTCCTACTCTGAAATTTATTAAAGAATAGAAAGAAAGGAGAGAGAGAGCAGAACGTACTTGAAAGAACTCTGAGTTCCAAATCTGAGTCTGGACCTGAATCCAAATCTTCACCACCTCTGAGTCTCAGTTTACTCATCCATAAAATGAGGAAGCTCAAGTAGATAACCTGTAAATGCTTTTAGTTCTAGATTCATAATCAAGATTCCACTAGTCTAATAGATTGTGTAAGGCAACATACCAGGTTTTAACTAAACTCAGAAAGGGCAACCCATTCAACTGATTCACATATGGTTCTATAAGGTTTGACTACACATATAGTATCAAATTTGATCCTCAAAACCACCCTATGTAGTAGATTGCCTAAGTATTATTAGCCTTCTTTTATAGATGAGGAAACTGATCCTCACAGAACTGCTCAGCATCATACAGCTATTGAGTGTTGTTTTAGTAAAGGTGAGATAATTGATTTACTCAACTCCATCTCATGTAATGTGATTCCTAATAATCAGTCTCTTAGGGCTTAGACTAAGTGCAGGAGAGCAGGGTAGTATGTAGTAATGTTGCAAAAGAATCATATTTGCATGGACCAAGAACATTGATCATATCACAGAACTCATCTATAAATTATCATTCTATCTGAAAAGAGATAGATTCAAGACCTTGAGGAATGAATGGAATTCCAGGATACCCCAGAGGAGCAAAGGCAGGATTGAGCTATGGCAAAGAACAGGGGAGATGCTGAGGAGAAGCATTGACTCAACAAGCATCAAAAAAACCGAAGTCTTCTTAAGGAAGACTGAAGGAAGTGCCAAGAAAAAATGGCCTCCTTAATCCTATCTTCTTCTTCTGTTTCCTATCCATCCATAGATGCTATAATATAATCTTCTGTCTTGTTACACATAAACATTTCCAGTAAACTGAAGTTTATCTCAAGCACAAAGAATCCAGAGTTTAACCAGAAATAGATCTATAAATGTGAAGTCAGGCAGAGTTCAACCTCAGCTTAAACGTTAGGAATTTTCCTAACTGGGAACTTGTTGAGATTGAAACCAAACTCATAACTTTTCAACTGAGATAAGCTCCCAAAAGTGAAAAGGAAGGAAGTCATTATATTGCCCTTTCTACCTAAAATGAGATGATTATTGTAACAGAGTTTCACACTCCTATTTCCATCCTCCATAGCCAAGGAAGGAAAATTTAATCCTTCTCACATATAACAGCCCTTAAAATATTTGACATCAGTCAATAAATATTTATTAAGCATCCACTGTTTTGTGCACTGTGTTAAGCACTGGAAAGCCAAATAGTTGCTGCTCTAAGGGAATTCATAATCTAATTATAATAAACATAAAAGTTCATGAAAATGTTCACTCCATCCCTCTAAGTCTTCTCCTTTCAAGGCTCAACATAACTATTCATCTAAGTGTTTCTTATACATCCTAGACTCTAGTCCCTTCACCTAAAACCGTTAGTGTTTGGTTTTTAGTGACAATAGCAAAAATCCTTCCTTTTTATATTACATGAAGCCAGATTAATTGCTAAACTCATCTTATCTAAACTGTGCATCTTTTCCAGTGCTAGGACATTGTGCTCTCTGTTCACCATAAGCCCTTGGAATATTTTTAATTGAATATTCAATTCTATGTTTTTGTGACATCCATTCCTTTCCCAGAATATTTTAGCTTTTTCAGAAAAGATAACAGGAAAATAAGAAGCCAAGAAGAAAACATAATGTAGACAAAAGAGGCCTGGATAGGACATTAGAGGAACCACTTTTGCCATTTACTAGATATGTGACCTTTATTAAATCATTTCATCATTCTGGATTTCCATTCCTTCATCTATAAAAATGAGGAGGATTAGTAATAGTTAATATCTCCTTTCTGCTCTAAAACTCTATGAAAATGTCTCTATTAGGGGCGGCTAGGTGGCATAGTGGATAGAGCGCCGGCCCTGGAGTCAGGAATACCTGAGTTCAAATACAGCCTCAAACACTTAGTAATTTCCTAGCTGGGTGGCCTTGGGCAAGCCACTTAAGCCCATTGCCTTGCAAAAAAAAATCTAAAAAAGAATGTGTCTATTATCAAAGAGGTAAAAAGCCAACCAAAAGACAAAGGAGCATCCATGTCTGTAAACAATTTACTTCAAACTTCAACTTTTCTAGTCTATAGTTTTCCAGGCTCTCAATGAAGTTGGACAGTGCTTGATTTCAATAAAAATAGACTCAAGTTCTCAATCAACTTTATACCTCATTCAGGACCTGACCTGATTTTCTTTCATGTTGACAGTTTAACTCTAGCTTTTGGAAACAAGACTATATTCATCTTTTCCAGATTGATGCTCCATTCCCTAGTTCTCTAATGCTCAGAGAGCTCTAGCTGACATTAATGTTCTTCTCTGCCTTTGTCTATAGTAGGTGGTAATTCATCTATAAATGTTCATTTAGACCTTTCAAAGTGTGTTGTCTCTGTCAGAAAAGAGCAAATGACAATAGATAGCAACCAATTGACAGAGGAAAAGTAAATGGCAAAATACAATAATAATAATTTGCATTGGGCATCCTACTTAAGAATTTCACATAGGGTTTACAAATAGCTTCATTACCATTTTCTTAGTAAACAAGAAAAACATTTTCCTATCTCACATGGGACCAATAAATGATTTATCCAACTAATGATTCCAGGACTGAGTTAAGAAAAGGCCTCAACTCTGTTTGTCTTATCATTTATGATATCAAAAGTTTTTCCTTTTATATTGCCAAATGTTGTTGTTTAGTCATTTTTGCTGTGTCTGACTCTTTATGACTAATTGAGGAGTTTTGTTATAAGAGATACTGGAGTGGTTTGTCATTTTCTTCTCCAGCTCATTTAGAGGAGGAAACTAAGACAAACAAGGTTAAGTGACTTGCCCTTGTCACATAGCTAGCAATGTCTGAGCAAAAAAATATTTGATCTGAAGTCATAAAGATGAGTCTTTCTTTTTCCAAGTCCAGTGATCCATCCACTATACCACCTAGCTGCCCAATGTCAAATGAAGTTCATGTAATTGGGAGAAGATCTTTAGAGAAAATGTATTTCATAATCATTGATAATCATTCCTGGAAAACAGAATCTTTGAGATAAAGATGCTGGGCCAGATATGACCCAACTCTAACATTTTATGATACTATGAGATACCATGATTCTATAATACTTTGAGCTAGGGGCGGCTAGGTGGCGCAGTGGATTGAGCACTGGCCCTGGAGTCAGGAGTATCTGAGTTCAAATGTGGCCTCAGACACATAATAATTACCTAGCTGTGTGGCCTTGGGCAAGCCACTTAACCCCACTGCCTTGCAAAAACCAAAATAAATAAATATAATACTTTGAGCTTAAAACTGATGCCATTTCCCCTACCTTCCCCACTCTTTTATCAAGTAGTTAGAAAAGTAAAACTTGGGTTAGTTAGAAAGCTTGAGGAAATGAAGGATTCTGGTTGATTTCATTTTCTAAGTAAGTTAAATATAAGCAGAAAATGTTTCTTTTGGTCAACTCTTGCTACTGAAAATCTTAATTATATTAGTCTTTTTAAAAAAATTAAATGAAGACAATATGTTCACTTTCCTCTCCAGAGTAAAATTAGGGTGATTATTCTGGATAATGTTATTGTATAAAGTACCTAAAATATAGAGATTCAGTCTGAATTTGCACTGAGTTCAGGATAGAAACTATAAAACTGAGTAAGACAAAAAATAGTGGTATATTTTTTTTAAATCCTTGTTAACTTGTTTTTTTTTTTGTTTGTTCCTTTTTCCTTTAATAATGGAAAGAAAAACAAGAAATAATTTTATTGAAGATTCTGGTAAGTCAGATTTCAATAACCAAGTATATATAGTTCTGGACATATAGTGACCACTGCTTAGAGCTTCTCTCTTCTCTTCATGCAGAAGGAATTCAGCATTGTCCTGAAGAACAGATGGTTTCCCTTTAGCCCTGTATCCTAACCTCTGACAAAAATTTGATGGAATAGCACCAGTCTTAAATGCTTATACTTTTGCATTACATTGTATTACATATACTTATCCATTTTAATATGTCAGTAAAGGAAAAATATTCACCCAAGTTGAAGTGAGTGTGTATTCTGTCCTCTAAGCAATAATGAAAAGGTTTACTTTTGGTTACATGGTTTTAGGATGATGCATAAGGAATATAGATGAAGAAGATATACCATAGCTTACTGAATGGAGAAGGGCCTCTGGACCAGAAAGATGAAGATTCACTTCCTCTTTTGATACATACCAGGCCTGGGCAAGATACTGATTTCTCAGCACTCTAATTTTCTAAGGCTGTAAGCTGAAAAAGGTTCTGATTTAGAGTTCTTTATTCTGATGAAAACACAAGTTGGGTCAAAAGGCAAAAAAGAAGTAGATAAATGATCTCCCCACCCTGAAATCCTATTAGAATGAATCTCCAGAAATCACTCTCTAACTGTTCTCTGACCCTCTAACTCAAGGCCCAAGGAATAGTTCGTGGGGTTTTTATAAATCTAATTTTAAGTCTCATAAGTATTCACGTCTCTCATTGTGCATGAGGGTTATCAAGTTGCCTAACTTAACTAGATTTTAAAAAAGAATTTTAAAAGTTTCTATATTAGCATGTTGCAAAAGAAAAAGCATGCACATACAAGAAAGTAAAAAAAAAGTATTCTTGAATCTTCAATCAGAGTTCATCAGTTATCTCTCTGGAGATGGATAGCATTTTCATCATGGGTCCTTTGTAATTAATTGGGATGATTGTCTTTATCAGAGTGATTAAATCTTTCACATTTAATTATCTTACAATGATGCTGTTACTGTTTACAAAGTTTTCCTGGTTCTGCTTACTTAACTTTACATTAGGTCATATAAGTCATCCCACTCTTTTCTAAAACCAATCTGCTAATCATTTCTTTTAGCACTATAACATTCCTTTACAATCATATACCACAATATGTTCATTCATTCTTCAAATGATGGGTATTCCTTCAATTTCTATTTCTTTGCCGACACAAACAGATTTCTTTTAGCCTTTAAAACAAAACAAAAAACCTCTTCAGGATACAGATCTAGTACTGGTGTTGCTGGGTCAATGAGCATGCAGTTTTTATAAACCTTTGGGCTTAGTTCCAAATTGTTCTCCAGAATGGTTGGATCAGTTCACAACTCTACTAACAGTGTATTAGTGTCCCAATTTGTGCATATCCCCTCCAGTGTTTATCATTTTCTTTTTCTGTCATGTTTTTCTGTCATGGGTGCATTATAGTATTTCAGGGTTGTTCTAATTTGTATTTCTGTTACCAATAGTGATCTAGAGCATTTGGGGGGTGACCATTGATGGCTTTGATTTCTTCTTTTGGAAACTACATGTTTTCCTCAACTTTACATAGTAAGTTAGAGAACTATTTTAAAACATATCCACAAGATTCAAAATCTCACAAAATTTTCATTTGTCTATGGTAACACTTGATATGTGCTACTCACATAGTTCATTCAGGACTTCAAAAATCCCTTATTCATTGGCATCAGTGCTCATGATAAAATTAGTTAGGAAGAAATGAAGTCAAATCATATAATTGACACTTATTGTGTGACTATGGGCTATGGACTATGGAGTATGGGAGTTTTTAACTGAGCTATTTCTTTGTACAATGAAATCACTTGTCCAGTTTTTATCCCCTTTGCTATTGTCCAGCTGTGCTAGTTTCTTTATGATCTTCATGATCATAGCACACCAATATGGAGTTTTCTTGGCAAAGATACTAGTTTGGTTTGTCATTTCCTTCTCCAGTGGATTAAGTCAAAAAGAGCTTAAATGATTTGCCCAAGGTCACACAGCTAGTAAATGTCTTGAACTCATCAGGATGAATCTTCCTGATTTCAGACCCAGTACTCTATCCACCGAGTCATCTGAGACAGTGCTTCCTGCATGTCAGACTGTGTAATAAGGACTGGAAATAGAAAGAAAATGTCTATTGTTGCTACTACTGCTCCACTAATGCGGGTAATAACCTTAATAGATGGTCTTCATAAGTTGCTAGGGCCAGAAAAAAAATACATCTACTGGTAGTTAAACTTTTGATAATGAGCCTTTATGAACTTAGCTAGGCAGCTTATACATCAGAAATATGGTTCATTGCCCAGCTCATTCTCAAAACCTTTCTAGTTTAATAAGAACAATCAGAAATGGAGCACCCACTGACATAATTTCTAAAATACATATCATAATGAAGAATCAGAATAGGACTTTGGTAGAAGCTACAGATTTATTAGTTTAGTAATAAATGTTTATTAAATTAAATATTTAAAGATGGAGGTAGCCTATGATGATATATCACCAGCAGATAGTATTTGTCCTGCCAAAGCAGCTTCATAGATTTGAAGAAAGAATAATGCCAAGAGTACATACTATAGAGTTGAATGGGCAATAGCTGGCTATTGACTAAGTCATAATGCCAACTGTGATGTAATCCTCATTTTAAATGCTTCCCCAGATGGGGCACACTAATACACTGTTGTCAGAGTTGCCAATTAGCCCACTCATTATGGAAAATAATTTAGAATTATGCTATCAAAGTGGCTAAAATGCCAAGACTCTTTAACCCAGAAATCCCATTCTTAAGTATATATCAGAAGGAGGTCAAAATTAGAAAGAAAGGTCCATATATGTTCCAGAATAGATGCCCACTAATTAGGGAATGGCTAAACAAATTGTACATGAATTTAATGGTATTGTCCAACTTAGCAGAGTAGATAGAGAGTTGGCTTCAAAACAAGGAAGATCTTGCTTCAAACCTTGCTATGACACATACTGGCCGTGTGCCCCTGGGTACAATATTTAACGTCTTAGTCCTCTGGACAAGATCATAAGTTCTAAAACAAACTGGCCCTACAATGATAAAATATATTTAGTTATTTGGAAATTCTCTATATCAATAAAATCATAGTTCCAATCTATATTCCTATCCATAGTGTGCCATAAGAAACAATGAATATGAAGAATGCAGGAAATCATGGAAAGATATACATATATGTATATATGTTTAAACTAATGCAAATTGAGGTAAACAGAACTAGAAAAATAATGTACACAACTAAAATAATGTCGATGGAAAAACACTACCTTAAAAAAAATGAAACTGAATTTTGTACCATTTTAATGAACATGGATGGCCCTAAGGCAGGAAAAGCATCTGCCTCCCTCTCTTTGTAGAAATGTGTGACTAAAGACCTAGAACATTGTGTATACTGAAAGTCTCAGTTGATTTTGCTGAATTGCATTTGTTTCCTCTTCTTTCTTCCTTTTTTTGTTTTAAATTCAATGACTTCAGTAAATTGAATGACTCTGGGTAGGGGAGGAGGAAAAAATATACTTGGTGGTGAAGGTGATATAAAACAAAATGTAGTGATAATTTTCTAAATTATAAAATATTTATCTGTTCCTCATGTTTTCCTCCTTAGATTTTTAGAAAGGAATAAAAATCAACATTCCAACCCTCCAAACTTAGAGAAGAAAGACTCATTTGTCATCTTACATCCTTAAAATTTTGACCACTATGTAGAGTGACATTCTCATCTTCCCAGTTTTGTTTTTTATTTGCATCTTTATATATTTCTGCAAGAGAGCAAAAGTAAATCTTTATCTCATTATTCTTTAAATGCTTCAACAACTTTGTATATTAATCTTGAGGTCAAGGACAAATTACTCTATAAAAGCAATGACCTATATTACATTTTTACATTACTGAAAATCCCATTAGCAATTTCATTTGAATAGACCAACACTCTTCCTGTAACCACTGGCAAATAACCCTCTGTTATCAATCAGATTTTCTTCCTAATTTTCTTAAAAGTTTTGTATGGGAAAAAAGAATGTGTGTTTCTATCTAACCCTTAAAATACCAATTCACCAAGAAGTTACACTCTTAGTCAAAAGCCTCCTGGGCCAGCCTATTCAGCAGAATCAGGAGGAAAGGCAGAAAGTTGGCAGGTTAACAAATACATTTTTAAAGATTTTCCCCAAAAGCTAGGTGGGATTTCAGAGCATAAAGTGAAAGGATAGCAATATACAAGATAATTGCAATGAGGAAGCAAATAAGAAATTGTCTAAAGTGTGGATGAACAAAGAACTCATTGATTGGTTTAGATTTTAAAAGGCGTGTACAGAAGATAGGATTAGGGTCCACTAATGGAAGATAATAAAAAAAAACCCCATAAAATAGTATAGTAAAACTGAAATGAGGAATGCTAAAATTCAGAAGGAACTGAGAGCAGTGAGGAGTATTTTTTCAACTATATTTTGTTTTACTTTTCCAATTACATGTTATAAAGGTTTTCAACATTCATCTACATGCATATGCATATTTATAAGTTACTTAATTTCCTTTCACCCTCCCTTCCTACCCCTTCTCCAGCAGTGATCAGTCTGGTGAACATTGCATATATATATATATATATATATATACACACACACACATTTGTGTTTAACTTGTTTACAGATTAGTCATTTTCTGTATGAGGAATTAGGACTAAGGGAAAAGGAAAAAAATCTTGAGATAGGAAGGAAAAACACAAGAGAATTTTTTTTAAAAAGTGAATACAGTGTTCATTCAGATTCTAGATCTGTTTTTCTTTTTGATTTCTTGTTTTGCTTTGCTTTGCATTATTTTTCTTCATGTGGATGTGAATAACATTGTCTATAACAAGTCTCCTAGGGTTGTCCTAGCTCTCTGAACTGCTGAGAGGAACTGCATCCATCAAAGTTGATCAACTCACAATGTTGTTAATGTGTACAATGTTCTCTTGGTTCTGCTCCTTTCATTCAGAATCAATTCCTGTAATTTTTTCCATACTTCTCTAGATCCAACCATTCAAGGTTTCTTATAGACCACTAGTACTCCATAACCTTCATTTACCAAAACTTGTTCATCAGTCCCCAACTGATGGGCATCTCCTTGATTTCCAGTTCTTTGTCACTACAAAATTAATATTTTGGGATATGTGGAACTTTTGCCATTTTTTAATGATTTCTTCTGGATATAGGCTTAGTATTAATATTCCTGGATCAAGAGTATGATCAGTTTTATTGCTCTTTGGGCTTAGTTTCATATTGCTCTCCAGAATGGTTAGATTAGTTCACAACTCCACCAACAATGCATTAATGTCCCAATCCTCAAGTGGGGAGGAGTATTGAAGCAAACAAAAAGAAAGTTGGAGGGGTTTCTTCTAGTTATTGAGAGAAAGGGATAAATCAGACATGGAACTTTGTTGAGGTTAGATTAGACAATGATAACATGATAAGAAGCAGAACTGTTAAGTTCTTATGTTGCTTCTTTAGGAAAGCTGAAATCTTGAGAGACATTTTGCAGCCACTTAGACATAATAAAATACAATGGATTGATGAGGATACTGGTGCCCCAGTGAGGCTCCACTGAGAGTTTTTAATTCTTAGATCCAACTCCCTTTCATTTCCACATAGGTGACAAAAGATATTGAAGATTGAGGAGAAACTAGAGTGTCAGACCAAGACAAACTTTGTTAAATTATTGAGAAGAATAAAAGTTTCTAAATGTGATTTTGATAAGGGAGTCACTTGAAAATGGCAATTGATTGAAATTAAAGGAGACTTTCTAAGTCTAAGTCATATACTGACTTAGAACAGAGCTATTTGCTCCTGATGAACAAATAGAAACTGGTTCAAAGATTAAATTCTTTCTGGTTCTGCTTAGCTAATTGTCTATTCCCATATAATTCCCTCCACATCCCCCAAAAGAGCTTGACTCTTAGGATCAAAACTTCTCATTCTAGAGAAGAAATTCACACACACACACATAGCCAGTTCCTAGCTACCTAGGAACCTACAAATTCTTATTGCTGAGAAAAACTGTCGAGAGTCTTTCCTAAGACTAATGACTGAGTGCAGAACGTTCTACTTTTCTCTTAAAAGAGACTAATCACTTTCCAGTTTCTAGGATAAAAAGAAGATGGCAGTGCTCACTCCTCCTCCTTTGGGGAAATGGTAGGATCTCAGCTGCCATCCCAACCACCAAAAACATTCAACAATGTAGATGAGCAACAACCATAAAACCAAATAACAAATAGATCACTGGTAAGCAGAGACCACATATGACAGAGACAACATGTCTATGAGACACAGAGCCTTCAAGTCATACAAGATCAACAGAAGCAACATTAACAAAGCCACCTAGAAACACAGGGATCCTTACTTCCTTGGAAGTGGAAAGTTTGAAATCAATCAAATAACATTGTGGTTCTGATTACTAACTATGCCAACTAGCGATCCAATGGTGTTACTCCCCCCAGGAAACCAATGTCTTTGGGTTCTGGGTGGAGTGTGGTTGCAGAACTGAATAGAACAGATCAAGTGACAAGTTAACTTTACCCTACTGTCATAAATTTGTCACCACAAAAATAGACCATTAAGAGACAGTTTACTTTTGAAAGTTTGTCATCTGACAATACTATACTGCCAAGGAGCCTCAATGATATGGATAAGACTTGACTCTAAAAGGTCAAGGTCTCCCATTGATCACCACCATTCTGATCTAACTATGTGAGATTATTGGGCTCACATGAGATAGTGAGAACAGTGTCTTTCTTCATTTTAGTCACTTACATGCATTTCTGAGGTCATTCTTGAGATCAAAAAACAACTACTACAATCCAGGAGGCACTAGATGTTCTTTCAAATATATCCCTTTCCCATGCATGTTCCCTCTATATGCCCCTTCCTTCACACTTTTCCCATTAATGGTCTATGCATATCTGGTACTGTGTGGCCCAGGTTTATGAGAAAAATGTTCTTCCTCTACTTTTCTTTTTATGATATTTCATTAAAATCTTCACTTCAAATTAAAATCTAAGAGTATTACATTATTAGAAGCAGAGATTTAGAGTTGGATAATTCCTGAAAGAATATCTTGTCCAATTTCCTCATTGTATACAATGTGTACAATTGTATACTAAGAAATTTAAATCCAAATAGGAGATAGGACCTGTTCAAAGTAGTAAATGGCAAAATCAAGTCTCAAATCCAAGACCTCTGATTCTAAGTTCGATTCATTTCTCCTTTTATAGGGAAGTGGAGGCATTTTGTTAATTGTACTGTCCTGCTAACAAATAAACATAACCACATTGTTGGGGGTTCACAAGCTATGTTTTTTTTCAGTGGATGCAGAGACAGAGAGTAATTTGAACCTAAGTTTTCTGAAGGTTCAAAGTACAACAAAGGGGTAGGGATAGTGCCCCAGATACCATACTTTTCTTTCTCTGTTGAAGAATGAACAAGATAATGAAGAGTCTAAAAATCTCATCTTACAGGGATCATTTGAAACACATAGGAATTTTTAGCCTGGAGGAAATGAGAGGTAGAGAGGACAAGTTTGATCAATCATCAATTATTTATTAGGCACAGACTAGCAATTAGAGGTATCCAAAAGTGGAATGGGTTACCTTGAGAGAAAGCAGGTTCTTCCTCATTGTAGAGAGCAAGTGTTTTCAAGCAAAGATTAGATGAACACATTAGGTTATGTTGTAGATAAAATTCTTATTCATAGATTCAGTGTTAACAAGGATCTCAGAGGTCATCTAGTAAGATGCTATCATTTTACAGAGAAGTAAACTAAGGCTTAGACTCTGGGGATACAATGTGTAGGAAAGAACAAGGGACTAGAGGTTCAGATATTACATTTTTGTTTTCTGGACTGAGAAAGGAATGAGAATAGATCTCAAAATCTTACTAAACAAAGTGATTTGTCCAAGATGGCACAAGAAATAAGCAGCAGAATTAGAATTTGAACCCATATCTTTTGATAATAAATAGAGTAGTTTTCTCTATACTATGTTTCAGGTATACTGTAAGTAAGATAATTTGGGATTTTCTGATATTCTGCAAATCTAGCTAAATACCCTGTTGGTTACCCTAGGAATTCACTTTGTCTCTTCATTAATACTACTCTTCATTAATACTACATTGGGAAATGGGAGGACTGAAGGAAGAGTAAAAGTCAAGTAATGTAATTTTTCCAAGTTCTTGAGAAAAATGGAACTTATAATATAATTCATGAGGTCACAAAAATAAAAAAAGAATCTATTATATAGAGTCAAATCTCTTAGTGAAATAAAGGTATTTAAATACACATTTCCTCCTAAAAATGCACATTATTCAGTTAACTGATAATATTGATGATAAAAAATTACATTAATAACCATAATGAACATGAAACTCTAAACCAATGATGTCTAACTCATTTTATGACAACCCAAAGAGAACTGCAGAATTCATAAGATGAAATATATTTAACAATATTAAATTCAAAACTCAAAGTGTATTTAAGTAACTGATGATGCTTTGTCCTTCATTTTTGAAGAAGACCATAACATGAGGGAGGTGATGCCATGGCATGCATATGAATTGGATTTGAATGTGTGTGCTAAGTAACAAGATTGTATCTTGTTGCAAGATTTAGAAAAAAATTGCTTTCTCCTTCCACTGATCGTGAAAGTAGATTTTTAGAAAGCATGATAGAAAATAATGAAGAATCTAAATTGTCTCTGACCTCTTGGGGACAAATAAAATTCCTCCTTAATCAGTCCACTAGGGTATCCTCTAATTATAGTTTAATCTGTGACATGACTTAGTTTACCTATAGTCTAATTGACAAAGTTTGTTTCCTTAGAGGATGTATGAGATTATTACTCTGCTTTAACTTAGTTTGTTTAACTTTATGACATTGAAGGAAGTATAGGATTATGATCTATCCTTCTCTTTAATTCCTAAGAGGATTGTAGAAGATTATAGTATGTAAATGAATTATTTCTCTGACATAATTTGTCCTATAGGAAACCTTGCCAAAATCCTCACGAGAGTACAGGTTTTCTCTGAAGCCTGAAAGGTTCTTACCCCTATAATTTCTGTGTTGTGATAAATATGTATTTGACAGCAGTTATCTACCACATGAACATAGAGAGGAGAACAGGCAGTGAAGTGAGAAAGACTGTGACTTCCACTTCAGAAATTCTTCAGTGTGCAGAAAGGTGTATTTATCTTGGAGACTTTTGAAGAGGAAAATTCAGCCAAGCCTTAAAGACTACTATCCATTAAGAGAAAAAAATTAGTAGAAAGGGAGGGGAAATTGTCCTGTATATGTGTCCTGTAGACTTCTATGTATCATTCCATGTTTTTTCATTATTTTTGTCTCTTGCATTTGAATAATCAGTCTGTTGAAACTTTTGAGGTGCTTAGTCTAATAGCCACCAGATATTCTCAAGTGCACGCTGTGAATCAGAGGTCTAAAAAAGAACTGGACTGAGAAACTATGAATATTAGCAGACAGGCAAAATATTTTTCCCAAAAAGCTTATGCCTTTTTAATATCATTTTTGCAGATACTCAAGGAAGAGGCTTCTCTACATGTTGCAGCATTGTCTCTGGTTTGCCCTGGGTTAGAATCTAGCATAGTTTCTGATCCATAGCTCTGGTTCATTGGCTCTGGTCTGGTAGAAAGTATTGCACTGGGTACTGAGGGACTGTCTTTTGGTATGGTTCTGATTATCACTGTTTAAGTCATCCTGGTAGGAATGTCCATTTAACAAAAAGTTCAGCCTGTAGTAAGTGCTGCCAGAAATCATTTAAGGATCTTATTTTTTTCTATTTACTGTCTCAATTATCTATTTTGCAGTGTTGTTACCAACAGCAGACAACAAAGCTTATACTAACATATAAAAACTGATTTTGAAAGATTCAGTAAATTGATTTTAGTAAAGTGGTTTTAGTGAAGTGATTTTGGTACTTCCCATTTGGTTGGAAAATGTGATCACAAAAACATTCTTCAGATTCAAGTTTTGTTTGCACTAAATGCTTGAAGGATTTGAAAGTAAAGAAATTGGAATTTTTTTTCATTTTTTAATCTCATTGAGAGAAGGAAAAAAAACTTTTTGGAAAAATTCCCATTAGCAATTTGAGATTGACAATATTCTATCAAATTACATTTACCAAATAGAAATTATGGTAATAAATCTGTAGCATGGAATTATTCAAGTATAGTAAATGAAAAGACTGTCTGTGAAGGACCATTAGAAGAATGTGTTCCAATTTTTATGTGGTAAATATACAATCATAATATCATTATGTCTACTATTTCCATATTTTAGAAGACTTTCATGGAACTCCAAAAGAAGAAGAGGAGAATGTGAAACTGTCATCACAAATCTTTGGAAGTGAGCTAAATAAAAGAAATGGACACTTTTATTTGGATTGCTGGCAGCTGATGGCTCTTGGGAAAATGGAGATTGAATAACATGATTAGTAATTGCAATTCCAGATTTGATTTGATTGATTTTGTCTTAAACTAAATTATAATGTGGTTTCTTTTAAAGTGATGTGTTCTCCTATTTGGACAAGTGTGATGTTAATGTGATTAATATTTGACATTAAGGTGAAATACTTTAGAAATTTCCTAAATAAGAATTAAAAGTGTAATCACTCTATACTGATCTTTGAATGTGATCATTATAAAATGCCAAATTGATAGCTGAATGAAGTGATACTTTATTTAATATGATTGGGAAATGTATTCAAATAAATTGGTGATATTTGACAGGCAACAAATTGTATTTTATATTTTAAAAATCCATACTATCATTTATGTTAATTAATAGGCTTCTAATTTTTCTTGTATTATAATTTTTGGTAGAGGTAGAGAGGACAAGTTTGATCAATCAACAATTATTTATTAGGCTGTATAAAGAATTCTGAATTGAAAAACAATACCTAAGTGTGATACAATCATTCCCTTAGAAAATTAACATTTCCTTTTAATCTGATTGCTATTAGAATATGAACTGAACTATGAGATAATGTGATCACAATATTTAAAAACATTAAGTATTTAATTGATTATATTATGCTTTAAAATGAATAATAATTATTATTTATTGTTTGGGAAAAGTATAAGAATTTTGGAGGTTCGCATCTTCTCAGACCCCTGGATCTTCAGCCTTAGTGAGGTCTGTGAGAGAAGTTTCTGAAAGAATATTGTGAAATTCTAAAATAATGAAGTGGTCTAATGAGAATCTAGGATCTTTCACAGATGAATGAGAGCATAAAAGTCTGATTTATAAGAGGAGATTTTTATCCAACAAATTGTCTGGTCTTTGATTATGAAAATTATAAATTGCACCCAGATGTTGGATTGAAATTACACCTTTATACCAAATGAGATATTGTTTTATTTTTGCTTTAGGGGTAAAAATGCAATTCCTTAAGGTTTGGATATCTGGAACCATAGAAACATAATGCAACCAGTGTTCTAGGTTTTGAGTGAATATCTTGTATTCGCTGTATTATGTAATTACAGAATGTGATTATTTTCTTAATTTCTAATGATTGATTGTTGCTCCAGAATGGATTTAAAATAGAATGAATGAACAAATTAAGATGTTCTGGGTGCTTATTGCTAATGGTTACAATAACATGAGGAAAAAATAATGACTAGCCCTAAATTGTGAGTAGTGAACTTTGCTATTTTAAATGCATACTCTTGGAACTACATTTTGATATTGTTTTGAATTATGATTTTAGGTATGATTGTCTCAATTCTTCTTAAGTCAGTAATTCAACATTCAAGTGAAAGTGCTGTTCAAAGGAAATGAAATCTAAGAACTTCTACAGGTGCGCATCTGCATCTGGGAAGGTTGAGGAGATGGCCTTTGCAAATACAATAATAAAATTCTCTTGACTCGATTTTCCCATCGTGTTATTTCCTTTTGGAACAGAAAATCTTCCCATTTAATTAATCTTGAACCTGGCTATTATACTTTGTGAATGATGTGGAAGTTTATTACATGATCATCAATTTCAAAAAGAAAAATATAACTTTGACTTTTCCCTGGAATTTGACTTTGACTTTATCCTGGAATGCTTCTGTCAGGTTACTCCTTGAAAGGAATCATCAGCTTTGCTATAACCATAGTCCTCCTTCTTTTCATAGCAAATTACTTTAATAGGACAAATAAACTATAAAAGTTTGTTTTTGTCTGTTTTAGTTTTTTAAATGATGGATCTTGTTGCAATGTTCAAAGTAACTATATAATAGGTCACAAGTATTAAAGACCTGGATATTTTTGATTTTACTATTCTGAATTTGTTATCATTGATTGTTTCAACTTCTTAACCTTAAAAAATAGTTGAATAAACCCTTAGACTTGCCATCTATCCTATATATTTTAAGGAAAGCTCCATTTATTCCTGTTTTCTAATTGTTGCTGTTACTCTTTAAAAAAATAGGAATTAGTATTGTATTTTGTCAAAAAGGTTATTTTATATCTATTGCAATTATAATTAGATTTTTATTGGTTTTGCTATTAATCTTGTCAAATCTACTTATGGATTTCCTAATATTGAACTAGCACTGTAGATCTGATATAAATCCAGCTTGTTGTAGCTTTGTAGACCTTTGAAATAAATATTCAGGATCACATTTATTATTTAAAAAATTTTATCAACATCATTAAATAAATTGGTTTATAGAATTTTCTTTCTGTTTTTGACTCTCCTGGGTTTAGGTATCAAGACAATAATTGATACATAAAAGGAATTTAAGCTTTTTTTAACATTTTATATAGAACTGAAATTAATTGTTCTTTAAATGTTTTGCAGAATTTACTTCCAAATTTTTTTCTTGTCCAAACTCATAATTAGGGGCAGCTAGGTGGTGCAGTGGATAGAGTGTCCTGTAGTCAGGAGGAACTGAATTCAAATCTAGCCTCAGACACTTAATAATTACCTGGTTGGTGTTCAGAGGGTGGTTGTTCACATTATGCATATATGACCAAGCAAGTGGAGACATTTCTAAATTTTCCCTGATTCTTTTCTACAAAGAAATCCTTTCTCCCCTCAGGCCTTAAGTGGGATGTCAGAAATTGAGGCAACTTCCCACTCATACAGACTCTTGCTGGAAGGAACTTGAGGAACAAGTGAAGATAGTGGAAGAGGTGGACCCCAGAAGCAACCCAGAAGAGTGTCCCCAGACTCTAAGCCCAAATTCTCAGGGGAGCTGGGTGGGGACAAGACAATTCAAGGCCAAGATTAAATGGCAAAGGGAGGAGTGAGATGTGATGCTGCAGATGAGTGGGGCTTCCTTATGATTGAAGGAGGTGTGCAGTATGAAAGAAGTAGGTATGTATCTACATAGGGCCATCTGGGCTTAGAAAAAATTTCACTGGGTTGTTTGAGTCCCCCTTGCAGGGGTCTATGAAAGTGGGTATACTTCTGTCCATATGACTGCTGTGTTTAAGACATATTTGAGGAGAAAAAGGAAATCGTTCAGGTCGCGGTCAAAAGGTTGAGATGACCTGATGGAAGGAGGCTCCATAGGACTCTGGTAAGGTGGAGGAGACATTGAAAGGGACAAAGAATTAGAGGGTAGTGGACAACATAAAGTTGAAATTAATTAACTCTCAAGTCTGATTTCTAAAGTAAAAAAGAAACCTGAGCAGGGAATGATGGATTGGGAAAGCAGGAAAGGATATATTAACCATAACTTATTGAGCATAAGGAATAAGCTTGGAAAGAATGAATTTTCACTTTCTTTTGTGGAAGCTGATCAGATGATCCTGGTTAACTCAGTGAGATTATATCTGCTCGATAATGGTACAATCCCTATGAGGCATGCCCTTGAACAGAATAGGCAATTGTATGAAACTTTGTGAAAAATGACATTAATTGTGCTTCCTGGATAGGTAAGATCATTCTCTTGAGATTATTAAGCTTGACATCCCCATGGCCTGATTGAGCTTAGTACTCTGATTATACCTGCTTGACTGTAGAAAGTCTAAAATGCATGAATGATGAGAATATCCTAAAGAATTAAGAGGTTAGAACTTTGTCCTATAGAGAATACTTTCTGTTCTTAGCAACTGTCCAAACTTTATTTATAATAAATCATGTTGTATGACAGATTTAGGATTTTAAAAGCCTTCTACAGACTGAATAATGAATTGATTCTAACAAAGAAAAATTTCTTAAGAATAAATATAAAATCTTATGTTTAAAAACAAAATATCAACTGAACAATTATAAGATGAAGAAAAAAGGGAGAAAAAGTTACATGATCACTGTAGTATATTTGGAGGGAATATCAGGTTGTAGTGGATTTACAGTTTCATGTGCAATCATCTTTTTTCTTCTACAGTGTTTTGGAAATGATTGCTTTGCTCCATGATTTGAAAATAAAATAAATTTTAAAAATAACAAGATTGGATGATACTGAGAGAGAACAATTTGTGTGAAAAATATTTAGGTACTTTGATTTACTGGAAGTTCAATATGTATCAAGAATGTTATGTGGCAACCAAAAAAGAAATCTTAGTCTGTATTAATGGAAATCTGAAGGATACTGAGATCATCATGTACAATCTCAAGAAAAACATTTTAAGAGATATTAATAAGCACAAGTACACAGAAGAAGGTGACCAGAATGGTAAGAGTATTCAAAATTATGTTGTCCTCTACTTTTTGAAGAACTCTCATGAGAAGACATTCAATAATTCTCTGTAGTCCCAAAGGGCAAGAGGAACAATGGGTAGAAGAAACGGGGGCAGAATTCTGTTCAGTAAAAGGAAGAGTTCTTTATGATTAAAATTATCCATAAATGCAAAGGTCTGCCTTGTGAGCTTCAAAGTTTCTTGGAACCTGAAGTCATAAAACATGGATTTGGAGTCAAATTTGAGGCCATCAAATAAGGAATTGAAACTCAAGAGATTAAATTACCTACCAATTATCATATAGGTAGTCAGTACTCTTTCCACTATATTATCATTTGATCAGTATTAAAAAAAACAGGCTGACTAATCACTTAGGAATAGTAGAGAGGCAAAAAGGTGGAGGTTGCGCTGTACTGGAATGGACTAAATGATCTCTGAAGTTTTTTGTTTTGTTTTTTTTACTTTAAGATGCTATGATATAAGATTCCATAATGATGTAGCTTCCTTATCCTATCATCATTCATTCTCTGTTTTGGGGATGTAATAGTATTCAAGGAAGACTAGTATCTCTGGTATGAGGGTGGCTGAGCCCTTTTCAAGATCTACTTTCCATCTTTGATGTCCACCTGAGCCACCTACTCTCACCCGTGGCTTCAAGAAGCTGTAGCATATACAGTGGTCACACTCTGGTAAAGTGTTTCAGCAGATGGGTTAAATCAGATTGACAGAGTCTCAAAGTTATCAGTGCGTTGGTGGGGGGAGGTGAGTGGGTGTCTAATCCAAGCATGTGAAGTCTTCCACTGGTAGAATGGGAGGATGAGAACACTTTTTCCCAACAGCCATGAATGTAGTTGAAGCAGGTTCTATGAAGACATCAAAGACACCAAAGTCATCCACTTCATCGAGAGCCGTCACCAGTTGTCTTGACTTTGTCTTGCCATTGAACCAAGATAACTCTGGAAGAGAGTGAGACAGACAATTTCAGGAAACTCTGCCCCACTTAAATCCAATTTATTCATGAATCAAAAGACAACCACTTTGATGTCCCTAGATAATGAAGGACAAGAACCAACTATCCTTTCTTCTATATTCTTGTTTCTCCAAGTTATTGCTCTTCTTATTAGGTTGATAGGTGTCTAAGAGTAGAGGTTATATCTGGTTAATATTCTTAGTATAGCAGCTTGTGCAAAATGCTTTATGAATAATAATAATGTGAATGAAAATGATCAGGTCCAGTCCAAAGCAAAGACGAGAAGGCAGTTGCTTTTATGTTATAGTTTGAAAGGCACAAGAAGGTCTCTCTGTTCTAAAAAGTTTTCCTATCAGTCTATCACACTTCCTAAAATTCCAATATTAGAGGATTATTCCTTCAAATAAAGAAGCGTCATAATATATTGCAAATATTCCTAGGAGTTATATCATAATTTACAATCATATTTTAGTACAGATAAATTTAATCAAATCCTTTTTGCCCAGCACTAATCTAAGATCAACATTCTGAGTAAAGAAGAATTTCTGTGTCTGTGTGTGTTTGTGTGTGTGTGTGTGTGTGTGTGTGTGTGTGTGTGTGTGTGTGAGATTGCAAGTGTGTGGTGTGTGGGGAGAGAGAGGCAGTTCATGGAACATAGGGCACAATCTAGAGAGGCCATGAGATACAGTAATGAGCTAATGAATAAGGAAGTGGGGAGCTCTAGAAAACTGATGGAACTTATTTTCTAATTCCCCTTTAAACACTTCATGGTTTCTATACAGTCTCGTGACAAGTCCAAAAGCAGCCAAGACTGGGACCAGGAAGGGACTTTATTTTGGCAAGATAATCCCTATATAGCCTTTTTTCAAAATTACATCCTCAGGAAAACAGTTTGAGAAAGCAGGATGGTATAAAACAAATTTGAATTTAATAAGCATTTGTTTAGCACCTCTATATGCAAAACATTGTATTGGCTCTAATGAGAGACAAAGTTTAAATAAAACATGGTCCCTCTCTATACAGATGTTATAGATTATAAGGGGGAATAAATCATATGTACAGATTACTAAAGCAAGAGAGTGGGATATCATTGGATTAATGATTTCATTTGTGATAGGCACTTTGGTGTGGAAATTCTCTCCAAAGGTGAAGACAGGTTGTCTTCCTGAGCCTTGAGACTTACCCATGGTCAGAGGGAAGATTTGAACACGGGACTTCCTGACTCCATTAACAATTTTTTACTCCATTCTGTTTCTCAAAAGATATTATTTTGGGAGCAGCTAGGTGGCGTAGCAAACAAAGCACCAGCCCTGGAGTCAGGAGTACCTGGGTTCAAATCCAGTCTCAGACACTTAATAATTACCTAGCTGTGTGGCCTTGAGCAAGCCACTTAACCCCATTTGCCTTGCAAAAAAAAAACCTAAAAAAAAAAAAGAAAAGAAAGATATTATTTTGGATAATATCTTTTAGTATACACTCTGAGTACACCCTCTGAATACAATAAGGTGATAAGAAACAAAATATTATTGAAACATAAAGAGTAGAGAACTGAGATAAGAATCAGGATCCCTTCATTTTAAAAGTATTCTTCACCCTTTGAAATCAAGTCCTATTGTCTCCCTGGGACCTCAGTTTCTACTACTGTAAAATGAAGCAAATTGAATGAATAACTGCTGTGTTCTTTTGAGTTCTTCAGTTCTATGTTCCTAAAGAAAAAAAGGTTGTCCAAATCCACTAATTAATTCTAATGCATGCCCAACTACAAATTGACTTAAAAGAACAGAGAGTACAATGTGGCTTCAGAAGGCAGGTGAGTCATTGCAGAGAACTGAAGATTTAAAAGCAAACAAGGCCATTTTCTGATCTAGTTAGCATTAAACTCCTTATTCCCCCATGCCCATTAACATATCTCAAAAAGCACAGGCTCAAATTGCATTCTGGTCTATAGAATTAGTTCTGGGGGGGGGGGGGAGAAAGGGAAAGAACATCTTTTTTTTTATGTACAGCATATATACAACCAGCTGATGGTAACAATGTGTGTAAATGGAGTGACTTAATTTGGCAAGTTTCTGGGAAGCAGTGAGGGAGCTTTAAAAGCAATACCCTGTATATTACAGTAAAGAGGATTCATCAGAGAAGCTGCTGATCAATTTGATATATCCTTGAAATGATTTTGATGAAATTCCAGGGTGAGGACCTTGACCGGACCTCTCATGGAGGTAAACAAGCCGCTAGCTGAGAGTGACTAGAGTTTTCTCCAAGATAACTGACTTCTAAGAGTAAAAGTGGATGACAGAGGAATGGATTGGGGAGATAGTTCTTGGAAATCACTCTTTCTCCTTAGTCCAGAAAATTCAAAAGACTCAGTCCTTTTTCATCATCTTTTTTTCCTCAAGGTTCTATACCTGGATTGCTCCAAGGAAGGGGAGAGGATTTCTCCCTTCCCACCTCAAGTAACAAAAGCAAAAATGACAACTTGCAAGAAGGCACATGATGAGGCTGAAGAGTTACTATTGTTGTTTTCTTGCTCCTTTCTATTACTTTTTTCTGAGCTTGAGTCAGAAATGAGAGTTTCTGAGAATGGATTTTGCCAGATTTGGGGATTCTTTTATCAATAATCCTAAATTCAATGATTTCCAAGTTTAAGAGTTTCTGAATAAAAAGAGTTTAGTGCTAGAACTCCTAAAAGGAAAATATTTTCTGTATAAACTGTCTCCCCAGTTGAGTTGTGAACTCCTTGAAATCAGGGACTGTCTGATTTTCTATTGACATGCTCAGGACACAGTGCTTTAAATTTAATAGATTTTTAATAAATACCTTCTCATTGTTATCATGAAACTAGAAGAAAGTAGACTGCTAAAAAAGAGGACGGTCAATAAGACTATCTTCAGCTAATAGACTAAGGCTATGGTTCAAAAGATAGAGTTGGGAGGAGGCAAGGGAGGGCAAGTGGGGAAGCAAGGGAGGAAGCTAATTTGTCATATTTTTCTTATCAGTTGTCCAAACAGTGCCATTCTCAGGTGAATGCTGAGTTCTTATCAACAGTTCCCAAAGGGGGTCTTTACTTTCTGAGAGTCTAATGGGCTACTAGGTGCTGTACAGTTAATTCATGAAGTCCTATGAATTCTTTGTATATTATAAGCTTTTTTGGCAATCATGAAAATTAGGTGAAATGGGTGAAAAAATATACTAGACACTCATATTGTACAGTGACTACCTGGCAAGTTGCAGATGCGGTTGTATTGGGGGAATCATAGACTTAAACTAAACATTGTTTTGCTTAGATTAACTGCATGTAGAAGTAAGAAGTAAAAAAAGATAAACTGACCCTTAATGGGTAGGTTTCTCCCAGGAAAGATGTAGGTTCAAATTCTGTTATTACACTATAACTCTGGTGTTGTCACAATGTCCACATACTTCAAACATTTTCCTAGGACCAAATCACATTCAGGTGGGAGGATTTATCTAATAATTCTAATCTCAATGCAGCCTCAGACACTTGCTGCCTATTTGTCCCTTGGCAAGTCATTTAAACTTACTTTAGTTTCCTTATCAGTAAAATGGGGATAATAATAGTAGCTATTTCCCAAAGTGACATGAGGATAAAATGAGATAATTTTGCAAATCCTATGCCACAGAAATGTCTACTATTGTTATTATTATTATTAATTTGTTCCCTACACTGATAAAATGATCAATCCTTTGATGATGATATTTGTCCTTCATTCTCAAAGACCATGACAAGCCCATGAATTGAATTTAAGTGAGGGGATGCTATGCTAAGTCACTAGCCTCAGTTTCTCCTCCAGAGCCAACTGTGTCCAGTGACCAGATATGATTCAGGATTATTGGAGATAGTTAAGTGATTTGTCCAAGGTCACACTGATAGCAAGTATCTGAGGTTGGATTTGAACTCAGGTCCTCCTGACTTCAGGGCTGGTGCTTTATCCCCTATACACCTAACTAACTGCCCCAATTAATCCTTTTGTTTTATATCAGCCTCTAAAGGGAATAAAGAGTCTATGTCAAGTACTAAAACTTGGGTGTGGCGACTCAAGCATTCACCATTCCATAGAGGAGGCTGGGATGAAACTGCCCACAATTCTGTCCCAAAGATTGGTCCCCAACAAAAGACTTCAAGTAGACTCCTGCTTCTGACTTAAAGAAAAATAAATTTCCTCCATCTCTCTCCTCTGAAGACCATCTGTCTTGTTCATGGCCTTTTCCTATATTCTCTTCTCTTAATAGTATTGTATCCACTATGGTCCAGTATGCTCGTTCTCTTCTGCTATACACAATATTTAGCACAGTAGGAGGGAACTGGAAGATACAAATTACACTTAACTGAAGTAAATTTTAAGGCTAGAATCTCACATAAATCTCTGACATTAAGTACTCTTTGTTAATTAAGCATTCCCTGTTGCCATTTCCTTTTCAACCTACAGGTCTTTTCTTTCTGGTGCTCTCTATGTTACGTCCTCTAGGTCTCTTCTCAGACCCAAAGGGAACTCTCCCTTCTTGCCATCTAGGTCTTTGGAGTAGTCTTCTGCTAGAGTCCCAGGTACACACACACACTTCCCTTTGGTTTCAAATAAAAAACACACCTGATGTGATGATTTTCCAGTGACCCCTAGACTTTTTTCTCTTAGTATGGTATTTCATTTCCCTGCTCAGTATTATTCAAAGAAAAGAGCCAGACAGAGACAGAGAAAGACAAAAATATAGAGAAACAGAGAGAGATTGAGAGAGATCTATAGATGTGGTTGAATAAATGAATATACATTTACTTGGCTACTTAATATGTTTCAGGGACTTTTCCAAGTGCTAAGAATACACCAACAAGGAAGGCAGGCTCTTCCCTAAAGCAACATATAAAGATTGAATTAAAAAGACTGAGAGAAGTAATGGCATAAAGATGTAGTAATGGCATAGAGATGTCTAGAAAGTGGTATTTGGGACCTGAGATCAGGAATCAATAAAGGGAAAACTCAAAATTCAGAGCCCTTTGGATCATCACAAAAATCACGTGAGGTAGATATTAGTACCTCTATTTTTCAGGTGATAAAATTATGAGAAATTATATTATTTACTCAGATAACATAACTAGTAAGTGTTTGAAGAAAGATTCAAACTATTTTCCTGCCTCCAATTCTAACACTTTATCTACTATATATCTCCTAGAAAATTTTTCCTGTTAAGGGCTCCATACTTTTTATATCTCTGTACTGTATCATCCTGAGCTCACTTGACCCAGCTGGGAGTTCTTACCTCCAAGATCATGGATCAACACATTCATCTTCAATGGAAAATAGACTTACTCTTCAGCCTAATGGCTAAACACCCCTACATTTGCAAGGATTCTGGAGAATGGAGTACTTTTTGCCACAGGATCAGATTTTATTATTACAAATGTTGCTTTCAATGATGCTGAGATAGAGAATAGAAGAAAGGTGAGTGTTAATAGATAGGATTAATTACCACTGCTCAACTCTATCAGCAATGTACCTAGTAACTAAGTGGATAATAGTGGAGTGTGCAAGGTTAGTGATGACTGTGAGAGGGTAGAAGAGAGTAAATAGTTGGTTGGTTGGTTATTGTCCATTATCGAAGAAGACCAAAATGACATCCCTATGCTTGAGACACATTACAGTGTGTCCAGCTGTGGCTGATCAGACCAAGATGAGCTCAGAATGTTCTACCAGGGTCAGGCACAATTAGTCCATGTGAACTGGGAGGGGAGGGCTACTCTAAATTTAGGAGTCGCGTTTCCTTTGAGCTGCTTCAATTCTGCCTTCCTCAAAGAGTGCAGCCCCCTCTCTGATGAGGGCATGCTATGCTGGGTGGTCCTGTGCCAATGTCTCCCATGCTGTACAGTCAGTTCTAATGTTGAATGAGAACTTCATGGTGGCTTAGTATCGCTTCTTCTGACCCCCTTGTGAGCACTTACCCTGTGTAAGTTCTCCATAGAATAATCTTTTTGGCAAGCATATGCCTGGCATTCTCACAACATATCCAGCCCATTGTAGTAGAACTCTTTGTAGTAATGTTGGAATGCTAGGAAGTTTAGCTCAAGAAAGGACCTCAGTGTCTGATGTCTTCTGCCAGGTGATTTTCAGAATCTCCCTAAGACAATTTAAATGAAAGCAATTCGGTTTCCTGACATTAGGCTGTCCAGGTTTCACAGGCTGTAGTAGACCTTCAGTTTGGTATCAGTCTAATACCTCTTTTCTCCCACACTTTCTTTCAGAGCCTCCAAAATTATAAGCTAACCCTGGAAATGTGAGTGTCAACCGCATTGTCAATGTGTACCTTCCCAGAAAGACACTGCCAAGATAAATGAACTTGTCCACAGTACTTAAAGCTTCTCCATTTGCTATAATCAATGGTTCCATATATGGATGGTGTGATGCTGGCTGATGGAGCACCTGTGTTTTCTTAGTGTTAATTGTTAGACCAAAATTAGCACAAGAAGCAGAGAATTGACCCATACTTTGCTACACTTCAGCCTCAGAGGCTGCATTGAGTGCACAGTCCTCTGCAAACAGAAGATCATGCACCAGCACTCCCTCCACTTGGTCTTGGCTTTTTGCCTTTTCAAGTTAAAGAATTTGCCGTCAGTGCAGTAGCTGACCTTGAGTCCGTGTTCATCCTCAGTGAAGGCATTTGATAACATGGTTGAAAACATCATGGTAAAAAAGCATGGGAGCAAGAACACATCCTTGTTTTATTCTATTGGTGACTGAGAAATCTCAATAACATCATCCACTATCCAGAACCTGGGCATGCATGCCATCATGGAATTGACTTACAAAACTGATGAACTTCTCCAGGCAACCAAATTTTAACATAATTTTCCATAGTCCCTCATAACTGACAGTATCAAAGGCATTGGTCAGATCTACAAACATTGCATACAGACCTCTGTTCTGTTCCTGCCATTTTTCTTGGAGATATTGGGCAGCAAACACAATATTAACTAATACTCTACCCTTTCTGAAGCCACGCTGGCTCTCAGGGAGGTGACCATCTACAGGTGAAGCATCAGTCAATTGAGGAGATCTCCGGCAAGAATTTTACCAGCAGTGACTAAAAGAGAAATACCTCTGTGATTGTCACAGGACAATCTATTCCCTTTACCTTTATAGAGATGGACAATGAAGGCATCCTTGAATTCTTGGGAGATAACCTCTTCATGTCTTGGATAGAGCAATGGCCTTGGATTCAGGAGGACAGGAGTTCAAATCTGACCTCAGACAATTGCCACTTACTAGCAGTATGACCTTGGGCAAGTCATTAAACCCTAATTGCTTCACATCTAGGACCATCTCCAATCATCCTGGTTCATATCTGGCCACTGGATCCAGATGACTCCAGAGGAGAAAGCGAGGCTGGTAACTTAGCACAACACCCCCTCACTCAAATCCAATTCATATGTTTGTCATGGCATCAACTCCCTGATGTAATGGTCTTTGAAAATGAAGGTCAAACAGAGGGTAAATAAATAGATGAATGCATGAATTATTGATTTTATAAGTAGTTCCTCTTAAAACTTTGCTTCTGTTAATAGTATATTCTCAATTCCTCTCCCCAAAGAAAAGAATAGGTTGCTTCATGAGGTGGTGATTATCTATCTCACTGAATACATTCAAGCAGAAGCCAACCACCATGTACTTAAGAGAAATATTGTAGAGGAAATTCAAGTTAATATAATTACAACTTCATAATCTATGAGGTCTCTTTTAGTTCTGAAATTCTGTTCTGCTCTGTGTCTTGTTATTTATGATTTTGTTACCTTCTGGTAGTTACTTTGTGGCTTTAGGTAAATCACCTCATTTTAGTGGTAGGGCCATTTTTCTCATCTACAAAGTGAATGAGCTATACCAGAGGCAGAGTTATATAGTTTTAAAAAAATGTACTAGACTTGGATTCAGAAGATTTGGGTTTAAATTCCAGTTATGCCATATATTGCTTGTATGAATTTAGATGAATCACTTCCTCTCTTTATCTCAGTTCCTTTTTGTGTAAAAAATTGAAGTTTAGAGTAGATGACCTCTGATTTTCTTTCAACTCCACATTTAAAAATCTCTAATATCTAAGATCCTTTCAGTTTGAAATCTTAAACTCATATGACACTTTTTATCATGATTTCACTTAAAGCAAAAGAAAATATTGCAAATAATTTCTTAAATGAAACACTAATCAATAGTCCTTTGGTCTCCATTTTGGTCTGCTCAATTTGGATAGCAGATAGGATTGTCCAGTTCCTGCTTCCCACTAATTTAGCCTTTGCTAAAGGGAATCTAAAGGGAACATCATTAACATATCTCAACTTGCCAGTAGAAGGAAGTTGTGCAGAGTCAACAGCAACCTATTATCCCCTCAGGCTTATTCTGTCCTTGACTCTGCTCTCCTGGCATCTTTGAACTGGCTTTGGCATTTTCGACATCCATCCTTGGTTACTCCCTTAGCATAATGTTCTCAGCCTGTGTTCCTGTTATACCTTTTAGCATCAGCATTCTAGATATTAACTGATGGAAACATCCTGTCCCTATTGTGGCATCTCAGCTCTCCCCCTCCTTCAGGTCCTGCCTGACAACTGCTCCCCTTCTGTGAGATCTTGCCTCTGCAACTGCCCAATAATGGTCAAATCTCTGCAACTTGAGGCTAGAAGCACACAATAGTATCTGGTCTTTAACCTAGCCAGTTTAACTTAGAGATTTTTGGTATCTTATTCACCTGACAAGACTTTATGCCTAAGAATCAATTTATAGAGTCTGATCTTGTGAATGAAACCATCACACAGGTATTAAACACTGATTGGCAACTGAGTAAAAAAAATCAGTCTCCACATCTCTAGACTTCAGATATTTTCACTAGTTGTCCCCTTTGCCTAAAATTCTCCCTCTTCATCTCTACCTCCTGACATCCTTGGTTTTCTTCAAGTCTCATCTAAAGTCCTACAAGAAGTATTTTCCAGTGCTTCATTTTAGTATCTTCCCTTTGAGAATATCTGCAGTTTATTCTATGTATTGTCTACAAATGGTCATTTGCATATTGTTCCCTTCATTAGAAGTTAAGCTCCTAAAAAGCCTGGATTGTCCTTTGCCATTTTTTGTCAGCCCAGGGCCTGATAAATAAGATTTGGGGGGGGGGGGGAACATATTTAATGAATGCTCTATTGACTGACAGACTGGCTAATATGCCTAGAGTCTAGGCCTGTGACTTTAATATTAAGAAAAGAATAGCAATGTCATTAAGAATCAATGCCCCATCATTCCTAAGCAACTTTCATAACAGACATCTCAAAAGGAAATTTGGTTGGTAATCTGTCATTGTTAGAGTAAGTGAATGTTTCCTTGTTCCATTCTCTACAATAGACAGGAATGTCCTTGAAAATCATTGGGAAGCTTCTGCAGTGATTGGAAATATGCTACACTCCAATGCACAAAATCAGTTGAATGAATCTCTAAAACAATGGATTCTGAGGGGGGATATTCCTGAAGGTTGTATGAACTATACCATATGGCAAAACACTGCACAAGAAATCATTTTTACATGAAAGTCACCTATAAACTATAACCCAGTCAAATTGTCTACACACCAATGTTAATGTGTTTAAAGAACACTCTGCTTTGAACAGAGATTAAGCCATCTTCTAAGTAAATGCCATGGGAAATTACAAAGCCGTGAAATAGAGAAATGAGATAATGTATATGATAACACTTTTAAAAGTATAAATCACTAAATAAATGCAAACAATATAAATTATTTCAAAGATGAAAAGTAATGCTAAATGCAGTACAGTGGCTGACTTCATAAAGGCTGCCATGTTTCTTTCTCCTCTTTAAAGTCTTCCCTATCAACTTTTTTTCCTCCCTGCTCGTCTTACTATTATCTTTTTTTTTTTAGTTTTTGCAAGGCAATGGGGTTAAGTGACTTGCCCAAGGTCACACAGCTAGGTAATTATTGTGTCTGAGGCCAGATTTGAACTCAGGTACTCCTGACTGCAGGGCCGGTGCTCTATCCACCGTGCCACCTAGCAGCCCCTTCTTACTATTTTCTTGATTGTTGAGCTCCTATTCTTGAGAACTTAGTACTGGATCCATGCCTAGAATGACTTTCCTTAAGAAGATACTGACAGAGGGCAGCTAAGTGGTGCAATAAATAGAGCAACAGCCCTGGAGTCAGGAGGTTTTGAGTTCAAATCTGCCCTCAGACACTTAATAATTACCTAGTTGTGTGACCTTGGGCAAGTCACTTATCCTCACTGCCTTACCAAAAAAAACCTACAAAAATTTTTTTTAAAGAAATAAAATAAAATAAAAAGAAGATACAATTTTGGTTCTTAGTGCATCTATTCATTTCCTTTGAACATTTTATCATTTAAAACATTTCTGAAGTTCCAACTCATCATCATCAGATTGGCAAAATTGATTTTAAAAAAAGGAAAATGACAAATTCTGCAGAGGCAATGGGAAAATAAGTTCTTTAAAGCACTGTTGGTGGCTCAGTGAACTGATCCAGGCATTTGGAAAGCAATTTGCAACTATGTCCAAAACATTATTTTTTTCCTTTTTTTATTAAAGATGTTATTTGAGTTTTACAATTTTCCCCCCAATCTTACTTCCCGCCCCCCACAGAAAGCAATCTGTCAGTCTTTACTTTGTTTCCATGTTGTACCTAGATCCAAATTGAATGAGATGAGAGAGAAATCATATCCTTAAGGAAGAAACATAAAGTGTAAGAGGTTAACAAGATCAGACAATAAGATATCTCATTTTTTATTTCTAAATTAAAGGGAATAGTCCTTGAACTTTGTTCAAACTCCACAGCTCTTTATCTGGATACAGATGGCATTCTCCTTTGCAGACAGCCCAAAATTGTTCCTGATTGTTGCACTGATGGAATGAGCAATTCCTTCAAGGTTGAACATCACCCCCATGTTGCTATTAGGGTGTACAGTGTTTTTCTAGTTCTGCTCATCTCACTCAGCATCCGTTCATGCAAATCCCTCCAGGCTTCCCTGAAATCCCGTCCCACCTGGTTTCTAATAAAAACAGTAGTATTCCATGACATTCATATACCAGTTTGCTAAGCCATTCCCCAATTGAAGGACATTTACTCAATTTCCAATTCTTTGCCACCACAAACAGGACTGCTATAAATATTTTTGTACAAGTGATGTTTTTACCCTTTTTCATCATCTCCTCAGGGTATAGACCCAGTAGTGGTATTGCTGGGTCAAAGAGTATGTTCATTTTTGTTGCCCTTTGGGTGTAGTTCCAAATAGCTCTCCAGAAAGGTTGGATGAGTTTACAGCTCCACCAACAGTGTAATAGTGTTCCAGATTTCCCACAACCCTTCCAACAATGATCATTATCCTTTCTGGTCATATTGGCCAATCTGAGAGGTGTGAGGTGGTACCTCAGAGAAGTTTTAATTTGCATTTCTATAATAATTTTGTTTGGAGCAATTTTTCATATGGCTATAGATTGCTTTGATCTCCTCATCTGTTAATTGCCTTTGCATATCCTTTGACCATTTGTCAACTGGGGAATGGCTTTTTGTTTTAAAAATATGACTCAGTTCTCTGTATATTTAGAAATGAGTCCTTTGTCAGAATCATTAGTTGTAAAGATTGTTTCCCAGTTTACTACATTTCTTTTGATCTTGGTTACAGTGGTTTTATCTGTGCAAAAGCTTTTTAATTTAATGTAATTGAAATCATCTAGTTGGTTTTTGGGGATGTTTTCCAACTCTTCCTTAGTCATGAACTGCTCCCCTTTCCATAGATCTGACAGGCAGACTAGTCCTTGATCTTCTAATTTGCTTATAGTATTGTTTTTTATGTCTAAGTCCAAAAAATTATTAAACTAGTAATACTTTTAACTCAGCAATACCACTCACTATTAGGTCTTTAAAGTTATAAAAAAAGGAAAATTATTTAAAGCAGTTCTTTATAATTGTGGCAAAGAATGGGAAAGTAAGGAAATACCTTTCAATTGTGGAATGACTGGACAAGATTTGCCATAAGAAATGATGAAGGGAATGATTTTAGAAAAACCTGGCAAGACTTGTATGAACTGAATATAGAATGAAGTGAGCAGAACCAAGAGAATAATTTCTGCACACCAATATTATTGTAAAAGCAAAAAATTTTGGGAAACTATAGAACTACAATCAGGACAGAGAGCAACATCATTCCAGAGGACACCTGATAAAACATGCTACCTGCTTCCTGACAGAATTTCAATGAACTTCAAGTGAAGATTGAGGTATTTTTTTTTTGTTTGGTTGTAGCCCACTGGGAGAATTTGTTTTGCTTGGTTATAGATTGTTGTAATGAGACTTTTTTGTTTATTTATTATTTTTTTTATTTTTTAATGGATTGGAGAGAAGCAGTCAGATGTGGGAGAGAAAATAAATATTTGTTAATTTAAAAAAAAAAGGGAGGGGATGAGTTAGCTGAGGCTTTGGTGGTGACTACCATAAAAGGTAATGGCAAGTCAGGAAGACAAACTATATGCAATTATAGATTTAAAGCTAAAAGTAATCTCAGAGGAGAGCTCATTTAATGCTCTCATTTTACAAATGAGGTAACTAAGACCCAGGAAATTAAGTGATTTTCCTCCATCATAAAGATAACAGAGCTGAGATTGAAACTTATATCCCTTCTGAGTCCAAATTGTACCAGTTATTTTTTAATTTTTCTTTGTTCCTCCTCTCTTTTTTTAAGGACTCTATTCCTCTACACTAATAAGTACATATATCAAAGTACTTGCAAAAGAATGCAGGCACTTTGCACGAAGAAGACAGGAACAGTTACCATCAAAGTTTTACATAGCAATTATAACTTTAGGGAGCAATTCATTTGAGGAAGAGAAAGGAACAGGGGACACTGGGAAACAAGCCACTACTGGCAGTAGTGGGATGGCCATGGATGTCTGTTCGGAAAATTAACTGGAGTGTAACTTGAGTGAGGGAAGGGAATGAACTATAACTAGAAGCTTCTCATTTTAATGAATTATGTGATAATTAACTTTCCCAACTAGGTACAAAGCTCAGTTGTTATATGCTATAAAAATAGTGTAATTGTGATCAGCATACTCAAAATTCTAGTGCTCTTAAGCAAAGCTCCAAAGGCTCCAACCTAGTTATGGCTCTCCTCACCAGAAACCATTATCAGGCTACAATTTGACTCATTGGCTACAGTTCAACAATGTAGAACCATGAAACATTAAGGCACATTGTCACTTTCTTTTTGACTCTTTATTGGACTATTTTATTTGGAACACATTTTTCCCCTATTTGGACCACAGTGCTTTTCCTTAGTCATTGAAGTATGATTTTTACTTATATGCCTAGATCATCCTTTGAAAAGGCAGACCCATTTAATGCCATTTCACCTCTGAAGACATTCACCATTTCACATACATATTTGCTAGCCTATATTTCCTCTAGGTCACAAAACCAGTATTTCCCAGACAGAAAAAAATCAAGTCACATCATTCTTTATTGTTTGTCTACCATAACTCTCTGCTGTATATAAGTCTATCTGAAACATGCCCCAAGTGGCTTATGCTCAGGTTTAGAGAGGCCGTTGCATTTTGCAATAACTGGAAATGTCTCCTCATTTTGGTACAAAATAGCTTGACTTTATTAACATTCAATACTTGGGGCAAAGCATACCTCTTTAGTTTCCAAATGAATGAAAAATGACACATTCATAGCTAGGTTAGCCACAGTCACTAACTGCCGAGCAATTACTAATGACTCACAGTAAGATAGAGAGGATGTGTAAGCATCAATGAAGGTCACTCATTTTGTCAATAAGCATTGCATGGGAAATAAGATGTCACTGCAACTACAGAAAATATACCATCAGAAATCACTGAGCTTAAGAATTTTTTTTTTTTTGCTTTCCAGCTGACTGGTAAACCCCGATTCCAATTTTAGTGACACTTTAGGGGAGACACTGAGACTGCTGATATTGAAAATGTCTAGATTGGCCATGCTACCTTGTCATGTACAGTATTGCTGATCCATTGTGAAATGGCAATTAGATTGCTTTGCTAGGAGCACTCGTTTTAAAACGTTCTAGCTAGTGAACCACAAACATTCCCACAATGATAAAAATAGATTCAGTGTACTTAGGTACATATATGTATATTCAAAGGCCTACCCATTGAAAGTACTTTGAGAAATCTAAGAATAAATAAAATATTTAGTGTGTTGTTCCTTCCTTATTTAATATTTTATTGTGATTGGGTTATTAATATTATCTATTTTTCAGTGTGATGTAGCTGAATTTCTTGAGATCAAAGGTATTTTACAATACATAAGCTTTTTCTATCAATACCCTTTATGCATTAAAAGTTATTCACTGTCTTTGATACCACAAACAAGCTCTTTTTATATTTCAATGATGGATAAAATTCATACCAAAAATATTTTTTTAAAAGAGTAAGAACATCCTAATGTGACATTCCACCATGAAAACGCTTAAGGGATCTGATGACCTTGCTACCCCTTTACCCCTTGGGTCTCTCAACAATTTGACAAAGAACAGTGCATTCTAAGAAGGAAATGCAGTTGGAGATTTGGATCTTAACAATGTATTCTCATTGTCCTAGCTAGAATCATTAACTCTTGAAGCTTGAAGAGGCCTGGCATCCTTCTAAAAAACATAATAATCATATTACCTAAGAGTTCTGCCTCAGAGTTAGAGAATGAAGGCGTTCCCAGAAGATCAAGGGGACCTGAGTCAGCGACAACTATGCAGAAACTGGTCACAGTGGCAGTACTGATGATTAGCCCAACGTTGCTGCTAATTTGAAAACCAGAATCTACTTTTCAGAAGTTAGTGCAAGTACCAGTGTTCCTTGTGCCAATACAGGAGAGCATTTTGTTTCCAGGTTCCAAAGTCCTCTGGAGTCCACATTATTGGTTTTGGCCACCCCTTAGTCCCTATTAGCTGAGCCTATATTGGACACTGACTGTGTCCTTTCATATTAGTCTATGGAATTACTAAGGCATCACCTCCTACTTCATACAGGGCCAACATTCTCTGTATTCTGCCCATTAACTTTATATCCCTCTTCCAACTTTCCTAGCAGAACACACTGTTTTGTGAAAAAGGATTCTTAGTTGCTCCCAGACCATTCTATCCTTTTCTTGAGGAGGCTAAATTCTGTCTGTTAAGTTAATCAGAAGTATTAGATTTTCTAAGCTAGACAAGTATTCAGAAGAGAGCAGTTAAAATGCCAAAGGGCCTTGACCTCAAAATGGACTATGAGATTCAATTAAATGAACTAACAATATTTAAACTGGATCACAGTATCACATATTTAGACTGGGAAGGAATCTTGGAGATCTACCTCCTAGTTATCCCTATTTTTATAAATGTGGAAACCGAGGTTTTAATTAGTTAAATCACTTCCCTAAGGTCACACAAGTAGCAAATGGCAGAGATGGGATTTCAACTCAGATGTTCTGAATCCAAATTCATTACTCTTTATTTGACTTGAATATAATAGCAGGTAGTTGAAAGAATGTCACCCAGAATTAGTCTGGTTCTGTTTAGACTGGGAGGGAGTAAGTAGTTGCAATGGGTAGAAGATACAGAGAGGTTAATTTAAGCCAAGTATTAAGAAAAATATGCTAATAATTATCCAAAATGCAGTGAATTGCCTCAGGAGATTTACTTGCTGAAAGTCTTCAAAGAAAGACAAGATTAGTTTTAGTCAGGCATGATATAGAAGAGATTCTTATTCATCGAAGGGTTAGATGCCCTCCCATATGTGATTATAATCAACAACATCAGAGAATTCATCCTTTCTGTACACCTGAAAGAAAATAAATCCCAGAAGAGAATCATTTCCTTATCCCCTTATAAGAAAGTAAGAAATACTGATACCTACTGATTGAAGCATATCTAAACAAAATGTTGAAGCAATTTTACATCAGATTCACTTCTGAAGAAATATATTGCTTGTGACCCAAGAGATTCATTACTTGTCTACAATAATTGCAGTAATTGGACAACTGCTAAATGGTAGAGCAACATGGTTGATATCTCTGAATCTCCTTATAAGTTTGACTCTGGGTCACTCTACTCGATTTTAAAAATCTCCTTCCCTTGGCTTCCATTAGACTTATTTTCTGATTTTTCTCCTCACTATCTATGACTGTTCTTTTCTCTTCTTCCTAACAATGAGAATTCTTCCAGGACTCAGTTTTCATCCTTCTGCTTTTTTATCTGTACTCTCTACTCTGAAAACTAATCCACTCTTATGATTTCAACAATCACACCTATGCTTTTTTTATCTCATTGCACCTGAAATATAATCCTGTATTTTCAACTTTGGAGATCAGAGTATTTTTACATTTCAAGGAACTTTGGAGATCATAAAGTACCCTTACCTCCCCATTTTACAAATGAGAAAACCAAACCCCAGAGAAGGCATGTAACTGGTCTCCAGTACATAAGTAGTAAGAGTCAATACTCAAATCTGTGCCTTCACCATTTTCTGAAAGAATAGTGATAAAGTAAATACCCCATAATTGGAGAAGAACCAGAATGACAAAAAAACCTTGAAATGAAGATATATGAGAATGAAATGAAGGAACTGAAAATGTTTAGCCTGGAAAAGAGAATATGGAAGAAAATAGAATAATTTTCTTCAGGTATTTCAGGAACTTGTCACATGGGAGAATATTAGACTCTTTTTGCTTGACCCCAAACAGTATAAACAATGAATGGAAGCTGTAGAGAGGCAAATGTAGTCGTAATATGAGCAATAATTTCCTAAATATGAGAACTAAATAAAAGTGAAAAAAGAAGGTATTGGGCTGTGGTGGGCTCTCAAGGATAAAAACCAAGAGTCATAAGATCATTTATTGAGGATACTGGAAAGGGGATTCTTGTTTTGGTGAGGATTAGATTTCGTACTCTTTTCCATCTCTGAAAATTCTATGATCCTGTGACCCCAAGTCCAATGATTTTCCAATTATTCTATGCTCTCTTCACTTATAATTTCCTTCTTGTCAAACTAAATATATCCTATATTGAGTTTAACTTTCTTGCTCCTAAACCTAATTCTCTTCTAAGTTTCCCCAGTTCTGTAGATGGAATCCCTATTCTTTTTTAAATTTTTTTAATTTTTAATTTGCTATTGTTTTTTGAATTTTACAATTTTCCCCCTAATCTTGCCTCCCTCCCCCCACACCCCACAGAAAGCAGTCTGATAGTCTTTACATTGTTTCCATGCTATACATTGATCAAAATTGAATGTTTTGAGAGAGAAATCATATCCTTAAGGAAACAATATATATATATATATATATATATATATATATGTATGTATGTATCTAGATAAGATATAGCAAAATTACATATATTTTTTGTTTTTTTATTAAAGATTTTATTTAGTTTTACAATTTTTCCCCTAATCTTACTTCCCTCCCCCCCACCCCCCACCCCCCACAGAAGGAAGTTTGTCAGTCTTTACATGTTTCTATGGTAAACATTGATCCAAATTGAGTGTGATGAGAGAGAAATGATATCCTTAAGGAAGAAACATAAAGTATAAGAGATAGCAAGATCAGACAATAAGATATCAGGATTTTTTTTTTCTAAATTTAAGGTAATAGTCCTTGGTCTTTGTTCAAACTCCACAGTTCTTTATCTGGATACAGATGGCATTCTCCATTACAGACAGCCCCAAATTGTCCCCGATTGTTGCACTGATGGAATGAGTGAGTTCATCAAGGCTGATCATCCCCCCCCCCCATGTCGCTGTTAGGGTATACAGTGTTTTTCTGGTTCTGCTCATCTCACTCAGCATCAGTTCATGCAAATCCCTCCAGGCTTCCCTGAATTCCCATCCCTCCTGGTTTCTAATAGAACAATAGTGTTCCATACATATACCACAGTTTACTAGGCCATTCCCCAACTGAAGGACATTTACTTGATTTACAATTCTTTGCCACCACAAACAGGGCTGCTATGAATATTTTTGTACAAGTGATGTTTTTACCCTATTTCATCATCTCTTCAGGGTATAGACTGAGGAGTGGTATGCTGGATCAAAGCATATGCACATTTTTTTTTTACAAATAATGTGTTTTATACATTAATAAAATATTCTTGTTTAAGAGTAAAAAAGATACCTCCTCCCCCGGAAAAATATAGACTCACTTGAGCGATAAAGTAAAGGGGAGAGAAAAATATTAAAATTAAAAAATAATACTAATAATTGTAGGAATGGCCAGGTGGTGCAATGGATGGAGCACCAGCCCTGGAGCCAGGAGCATCCAAGCCCATATCCGGCCCCATTCACCCAACAATCACCCAGCTGTGTGACATGCAAGCCACCCCAACCCCACTGCTCTGTAAAAACCCCAAAAAGAAAAAAAAAAGACCCAAAATAAAATAAAATAGTAATAATAGTAGGGGTGGCTGGATGGCGGCCAGAGCATTGAACCTTGAGTCAGGAGCATCCGGGTCCAAATCCATCCTCAGACACCCAATGATCACCCTGCTATGTGGCCCTGGAATCCCTATTCTTATTCTTACTCCAGAATTCTTACTCCAGATCAAAACCCAAGAACTATCTTTGACCCCTTCTTCCCCTTCATCTTCCTATGCCCATCTGTATCTTCAAGACTCACAAACAAATCTATGAATTCACTTGGACTGGGTTCAGTCTTGAAAGCTTCGCAATAATTTTATCTCTGCCTACAGATGTGACTGAATATATGGCATCTGCCTGTATGATCTTTTGATATTTAGTCCACACACAATTTCCCTTAGGACATTATATATTAGCTTATGTTGTTCCCAGTGTCATTAGCTCCTCTGCAAGTATTTAGTTTAATAAAACTTCAAACATAGGGCAGAGTTTTATTTAGTACTACAGAAAACAAAAGGACTCATGTCTAAACTCATAAATAGCCAATAACAGTTCTCCTTTCTTTTCTAGTTGGTTTCTAGTTTTTCTAGGAACCTATCCAGTTTCACTGACCTGATTTATTTTCACTTTTGCTATCTTGGTTTTACACACACACACACACACATACACATCCATGTATGGACATATATGTATAGAGGAAAAAAGTCAGAGTTGCTAGAACATCCAGCAACCTCACCTCTGGTGAGATCACTTTCTGTGTGTGTGTGTGTGTGTGTGTGTGTGTGTGTGTGTGTGTGTGTGTAAATATATAAAAATGTATAATATGCAAATTTAAAGAATATTTTAAATATAATATAAATATAAAATACATGAAACAGCAGAATAAATTAAAATATATATAAATATGTGTGTATATTTTTATATTTTATATATTCATATATTCCTTGATATATCCCCCCTGACCCAGAGGAGAAAGAGTACAAAGTTTAGAATAAATTAATTCTCCCAGTGATAAGTTCTATCTTTAGTAGGAGTCTTTCCTAATTACATGTGTCATTGAAGAGAGGTCTGGATTACACTATTATATTATGTCTTCCTGTTGTACTGACGCTTCTTCCCTTTCATATCTCCATCCAATGACAACTCCCTTCTTTCCACATCTCTACTTGCCTAATCTGCCTGTGGGCCAGACTATTGGGCTGTGTCTCCTTCTGTTTTTTGCTTTTTTTGGTTTTTTTTTAGGTTTTCTTTGCAAGGCAAATGGGGTTAAGTGGCTTGCCCAAGGCCACACAGCTAGGTAATTATTAAGTGTCTGAGGCCAGATTTGAACTCAGGTACTCCTGACTCCAGGGCCGGTGTTCTATCCACTGCACCACCTAGCCTCCCCCTGTGTCTCCTTCTGATGCACTTTTTTCATCTTCTGGAGAGTGACATGGTTGCATTTCAGATCTTAATGCTCTTGTCTAGCTCCAATTTGCTTTCCATCTGTTCTCCCCAGTTCAACAATGCACATGATTCCTTAGAGGACAGAATGGTTGCCTTGGTCTCTCTCCAAAGGATAGAGTCCTGTCATCTACATTCCATCCTCCTCTGTGGTTACTCTCTTTCAAGACTCAAGATCAAAAAGTATGTTAACTTGAATCTTTGCTAGGGGGAAGAAATTATGAGAAGAATTTGCAACTCATCTCAAGATTTCATACTTTGTCAAGGGATTTTATAGCTTATCAAAGAAATATCCAAAGGAAAAGAATTGAACCCTTTAAACATGCCTAGGCCTATCTATCACATTTCTTCCTTCACAGAGTCACCTTGGATTTTTTTTCCATGCTTATTGCCACTTCCCTAGTCCAAGCAATGAATACTTTAGAAATGGATTATTACAATAGAATCCTAAATGGTCTTTCTCCTTCTATTCTCTTCCCAGACCCCTTCTACATCCACTAATCTTCCTGAAACACATTTCTTATTCCTTTACCCCAAAATTTATAGCAATGCCCAGCTACCTATTGAACAAACTCAATATCTTAATTAGAACATTGAATTATCCTCTATAGCAGGGATTCTTAACCAGGAATCCAGAAACCTCAAAAAGTCTTTAAGTCTGTAACCCTAAATAGGAAAAAATGACATCTTTATTTTCATTAAACTCTTGCTGAAATTTGGCATTTTCTTCATTATGAATTTTAAAAATTTTTCTGACAATAGGACTATAGAACAAGGAGTCTAAACCTCAAAAAGGGTTAAGAATCCTTATTCTATAGTATTGACCTCAAACTTTACCTATCCAAACAATGCTATTTTACCACTGTTTCCCAATATGTACCCTCTTCTCTACAAGGGTCAGTCTCCTCCACTGCTGCTGTTATCTCAGCGCTTGTGTTCATGTTTTTATCTTAGTCTGAAATGTGCTCCCTCTTTCTACAGAAAATGTGCTCCCTCTACAGAAAAGCTTTTCTGGACAGTCCTTTCTAGCTTATTTCTCTAAGTTATGGATACCCAAAGAACTCTTTCCTTGTGGCACTTAACTGAAACACCTGAGTATTTTTATAAAGGTATTGTCTTGTACATGTTTAAATCTTGTTTCAACAATACCAATTTAAGATCCTTGAGGGCGATGTTTAGAATTAAAGAATGTTCAGCATCCAGGGGTTTTGGAGATTATCTAGGTCTAAACTAGCCCTCTCATTCAGCAGATGAGGTAGCTGAAGCCCAAAGAGATGAAGTATTATATCCAAGATCACACAGCTAGAACTACACTATTCCTACTCCCAAATCAAGGGTTTTTTCTCCCATTATACCCCACACACACATATTGTGTATTGTTGGAGTTTTTGTTTTTTTCCCTGTTTCTAAAATTGGTTTACTCTATAGTGGGCAAAAAAAATGGACATTCCATAAATGTTTATTTAATCGAAGTAAAAAAGAGAAAGAATCTCAAAGCCAGTGAAAACTCCACTCACTAAGCCCTATGCTTTCTCAAAAGATCCAGTCTCAGGTTCTGTCCACTCACTTCTACCACTTGGTTTCTCTGACTTCTTTCATGACTGAGCAAAGACAGTCCAGGTCCATTCTCCCCATTCTTACCACCCACCCCCTTCCAGCTTTCCATTTCAGATTACCTCCATGCTTCATATACTCTGTATATAGATCCTGCCCTCTCATCCAACCAAGTCTGTGCGTCACATAAGTAAATATATCTACACTTGGCTGACCTTGGCAGAGAAGATCAGAATTAAGGACAATATCTGTATGGGAGCAGGGGGTGGGGGAAAGATGAGGAAATGGGATTTATTTGCCCTTTTCTCCAGTAGTACTAGAAATATATCTATTTGTACACTTTGGATATCTATGTAGCCTAAAAACATGAAGATAAGCAGAAAAGTGGTACTTTTTCTGGCTTCCTGTTAAGGGGGACAGCCCTTAGTTCATTTTTGACACTTTAGCCCCTTCCAACCAACTGCTGATTGCAGAAAAGGCAATCACAAATAGCAAATAACAAGTAAACCCATTTATTCAAGGAAATAAAGAACAGAAATCAGAGAAGTTAAACAGATTAGAATATAGCAAAAATATTCAAGAATGAATTAATTATTCAGCTGGGAGTGAAATGAAATAAAAACCTTTTTCATTCAAAAGAAATTCAATCAGTCACTAGAATTTCAAGCAAGACCAAAGACAAAGTGGGACCAACTTCCTATGCAAATCTTCCTTTCCAAAGTCTTTCTGTGTCTCCCTCCGTGGAGTCTCCTAATGTGTCTCTCCCCTAGAGGGTCTGGCACCAGTTTGGTAAGTGCTGTCTGTTCTCTCTGACAATCAGAACTCACATCTCTTTCAAACATAGCAAACAGTATTTAAATGCTCCTCTCCTATCCCTGGATGAGATTATACTTTTATGTAGCTATTTATTTAAATGTTGTCTCCCATATTAAAATGTATGCTCCTTGAGGGCAAGAACTGTTTTGTATACCTAGAACTCATTATAGTGCCTGGAATATATTAAGCCTTTAATAAATGGTCATTGATCCAAGTAGAGAAAGTAAGAAATCTTGTAAGAGTTGGTGAGCCAAATCTGGAGATCAAATTTAATAGTAGTGTTGCCATGAGTTTGGTATTATCCTGTGATGAATCACTCCCCGATCCAGAAATACAGGTGTAAAATCAAAAATAGAGATTTATTTAAAAGAAGTTACAGCACAAAAGAAAATGATAGAGAAGTTAAGAAGAGTTCAAAGAAAAGCCACATGGATTGCTAATTAATCTTGGAAGCTGCCTGGTTAAGCAGAAGTCTGGAAGCAAGAAGTGAACAAGGGCATGAGCCTCCCGGAAACTCCTTAAAACCCCTCAGGGTCCATGGGAAGAGGCTGTGACTTGGGAGTTGCCCAAGTCCTGCATTGGAGAGTTTGACTGTGGGGAAAGGCTCGAGAGTCTCGGATGTTGTTTCAGCACCTGAATAACCTAGCTTACCAATGAGAACTTGGCCAAGGTCAGACTGGAGGTCAAAATGGAGTGTTTTGACAGATTGATAAAGGAAGAGTGAAGATTTACAAAATTTTATTTCCAATTAATTTCAATATTCTCTATGCCCATGGTTCTCTGCCTCAGTAGGAAATGCAAAATTTTATTCTTAGGTTCAAAAACATCAACTTCACAGATATATAAGATGAGGGAGATTAGAAACATGTAAAAGATTTGGGAGGGGCTGTGTTATGAGAAAACAATATGACTCAGAAGCCAAAAAACCCTAATACTGTCCTAGCCTCCACTAAGATGGAAAAGCAAGATACTCAGATCAAAAGAAGTCCCATGGTACTCTACCCTGCTGAGATAAGAGCTATTATGTTCAGTTCTGAGTACCACATTTTAGGAAAAATATTTGAAATACATTCTTTGAGATACATATTCCAGCTCCCATCACTCTGATAAACTGGCATAGTTTGATAAGCTTGAGATCTAGGGGTAGACCCAAGGGGCAGAGGAACTTGTCTATTACTACAGTAGTTCATGAGCCCCACAGATATGCTTTCCCTCAAGATTATTAGTTGAGATTCATTTTAGTCAGCAAGTCTTAAGAACAATTAATATAAAGTCTGTCACATACTGACTGAAAATTACGTACAGAAGATAGTGGGCTCAAGCTTAAAGAGCAAATTGGATTTCATACAAGTTTTTATCTAATCTGAAATGAACTCTCACGGATTTTATTTCTCCAAAATCAAATTAAGAGAAATGGTCCAGAGGCGGCTAGGTGGCGTAGTGGATAAAGCACCAGCCTTGGAGTCAGGAGTACCTGGGTTCAAATCTGGTCTCAGACACTTAATAATTACCAAGCTGTGTGGCCTTGGGCAAGCCACTTAACCCCATTTGCCTTGCAAAAACCTAAAAAAAGAAAAAGAAAGAGAAATGGTCCTTCTCTCTGACAAGGCAACAACCCCCCACCCCAATCCCTACAAGCATCTTGATCCCATCACCTCCCATCTTTTCCAGCAGATTCCCTTACCATTAACTGCTCAAAACTCTCACTTGAAGCTATCATTGTCACTGATGTAGTGCCCATATCCTTAACAAGGTTATCTACCATAGGTGACTCCATTTTCTCTCTATTCATTCTCTGCAGTCTGGTTTCCAGCCTCAACATTCAACTGGATCTGCTCTATCTAAAGGTAGTAATAATCTTTTAGTTGTCAAATATAATGGTATTTTCCTCAGTCCTTATGCTTTTTAATCTCTCTGCCACATTTGACACTGTTGATTACCCTCTCCTATGAAATCTTTCATTTGTAGGTTTTTGCAACACTTCTCTCCTGTCTGTCCACTTCTACTTTGTCTCCTTTTCTTCACCTGTCACTCACACCAATTAATAATAAAAAAAGGCTTTAAAAATACTCTCTCCTTTAATCTTCACAACGCTAAGAAGTTTCTCTGAAAATACTATTATTTGCATTTTAGAGAAGAGAAAACTGAGACATTAAGTGACTTGCTCAGAGTCATATGTAGGCTATGACCTTAAATCTTCCTGACTCCAAGCCCAGTGCTCTGTCCACTGAGTTATCTAGCTGCCTCGGTGTCTACTAACTATGTGTCCCCCAAGGCTTTGTCCTGAGAAATCTTTTTTTTCTCCCTCTGTACTATTTCACTTGATGATCTCATCAGATACTATGGTTTCACTTATCATATCTATAGAGTAGACAGGGTGATGGATTCGGAAACATTGTTTTCCTGATTTCAAATCTGACCTCAGACACTTTACTTACCAGCTGTTTGACCTTGAGCCAGTCACTTAACTCTGTTTGCCTCAGTTTCCTCATCTATAAAATGAACTAAAGAAGGAAATAGCAGATTACTCTCTTTACCGTTTCTCATCTCCATGCTTGAAATGCACTCCCTTCTCACCTCCTGGTTTCTTCCAAGCTGCACCTCAAATCCTTTCTTTCTAGGTGCTCCCCAGCCATTAGTGTTTTATCTTTGCCAATATCCTCCATCCACAATCTATATATCTAATATAGCCATTTACATATTGTATTCCCCATTAGAATGTGAGTTCCTTGAGAACAAGAACTTTTTCAACCTTTTGTTAATATTACTACCCTTTACTGAAAAATTCATAAATGTTTTTGGTTGACTGAATAATTTACCATAGAGAGGATTTTTGTTTAAGTACCATTTGGAATGGTCCATTCCATATTAGATTTTTGTGATACTGTCTGTCTGTCTGTTATAACACATATGAATGCTCTACAATCATTTTAAATTCATCATTTCTAAAATTGAACTTGTTATCTTTTTCACAGACCCTGCTTCTTTTTTAAAATTCTCTTTTTTTTCTTTTCATGGGATTAGTTTTCCCCTTGTCACCTAACTTTAAAACTTTAAAATCTTCTTCCATCTCTTTTTTCTCCCACATCTAATCAAACAAACCAAAATTCATGGGACAGGCAAAACAGTATTTAGAGAAAAATTTATATTTTTAATTGGTTACATCAATAAAATAAGGAAATAATAGATTAATGAATTGGGAATGTAACTAAAGAGCTAGAAAAAAAATTTTAAAATCCCAATTTTTAAATCTCAAAATATGTCATATCTGTTCTTCCATCTCTAATACTAATGTCACTATTGTATTAGCCTCCAAACTGGCCTCCTTCCCTCTAGTTTCTTCCTCTTTTGATCTAAACTTCACACCATTGCCAGATTAACTTTCCTAATGCCAAGTCTGCTTATGTCATACTTTGGCTCAAAGATCTTTAATAGCTCCCATTTGCCAAATAAATAAATTCAAATGCCTTATCCTGTCATTCAAAGTCCTCCACAATTTGTCCTAAATTTGATTTTCATCACATCACTATACTCCACTCAAAATAGCTATCCAAAACATGTTGATGCTTTGTTCATATCATTCCCCCCACAAAGAGTACCCACTTCCCTATTACCACTCCCTTCCTTACCCTACTGACATTATATCTATCATTCAAGTTGTAGCTAAAATGTCTCCTTTTCCAAGAAGGCTTTTCTAATTTCCCCTAAGATGAAAGTGATTTCCTTTTGTTCTGAATTCCTTTGATATGTCACTGGACATCCTTTATCTTATTCTTCTTCACTGTTTCAAAATTTAATGATTTCATTTTTCCTTTGAAACAGTTCATAACTAGTAGTCCTAGTATGTATCTTCCATGAGTTGCTATGACCAAAAACCAGAAAAACAAAAACCAAATCATTACCTGATATTTAACTTTTGGGGGGATAAGGTTTGAATTTGGCTAAATTGTCTCAGATGGTAAGTACAACACTGTCCCTTGTTAGGGAGAATGAAGCCTTCCAGCTTAATGGGACCCATCAGAACTTGGACTTGAGGTCTGCTTGCCTACTTTGTGAATGCTGGGTCACCATTATGGGAATCTGTTTTGCTTGATTATAGATTTTTATTAGAGGGCTCTGTTTTTTTCTTTTCTCTTAGATGTGAGAGGAGGGGAAGGATTTTAGGACAAAGGGGAAAAGGATGAGAGCCTAAGGAAAGCCAGAAGGAATCACAGATAAGTAAGATAGCTTTGAATAGTATATGTTGATTTATTATATACTTGAATAGCAAGCACTACATAATGGAGTTCTACAGTCTCTTGTGTGATCCTTTCTTCCTGCTCTTCAATGTATATATATATATATGAGAATTTCCTTTTTTTTCTTTTATTTTCTTTGTTTTGGTTTTTTTAAGTTAGTATCATTTTTTGTTTGAAATATTAAATGAAGGAGGTAGATTGCATGGCCTTTGAGGTCCTCCCAATTTTTAATTTACAATTTTACGATCAGTTAAATAAAAAAAATGCAAGAACTCTTTTTTAATTTCATGGGGAAAATTATGATAGGAGCAAAGTCATAGTAACAATGGAAATTAAGAAGTAATGAATCAAGGTTCTCTGATAACTTTCCCTGTTATAGATATCTTCAGGATAAATTGTCATTCCAAGTAAAATTGTTATTTTCCTACTTAGACAATTATTATGAAATTGAAGTTAAATAAACAAAATAATTCATATTTTTAAAATGAGGGTTATCTTTGTACAATGAACAGGAATTAAAATACAACATGAGTACATACCATATTCTCTACATATGAGTACCATATTCTAACTTGAATTTAGTTATTTGTGTAATTTATTTTCTTTCTCTTCTGAATTGGCAACTCTTCGACATTAGAGATGTGTTTGTTATCTAGTACAATTTGCTACATAGTGGTCACTATATTCTTTTTGGTTCTTTTAGGTTTTTGCAAGGCAAATGGGGTTAAGTGGCTTGCCCAAGGCTACACAGCTAGGTAATTATTAAGTGTCTGAGACCGGATTTGAACCCAGGTACTCCTGACTCCAAGGCTGGTGCTTTATCCACTATGCCACCTAGCCACCCCATGGTCACTATATTCTTGATGCTATTCTAAAAGCTTTACAAATATCTCATCTGATTCTCAATTTACATTTAGAGAAACTTCAACAAACAGAAGTTAAGTGACTTGCCCAGAGTCACACACATAATAGGTGTTTCTGGCTAAATCTGAATTAAGGTCTTCCTGATTCTAGGCCCAGAGCCCTATCCATTTCACCATCTACTTTGCACACTGTCTGCAATAGATTCTTTTTTTCTGGGGGGGGGTTCTTTTTTTGGGGGGGCAAGGCAATGAGGTTAAATGACTTGACCAAAATCATAAAGGGAATTATTAAGTGTCTGAGGCTAGATTTGAACTCAGGTCCTCCTGACTCCAGGACCAGTGCTCTATCCACTGAGCCACCTAGCTGCCTCCTCTATCTGAAATAAATTATTAATAGATGTTTGAGAATTAATGAATGAAGGAATGAATGACCTAATCCCTGGTCAAAAGCCCATTCAATTTAAGTAATGAACTTCAATTCCATAGTTCATGAACTTACAAATAGTAAAAAGGTCATTATATGATGGTCCACAAAGAACAAGCTTGGAAGACAATAAGGACAATTTTATGGACCAAAACTAACCCACACCCTAAAATGTACTCACAAACCAGAGAGAACAAAGGTAATATGTTCCATTGGGAAAGTATATTTTACTAAATAGGCTCTCCTTGCCAGAACTTGTAAGTCATTTTACAATGCTGCCTGAACAATCCAGAGTTGAAGTGGCAAATGTACAGATTTTCCACCAAAGGTTCCCTGACACAAGGAAATTGCCAACAACAAATATTGTGTTCTTTATAGAAGAGATGAATTCGATATCAACCTTTCTGCTTTAATCAGATTCTATTAAGCAAGTTGTGTCTTCAAAACTCTGACCTTCCTTTTTCCTACAAACAAATCCACCTACACAGAGGAGCAGAATAAAATAAACTACAAAGGATAGAATCTCTAGCTAGAATCAAGGTAAAACTCTGAATTTCCTTATGATTGGCAATATTCAATCCCCAACATTCTCGGTCCCATCTCTGACAAATACTGGCTGAGAGACTCTGGGAAAATCTCTCAAACTTTAAATGTTTCAGATAACTTTCTGTGATTTTAATTTTCAGAGAATGTGTTGATCTGCACTGCTAGAGGGGATTTCCTCCCTGTGAGTTCCCAAAACCAGTGAATTCTCAGATCTAGTATCAGAGAAGTATTGATTTCACTAACTCACTGGCTTCTTGGACTTTGGACTCTGACTAGACCCCCCTATCCTCACCCTAATGATTGTTATACAGTTGCAGGTTTGTGGACTTGTTTTCTGCATGCATGCATAAATGAATATTATTCATTAAGTGCACCAGTCACTGACTGCATTGAATACTGGTTATATAAAGACAAAAACTAGATAATCCCTAGCTTCAAGAAAATTACATTCTGAGGAGACCATATATAAGGGAAGGATGGCCAGAGAAGGTTTTTTGTTTTTTTTGTTTTCAGTGAAGTCACAAGGTTGAGTGGAAAGCTAGGGTCTGACAATTCAGAGACAGGTAATAAAGGAAAATACATTTTAGATATGTACAAAGGTTTGAAGATGGAAGATATTCATGATAAACAATCTATCTGCCTGACTTCTGATCTCTCCCAACACTTTAAATTCTTTATATTTGTCTGAATTTGAATAATTTTCTACCTGAAAATATAGTACCTTTCTGCCTCAATCCATGATACCTGCCAAGCCAGACTTCTAGACCTAGACTCTCCCTACCAATACTATTTCACTACCCATGCTAAGAATAAAACATACATACTAAGAAAAAAACATGCCCTATACTAAATGATCTCTATTCCTGGGTTCTATAATCTTAGACAGAACCACAGATATTACTCTTATATTTTGGAATTCCCTGAAATACACAGTTCCTGAAACTTTCTCTAAACTTCCTTATTCTTACATGACTAGTGGTTTTATATATCTAATAAGAGGATGATATATTTACATTCCACCAGTAGAGGTAAAGGGTTCTCTAGTACATGATCTTGTACTCAGAAAAAAACATCATACTACTGAGGCTTCAGGCCAAAAAATGAATTTCCTTTCTATTTTGGCACCTTTGAAAGTTTCCTATTAAATATCTCTTTTTAAACAAAAAGATATTCCAAGATTTCACAAGGAACCTAAGAATTCAGAATTATCTGAATCTCATTAAAAATTAGCAGTGAAGGGTGTACAAAAATTAAAACAGAGTTTTTGCCATATTCACTAGACCCAGGGCATTTGCCTTTACCACCAATCCCTGTAGCTTACTTTTTAATTGAGTAACCTGTTCATTCCTTCTAGTTACTTATACTTAATGTGTTCCATAGCCTAGTTTTCCATTCATGACATTAAATGACTTGAAAATGCTTGTTATAGATGGGAAAATCTCAAATTCCTCACATTTCTTAGAGTGTTAGAATCATCCAATATTATTCTGTAAGTAATCTAAGATAGATAGGGCATGTAAAGTCATTCCAGGTAATACTGTTCTGTCTCCAGAAAGCTATGAGTATAAAATCTCCATCAGAAGATCATTCATTGACTAGAATTAGATAGCAATTGAGAGTCTGCTCACCATAGGGTTGTGCACTGACTGGTTTAGTACATGCAAAAGATGGCTCTTTTGCTCATCAAACCACTATCACTATGCTTTGCTTTCAAGATTTATCTTTTAAGATCCCAAAATCTTCAGCTATCCATAGAAGAACTATTTGTGGTATCAAAAAACTAAAAACAAAGCAGGGATTCTTTCACAGGAGAATAATAAAGCAAATTGAGGTATATGAATGAAATGGAATGTGATTTATTGGAAAGAAATGAAAAATACAGAAAAACATAGGTGAATTGATAAAGAGTGAAATAAGCAAAATATTAAGAACAACATTTACAATGGCTACAATAATATAAATAAAAATAATACTGAAAGGAAAATATCTCAGAAAGTTAGGCCAAGTTTGCTCTAGGAGAAAAAAAATAGTAAGCCTACCTTCCTTCTTTCAGTAGAGATGGAAGTGAGAGGGTCAGGAGGGAGAGAAAAATGGCAAAAATGGTGCATATAATGTCAAATTCAGTCACCTTATTCATTGTTTTACTTAACTTTTTATTTGAAGTAAGGTTTCTAGACAGGGACTGGAAGCAGGAAGGGTATCAGGAAATTACTGATGCAAAAACAAGAGGCAATGATAAATCTAATGATAAATGCCTTTAAAATATGTTCCTTCAAGGATCCTGAGGGAATAACTGAGAAATCTCTCAAAAGAAGATATAGTAGCTACTGGTGGTAATTGATTTTGATTTATACCTAAAGAAATCCTAGATGAATTCTTCCAATGAAGATGTCATTGGAAGGCTTCTCCCAATGGAGCCCAACCATTGCAGGATTTCAGGTGAGGGCCAGTATTGTCAACTAAATCATGAACTCCATGAGATCAAGGATCTTCACATATTTTAAATTTTATAACTTTATAATTTTGTATCAATTAATCAACATTTTAAGCATATATTTTGTGTACTATGATTAGAACTGTGCTAAGGTACAAAAAGGGGTATAAGACAGTCCTTCACCTCAAGAAATTTATAATCTAATTTATATCTTACTCCTGTCTAGTCTCAGTGCTCCTATACATACTCTACACTCCATAGATATTTGCTAAATGAATGAATGGCTTTTGGAGAAAGCCTATGCGTGAAAATCTAGAATTGGTGCAAGTTTAGCAGTAAAAAAAGAAATGTCCTTCAAAATCTATAGACCTTCTAGTCCTGTTCTTTTCAAAGCATTTACATTATGATACAGTGATACTCATCTACATCTTTATCTGCTTCTTAGTAATAGATAACTTCCTTCATTCTTCAAAAATGATTCATTAAACAACTACTAGGTGTAAAGGACTGTGCAAGACATTAAGAGAGATTTAAAGATAATTAAGACACACTCCCAATTTTTACAGAGCCTACAGAGTCTTGTCAGGGGAGATAACATATGCAGATAGACAATAATATCTAATGTAAAAAAATATAGTGCAGCAGAGAATTAAAAGGGACAAAACATACCCTTTAACCGCAATTATTGTAATTAGCAAGATACTCTATTCCTTGATACCTTTGTCTGATGAGAAAATCTCTTTGACTGAGTTGGAGAAAGAGCAAACAGAGTTATAAACCAGATCTGAGCAATTCAAATCCATCAAATTGTAATCTGGGGCACAGTGGATAAAGCAACGCAACAGCCCTGGAGTCAGGAGTATCTGGGTTCAAATCCGGTCTCAGAAACTTAATAATTACCTAGCTGTGTGGCCTTGGGCAAGCCACTTAACCCCATTTGCCTTGCAAACCTAAAAAAAATTGTAATCTAGAGGGGGAAAGCTAGGTGGTGCAGTGGATAGAGCACTGACCTTGGAGTCAGGAGTACCTGAGTTCAAATCCAGCCTCAGATATTTAATAATTACCTAGCTGTCTGGCCTTGGGCAAGTCACTTAACCCCATTACCTTGCAAAGAGCAAAAAAAAAAAAAAAAAGGAAAAAAGATAGTAAATTAGGTACCAGTAATTGGACAGCCACATTGGGAAATATCATGTTCAGTGAGCCCTTAAAACAGCAAGTCAGATAGGAATCCTGCATTTCAACAGTAGGACAACCTAATGGTAGAGCAGCTCTAGTCAGCCCCCTGAGAGAGAATGACTTGGGAAGAGAGAAGAAGAGAGTCTCCATCTCCTATCCCACCTCTTGATCTACAGATGATCTTATGAACTTCAAACAATAGGATACTTCCATCAGTGTTGATCGTGGTATCCCTGGAAAGAGAAGTCTGAAGGTGAAGTAAGGGAAATATTAGACAGAGAAATTTTTTTATAGTTATTAATCAGTTCCCTCTGCATTGACCTTACATTACACATTCATCTTACATTAATACTCACACACACACACACACCCATCCCATTGACCCTTCCCTGGCAAGGACTTCCATACATCCCTATCCCCAAAACAAAGCAAGCCTTTATCAATAAAAAGGATCTCCCTACTACTCCTCATCTATATATCCATAATTACCACATCTCTGATCTCTGAGTTACTGCCTCCATAATATATACCTAAATTACTTCATCTTCCTGCCCCTTTAAAAACTCAACTCATTCCTCAGTTGAGTTGCTTGTCTTCCCATAACACTAACCCTGCCCTTTTGCCCTTCTTTACTACTTGTCCCTTGATGGCTTGCCTTCCTTTGGAAGGCAGCTTGCTCTGTGTGGGGTGATACCCCAACTTCTCCTGCCCCTCTGCCTTTCTTTATTGCTAATACCCTGATGGCTTGCCTTCCTTTGGAGGGCAGCCTGCTCTGGGGAGTGTGATCCCCCAAACTCCCCCACCCTCTTTTCCATGCTGCTTGGATCCATGTAGGCCCAGTTCTATGTAGCTGGATCCATTATGTTCTAATCCCAGTCACCATCTTAAGGTTGTTTGTCTTGTTTCCTTTTCTTAACTGTCTTTGCTATTCTTCCCCCCAGTCCAGCTTGTAACTGTCTTTTCTTTGCTTAAACCTACGATCTTAAAAACTCATCATTTGTTCCTTGTTAAATAACTTAACCTGTGAACTTTTTGTAGTAATCTGTGAACTTTTATAGTAACTTGTGAATTGAAGTCAATACCTTTGCTTATCTTCCTGAGTCAAAGAGCCTAGTGATTTCTTCACCCAAAATGAACCCACATAGAACCATAGGCCCCCTCCCACTAGCATTCATTCTCCTGACTTCAAAGGCAGCATCTACATCTTGAGCTCAGGACAACCTAGATCCAGAGCAGAAAGGCAACTTTAGGACTCTGATTCTTGGACCCAATAGAAAGCTACAGATACCAAAGTAGAGCTTCATGAGGTCTCCAAAGAAGGAGAAAGATTTCTAGGAAACAGGAGCCATGAGTTGCACTTTGGTTACATATTCTCTCTAAGCTTACATCCATTATCCCCAGGGACTTTGTATATGTCCCAGACTTTTAGGAGGGATGTTTTTGTGCCAATTTTTCTTTCAATATTAAGTAAAAACTATTTAACTCAGACTGAGTAATTGATGATCAAATGGAAGCTAATGAACAACAGCAAAAGAAACTGCTTCCACTCAGGATTTTCTCTAAAAGCGTGAGCAGATTAAAAACGAACTACTCTCTAAGTATTCAGCTTTGCTGAGGGAATAGGAGTTGGTAGAATGCTACTGAGGGGGTGCCACAGAATATTACAAAAATATAAGTACAAAGTGCTATGAATGGGAAGACTTTTCCTAAGAGCAATAACAAGAATCATAGATTTTGGGGACTGAATAATTTGTGGGACTTTCTAGTGCAACCTTTACCTCAACGAGAATCTCATCTTTTGCATAATCTATTCTTAAAGACCTCCATTGAAGGGGAGCCTACCAGTTTCAGAAGCAACCCATTACATTGCTGAATAATTTTTAATTATAAAGGAATTTTTCTTCAACTAAAACCTAAATTTGCCTCTTTTGATCTTCTATCTATTGCCCTGTGGGATTAATATGGAGTTAGAAAGGTCTGAGTTCAAATTCATCCTCAAAAACGTGAATAACCCTGTGACCTTGGCAAGTCACTTAACCTTTGTCTCAGTAATAATAGCACTCAGCAAATTATCTGGTAAATATACATTCCATTTGCAATCCCTTTAATTCTCCAGACTAAATTAACTTCCTTTATCATCATTTCTCAATTTCTCAAAAGACTCTGTTTCCTCATCTTTAAAATGATGTTAGACTAGATAACTTCTAAAAGTCACTTCATGCTCTAGTTCTATGAACCCATAATCCTATTAGCGTCATCTTTACCCTTTTAGGGATCCTCCTGTTTTGTATCTGTGATCCCATTTCTTGGCAAAGATACTGGAGTGGTTCACATTTCCTTCTCCAATTCATTTGATAGATGAGGAAACTGAGGCAAATAGGGTTGTGACTTGTCCAGGGTCAGACAGCTAGTAAATATCTTAGGAAAGAACAGGCGTCTTCCTGAATCCAGTCCCTCTTCCCCCCAACCCCACTCAATTCATTTTACCACCTTGACTGCCCCTAACCTGTGAATTTATATATAAACTGTTTTTGAGTTACTTCCTAAGAGAAGGTAAAGGGGCAGTTTGTTCTAGTCATACCTTGGCTTCTATTTGTTTGTAATGACATGATATCTAAAGCACATGTGTTCCCAGGGTAAACCTGAACATGAATTTGCAATGAAAATTTTGTGTTTATTTTTCTTGATCTTGGTGAACAAGATAGACATCCCAAGATGAATATGTCCAGACAGGAAGGCAGTCTTATTAGTTTTAGAGCCATGATAGTCCTGATTCATATGAGGTCGGAGATGAATAGAGACCTTTAAGGAGACCCCAGCAAGGAATATTCTAGTGCTCTTGAAATAGCTTCTGAAAACATGGTTAACCCATCTGGCCATTTTACCAGGAAACACATTCCAGGAGTAAATAAAAAATCGAGAGGAACAGTAATTTGATTAATTAGCAGTTTTGAAAAATGATTATGTACTGATTAATGTTAAATATCAGTCTTCCAATAGTGTGGTAGATAAGTGGAATAATTTAGGGATACAATACAATGCAATACAATACAGAATAATAAATAGTAAACTCTAGTAATCTAGAATTGAAAAACTCAAAGATCCAAACCTTTAGGGTAAGAACTCAGTATCCGATAGAAATTTCTTGGGAAAACTGGAAAGCAGTTTGAAAGAATATAGGTACAGACCAATACCTCACACTGTATGTCAAGATCAGGTCAAAATTAATAAATGATTTAGAAAGAAAAGGTGCTATCATAAGTAAATCACTGAAAACTGTACCTGTCATATCTATAGATAAAGGAAGATTTTATGACCAAATAAGAGATGGAGAGGGTTACAGGAAGTAAACTAGATACTTTTGATTACAGGAAAGCGGGGGCGGGGGTAGGAGTTTGTGGGGAGTTTCTTGGATAAAGACCTCATTTCTTAAATATATATAGAAAATTGAGTCAGAATTTATAAAAATGAGCCATTCTTCAATTGATGAATGATCAAAGGATGTTTTTTAGGAGAAGAAATCAAAGCTATATATAGTCATAAAAAAATTGTTCCCAATACGGATTAGAAAAAACAAATTAAAATAACTCTGAGATACCACCTCACACCTGTCAGACTGAAAAACATGAAAGAAAAAGCAAAATGACAAATGCTGGAGGGGATATAAAAAACTAGAACACAAATGCACGGCTGGAGAGTTGTTAACTGGTTCAACCATTCTGGAGTCTGGAGAACAATGTGGAATTACAACTTAAGGGCTATAAAATTGTGCATCTACTCTTTGATGCAGCAATATACCACTACTACTTCTCGATCCCAAAGAGATCAAAGAAAAAGAAAAAAGACCTTTTTGTACAAAAATATCAATGGCAGCTCTTTTTACAATGGCAAAGAATTGGAAAATGAGGGGTTGTCTATCAATTGGGAAATGGCAGAACAAGTTATGGCATATGTTTGTGATGGAATACTACTGTGCTATTAGAAATGATGAGTAAGTTGGTTTCATTAAAACCTGGGAAGACATATGAACTGATGAAAAGTGAAGTAGAAAGAACCAGAAGAACACCATAAACAGTAACGGCAATATTGCAAGGATGATCAATTTTCAAACACATGGCTACTCTGATCAAGACAATGATCTAAAATAATTCCAGAGGATTCTTGATGAAAATTGTTTTCCATTTCCATAGACAGCAGTGATGAACTCTGAAGGCAGATTGAAGCATAATCTTTAACTTTATTTTAATTGTTATTTTATTATTTTCCAACATGGTTTGCATGACTTCACATGTATAATTGAAATCAAATTGCTGGGAGCATAGAAGGGAGGGAGAGAATTTGGAACTCAAAATTTTTTTTAAAATGATAGTATAAACATATTTCTATGAAATTGGGAAACTTTTTTTTTTAAGGTTTTTCAAGGCAATGGGGTTAAGTGGCTTGCCCAAGGCCACACAGCTAGGTAATGATTAAGTGTCTGAGGTCGGATTTGAACCCAGGTACTCCAGACTCCAAGGCCGGTGCTCTATCCACTGCGCCACCTAGCTGCCCCCTGAAACATTTTATAAAATTTTTAAAAATCATTAAAAATAAAACGATGTTCTTGGATTAATCTCTAAAGTCCATTCCAGTTCTAAATCCTATTATGCTCTGATTCTGTGATTTGGGAACTGGTTAGATATGGGAAGTGAAGGCTAATTTCTTCAAATGATCAATTCAAATGATCAAGAAGCATAAGTCTAAAATTTTTTATCAGAAATGAATTGATGTAGGGCAGCTAGGTGAATAGAGCACTGACCCTGGAGTCAGGAGGACCTGAGTTCAAATTTGACCTCAGACACTTAATCATTACCTAGCTGTGTGACCTTGGACAAGTCACTTAACCCCACTGCCTTGCAAAAACCTAAAAAAAAGGGGGGGAGAATGAATTGATGCACTATGAACTGGTAATAGTGCCATTATTATGCTTCTCTAAATGCTATCTTAAAAGCTCTTCAATTATATTATAGACAAGATCTTGGCTTTAATTGTATCAGTACAATGTAGGATTTAGTTCTTTCTAGTCTTAAAATATGATACTATAAAAATCCTTTCCCTAAATAATCTATTTTCTTTTATGTCAAATAGTGTTTGGAGAAAAGGAAAGAGAATGTATTTATAATTTACTACTACTCATTTATAGCATACAATAAAACATATAGATGTCATGATTTTTTTGGATATTTTCTTTCAAATCAAGTTTAAGATGAATTGTTATATCTTTGTCATCTTTTTTTCCTACCCAGCCCCATTACTTTTCAGTAACAAATAAGGCCCACCCACATTTAGCTATTTTTAGACAATGCTGTTGAACATTTCTGTGTGGCTATTCTTCAAACTTAACATATGAAACCAAACTAATCATTTCCCATTCCTCCTTAATTGACCTTCTCTATGCACAATTTCCATATTTCAGTCAATCACCTAGGCTCAAAATGATGCATCAGAAAGAGTATTTGACTAGAAGACACAAGATTTGAGTTTGGAGTTTGGCTATGTTACTTGCTAGCTGTACGCTCCCTGGGCAAATCATTTTACCTCTTAGTTTCTGCTTCATCATCTGTAAAAAAGAGAGAATGGGATGAGATAATCTCTCTAAATTCCCTTCTAAATCAAAATTCTATGATCTTGTCAAATAATCTTTGACCTGTACCTCAATATTTCTCAAATCTTTCCTTCCCTTTCCCAAGGCCATCACTTCATGCTTAGCCTATGGAAGTAGATTCCTTAACTGAGAAGTCTCTCTACTTTTGGTGTCTTCTACTTCTTATCTCTGCAGATTTCCCCTAAAGTACCTCTTTCCCTATTTCATCTTCCTTGTTCAAAATTCTACCACATCAAGTACCATCAGTCTGATCTCCAAAGTCTTCTATAATCTGGTCCCAATCCTAATCTTCCCCCCTCCTTTCTACTCATATACTTGACTCTGCTTCAGACTGGGAAGAATGAGTATTATCTGAACAGGCACTGCGTTTTCCTGCCCTAGTTCCTCTTTTTGTCTACACCATCTCCTAATCTTCAATGTCCCCTTTCCCTTTTGTCTATCAAAATCTAGTTACATATTTTAAGAGTCAACTTAAAAACTCTTCTTCCTTCCCAAACTGTTTCAATTCCAAATAATTTTTCTCTACTGCTTATAACACATTTTTGCTATTTATATATTACTTTAAATATATATGCATCATATATAGTTATTATTTACACATATATCTTTATATATATATATATATATTTATAAAATTTTCAAAAATCATTAAAAATAACATGATGGTCTTGGATTAATCTCTAAAGTCCATTCCAGTTCTAAATCCTATTATGCTCTGATGCTGTGATTTGGGAACTGGTTAGATATGGGAAGTGAAGGCTATTTCTTCAAATGATCAATTCAAATGATCAAGATACATAAGCTAAAATTTTTATCAGAAATGAATTGATGTGAGGCAGATTGGTGAATAGAGCACCGACCCTGGAGTCAGGAGGATCTGAGTTCAAATGCGACCTCAGACAATCATTACCTAGCTGTGTGACCTTGGACAAGTCAATTAACCCCACTGGGTTATACATATACACATATGTGTGTATATATATGTACACACACACACACACACACACACACATCTTTGGGAGACTCAATCTCCCTTTATCCCTTTTCTCCTTGAGTGTTACATTTTCCTCATGTTCACACCAAGAAGTAAGTGACTGTTAGAACTTAGTGCTACTTCTCAGGAGGGATTTTTAAACTTCAGTTATAAGCCAATCAGTGGAAAAAGTACTGGGGTGGGTGGGGGGGGGTACAGGAGACAGATATGTCTTCGCAATATGTGTATACAGAGTGATATTTCTATGTTTAAAACAGACTGTCTGATGGACTAGGCAACTATCAAAAATTCTTGTTCTGCTGATGTTCCTGGTGATGTTCTTCAGATCCCTACTCACCTCCCCACACTTATTAAATGACTACCTCTACTATATATCATATACTGGTTGCTTCTTTGTAGGGATACCTAGAAGTTGTTACCAAAACTGTGGACCAAATCTTGTATAATTTTGGTCAGATCCAGAAATAGTGCTAGAGTAGCAAGTAGGCTGTATTCTCAGTAGGACTCTCCACCTGTCACCTAGTAGGCAGAGTCAGCAAGCCCAAGGGCACCAGGCTGCTGCTCCCAGCATGGCATCCTTGTCTATCAGTAATAACTGACAGGCAACAGGCACTGGCCAAAGATGACTGGAAGTCTAACAGAATACATGGAAGGTTATAGTGTTCAAACAATTAGTCATAAAGTCAAAATTGTTGTAGCTACCAGAAACTGGAAACTAAATCCTCAACTCTATCATTTTCATAAATATTATCAATAATTAAAATATATTTGGGGGGGTGGCTAGGTGGTGCAGTGGATAGAGCACTGACCCTGGAGTCAGGAGTATCTGAGTTCAAATCTAGTCTCAGACACTTAATAATTACCTAGCTGTGCAGCCTTGGGCCAATCACTTAACCCCATTGCCTTGCAAAAAAACCAAAAAAAACAAAAAAACACCTAAAAAATGTATTTAGTATATTAAGTCAAGTAAATTAAAAGGGGACAAACAGATCCAGGTCTGAACTAAATTTGGTCCAAATGAAAAGGCATCTGGGCTCAAGGTAAGCAATGATTTTTAATGAAAATGAAAAGCTTGGTTCATAGCATTGGTCCTGAAGTACATCTTTATTCTCCAAGAATTTCTGATCCTGGATGTCACATGCCTAGAACTTTGGAAAGGATAGGAAAACCGTGTGAAAATCTGCAGCCAGGCAAAGACTTTGTTGGACAGATAGGACGATATGAAGCATTCTGCAAGGTTGACCTAGATTGTGTTGGGTGTTGTACAATACACAAAAATAGAAAGGCTGCTCTGAGTGCCTTTCACTGTGGGAACCTTTGGTGCCAAACCTTAGTTCAGTTATTTTAACTAGGAGTTAACCAAGAAAAGATACCAGATTCACCTAGAACTTGACCTAAATTCTAATATTATGGCTTACTTCCTTTAAAACCCAGAGTGAAAAATTTTTCTTCCCTTGTGCTACATTCTGTTAATAACCTTGCTAATGCTTATTCTTTCCTTATTACTAAATAACTGATGAATGTCATTCTGTAAAGTATTTATGACTAAAGATGCACATGTACATGGTGATGTTTGTCCATGATTTTTGAAGAAAACACTGGGGAGGTGATGTCATGACAAGCAGGAGGATTTGAGTGGGGGGGGGGGGGGGGCTGTGCTAAATCACCAGCCTTCCTTTCTCCTCCAGAGCCATGCAGGTCCAGTGGCCAGATATGGATCAGGGTGACTGGAAGTGAGACAATCAGAGTTAAGTGACTTGTCCAAGGTCACACAGCTATCTGAGACCAAATCTGAATTCAGGTCCTCCGACTCTAGCAGGGACAGATTACTGACATATCTATCTATATTATATAATATAGTCTATACTATAAAACAACACATATATGCTATATAATACATAGCATAGTATATACTATCAAACAGCATTATATACTATATAACATATAGTATACACTGTAAAACACCATATATACTATATAGTATATATACTATAAAACACCATATACTATAGAATATTTAGTATAGTACATACTATAAAGCACCATATATCTATATATAATAAAATATACAGTATTATACTATAAAACACCATATATAGAATATATAGTATAGACTATAAAATACTGCACATACTATAGAATATAAAGTATAGCACATACTATAAAGCACCATATATCTGTATATGTATATATACTATAGAATATATACTATATTATAGGCTATAAAACACCATATATACATATACTATAGAATATATAGTATAATATAGCACAAATATATACTATATAGTATAGCACATACTTTAAAGCACCATATATCTGTATATATATATATACTATAGAATATATACTATATTATAGGCTATAAAACACCATATATATGTACTATAGAATATATAATATAGCACAAATATATACTATATACTATATAGTATAGCACATACTTTAAAGCACCACATATCTATATACTATAGAATATATAGTATAGTAGACTATAAAACACCACATATATGTACTATATATTCTATAGTATAGCATAGACTATAAAACACCACACATATCTATACTATAGAATATATAGTATAGCACATACTTTAAAGCACCACATATCTATATACTATAGAATATATAGTATAGTAGACTATAAAACACCACATATATGTACTATATATTCTATAGTATAGCATAGACTATAAAACACCACACATATCTATACTATAGAATATATAGTATAGCACATACTTTAAAGCACCACATATCTATATACTATAGAATATATAGTATAGTAGACTATAAAACACCACATATATGTACTATATATTCTATAGTATAGCATAGACTATAAAACACCACACATATCTATACTATAGAATATATAGTATAGCACATACTTTAAAGCACCATCTATATACTATAGAATGTATAGTATAGCGTAGACTACAAAAACACCATATATACTATGTGATCTATAGTACAGCATATGCCATAAAGCAGCACACCGCTCCCATATCATGGAGCACATACAGCATGTCTGCCCCTGTGGACTGTCCGGTTGAACTCTTAGCACGGTGCTATTTCCAGTAACTAGTGCCCTGGGGTCGCGCACACTGTACGCGTGTCGGAGGGTCCCTGCAGTGTCTCAGGCCAACATTAAGGCGCCCGGTGGGTCTTCCAGAGTCTCCTGCACAGCCCGGGAGGCTCGGCCCCGCGGGCTTCGGCAGCGGCGGCCGGCCCGGGCCGGGCTCGGGGCCCCCCCGGGCTCCCCGGGCCCCCCGGGCTCCGGCCCCCCCGGGCTCCGGGCTCCCTCGGCCTCACGCGCTCCCGGCAGGCGCGGAGCCGGCCCGGGAAGCAGCCGCTCTAGGACTCGGGGAGGAGCGGGGAGCGCCGGGCGGGGGGCGAGGCGATGCGCGGGCCGCCGCCCCCCGCCGCCCCCCGCCCGGCCCGCTCTCCACGCCTCCCAGGTTTTCCCCCGGGCTCCGGGTTTCCTGCTTCAGTCCTGGGTGAGCTCCAGAAGCAGGTGCTGATTTGCCAAGTCCGCCCCCCCCCCCCCCCGAGGAGGAGGAGGAGGAGAGGAGAGCAGGGAAGAGGAGGAGGGAAGAGCGGCGGCGGGGAGAGCGAGGAGGGAGGGAGCGCGGCGGGCAGGGACCCTCGCGCCGCTCCGCGCCCGGCCGGGCCCCGGGAGCCCGCAGAGCCGGGGCTGAGGCGAGGCGGGCAGCGCTCGGGCGGGCGGCCGGACCGGACCGAGCCTCGCCTCCGCGCCGGTGAGTGTCCGCGCGGGAGGGAGCGGGTGTGCAGGAGCCCAGCCTGGGCCGCCGCCGCCGGGCATCGCCCTCCCCTCGGGAAGGGGCCGGAGCCGAGCTGGGCGGGGCGGCTCCCCGGGAGGCCGGGGCGGGCGTGCGCGCCGGGAGCACGCCGGGGCCGGGAGCACGCCGCGGCCGGGAGCACGCCGGGCCCGGAGCACGCCGCGGCCGGGGCCCGGCCCGGAGCCCGAGCGGGAGCGGCGGCGGCGGCGCGCCCGGGGGGTTCCCGGAGGAGGAAGCGGCCGCCCGGGCCAGGCCCCGGAGGCCGAGTCGGCGAGCCCCCGAGACGGGAGGCCGCGGAGAGCCCCGGCGCCCCCCACCCGCGGAGAGCCCGAGGAAGGTGAGGCGCCGGCCGGCCCGGTCCGGGGAGGGGAGGGGCGGGGCGGCCAACATGGAGGCGGCCGGGGCCTGGCCGGGCGCGGGGGCCCGGGGCGGCGGCGGGGCCCGAGGCGGCGGCGAGCCCCGCATCTCTGCCCCGGGCCGCTGCGGGGCGGGCCACACCCGCCGCCCCCGCCCCCCGGGCCTCCGCATCCGCGCGGCCTCCGGCCCGGCCCTCCGCCCCCAAACGGTCGGGCCCCCGCGGCCGGGGCCGGGCAGCGGCCCCCGAGCCCCCGCGGCCGGGGCCGGGCAGCGGCCCCCGAGCCCCCGCGGCCGGGGCCGGGCAGCGGCCCCGAGCCGGGCAGGCCCGCCGGCCCCTTTAAAAGTCCCGCCCGCAGCCGCTCCCTCCTCCCGCGGCGAGGGCTCTTCTCCCCCTCGGGGCAGGTCAGCGCCCCGGGCATGGGGGGTGGGGGCGCTATCCTTACGGGTCCCGGGACCGCTTGGGGTTTGGGGGTGCGCCCCCGCCCCAGCTCCTGCCTCACGTCCACTCCCAGACGGCCAGAGGACAGAGGCTCCGGGCCCCGGGGTGCGGAGCCGGGAGAGCCGCCTCGCGGGGTCGTCCTCCGGCGGCGCCCAGCCCTTGTGTTAGTGCCCAGTGCCAGGGCGAGGGGCGGGCGGGGGCGGGCGGGGGCGGGCGAGGAGCGTCTAGGATTTCCGAGCAGGGCTGGAAAGGTCGGGGCTCTAAGAGACCCAAAACGTCGACATCTTTGGACTCAATACACTTCACCTCTTTCTCCAGGTTGCATTTTTTTTGGCAGGTAAATCATGTCTGTTGTTTTCTGAAATGAGAATGGAGAGAAAGTCTCAGCCAAGATTAGAAAGCTGTAGTTTTATAAGAGACGTAGTAATACCTAGTGAAATGCATGCTGTGGGACTGGCTAAAGGGTTTTGTCTTCTTTTTGTCTCGTCTGAGTTTACAGGGGGAAAATAGTGTTTTCAACACCTAGTTCATGGTGGAAATTATTTTTCAGATAACACTGAAGAAACTTCCTTTGTTGTGTTTGCCATGTATATATCGAAGATAGATTTTTTTTTCTTTCGAAATAATTTTAAAATCAGACTAGCCAGGTGATTTAGCAATTGGTAACCCACAAAGATATTTAAATACTATTACTAAAATAATGCCTAGTTGCTAGTTTGGGTTTTTTTTTTTACTCTCTATGACTTATACTATTATGTGCTATTAATTTAGATTGAGAAAAAAGAAAAATTTGTAACATTTCTATTATGAACTTTGTGCTTACAGGTGTATCCAGATTTTTAAATGTTCAGATTAATTAGATCGTTGGCTTCTTTTAGGGTAGAGAATTCATTGGGGGGGAAATGCCAAATTTGATACAAAAGCGTTTGTTGGATAGAAAATGAATTTCTAAGGTATTTTTCTCTTCTTGGTTATCTTTATTCCAGAGGACTACAGTGATAAATAGTTCTTTTTAAATTCTTGTCTGAGTATTTCAATTCTTCATTTGTTTTTATTCAAATTCAAAAGGCTACTATACTATTGTTATTGATTTTTGAGAGACTCTTCCTCTACAGTAAAATTAATTGAGCATAAAGAATTGGTTATTCTGGGGGTTTTTTCCCTCTCTGGAAATTCCTTGTCCTTTTTTCAAAGGTATAGAATATTAGAGTGAGTATTGATTTGTTTGCTGTCATTATTTGAATAAATTCTACTACTACTTCTAAATTATTCATTGACCATATGTTTATTTCTAAAGCACTGTACAAGTTATAACAAGGGACTGCCAAAGATTCATAGAATATATGAATTCTCAAGTAGCTCATGATCTAATAGAAAAGAAGGAAGAACATACAAATTGAGCACACAATTATAATGTCAGGTGTCCAGGAACTCCTGCCTTATATCTCTGTCTTCCTCCCTCTTCTCTCCTCCAGAATCAGAGGGTGAGGTCCTTTCTTGTTTTCCCCTCTAGTATAGACTCACCTTAATAATTGAATCCCCTCTGGTATCCTCTAGGGCATTGTTCCGTCCTTTTCTTGCTCTTATTGAAATCTTCCTGAACTACTCTGTCTCCTTCTGTCTACACTTATGTTCAGAATTCCACAATTTTTCCCATTTACCTTTCTTTACCTACTTTCCAAGAAGAGGAATTCCCATTTTCTACTATTGTGGTCTGATCACCCCAGTGACTTAGATGGTCTTTTCTTCTTTAACTTTTCTATAACTCTCCCTTAATCCCATTCATTCCCATGGTTTTAATGATTCCATCTTTGCAGATGATTCGGGTCTCTATTTCCAGCCATTATTTCATCCCTGAGTTCAAGTTCCTCATTGTTAATTACCTGATGGAAAGAGACACAAAAGTAGGGATATACATAAAGAACTTGGTTATAAATTATTGGTTTGCTTTTTGGGTTAGCTGAAATGAAGGTTACATGTGTGGGTATAGTAAAACATAAAACGGGAAAGCAGTAGTCTGGTATGAAGTTATTAATAATTGAAAAAATACAAGTGGGGCCTACATGGCATTGCCCCAACTAATGTTATTTTGCAATAATGTCATAAATATTCCTTATAGCATAACCTCACTATAAAGTACTTTGGTCAGCTGTTCCACATAAGAGGTTATTCCTGGAGAACTATGTAATACGTTGGGGGATGAATATGTTTATACCAAGTGGTATAAAGAAGGAATGCTGGGCTTGGGCTGGGTATCTGTAGAATTCACTGAGTTCATATCTGTGGACAAAGAATTCATCTTTCCAGGCCTTTTTTTCCTCATCTGTAAAAGCAAAGAAATTGAACTAGAAGTTTTCTTAAGATCCATCTAGATCAGAAATTACCTGATGAGCCATAAGTATTCCTAAAAGCCATGATGTTTAGAACAGAAAAAAGTTATTACTCAGGGTTTTTAAATGAAAAAAATTTAGTAGTAATTCTAGGACTTTTTAAAAAATTCTTTTTTTTTTTTTTGGTGTATTTTTTGAGGGGGAGACAAATCAATGGGTTTCTAATAATTGTATTTCATTTCTTATATCTCAGATCTTTAGATGTACCAGAATTTGAACATTCACAAAATTTATCTCTGTTAACAGGGAAAATTAGTATATTTAGGACTGCATTTTTTTCCTCCCTTAGCCCCTATTGCATCCCAGGACACATTTTCTCAGTAATTTGTAATAATGGTGCCAAGTATCCAACCTCCTATTTCCAGAGTGTATTCTGGGCATAAAAATGCAGTTTCTAGTAGTTGGCAAACTAAGCAAGAGGGGGAAATAACTCTCCTAACATCCAGGAATAATGTTTATTAGATGATTTCTTATTATGGCAGAAATAAAATAGGTTTTGAATAGGCTCCAAAGACCACACCTTTGGGTAAAACAGTATGATGATCCACCAGTGGTTAAGAATGAGATATGGATGTGCTATCTCTTAAGCTGGTTATTATAGAAATTTGGTTTCTTTGGCCAACTGATTTTCAAGTATCAGATGCTTATTTTCAAAAGCAACAATTCTCGAAATGATAGTGACAAAGCACTTTAAAGTTTGTAAAGGAGTTTATGTACTTTATTTTACCAAAACTTTCCAGGTCTTTTTTTGCTTCCAGTTTTATAGAATAGGAAACTGAGATTTAGCGCTATTAGGTGGACAATGATCACTCAGCTGGTGTGAGATATGGATTGTGAATTCCGATGTTCTTGATTCCCAAGTTCAATACTCTTATTAGGCTATGCTGTTGTTTACTTTAAAAAAAAAATTCTCTTCTTTCCCAAAGTATGCCTTCCTGCACAAATGGTGCACATCATGTGGATAGATGGGTATATGACACATGTACATTTTGGGAAATGATACTAGATTCTTTTTTGAAGGCTGTAAATAAGTCATGGGGAGGTGAGGGGGTGGGACTGGGAGAATAGAGATGAAATTAAGTCTCTTTTTTTAATATACTAATTCAATTCCACATGTATTGAGTACCTCTTCTGTATGAAGAGACAAAAACAAAAATGTCTGCCCTCAAGAAGCATACATTCCAGTGGGAGATGCCAGGGACACGATGGATATGGGAGAGCTCTCTCACCTCTGGGGATCAACAAGGATCTCATGAAAAAGGTCGAGGGAGCCAGGCATTCTGAGAACATTCTAGGAAGAGGGACAAGTTCTGCAAGGAATGGGGATGAGATGCTATTTTGACTGAACTGTAGTAGTGGGGTTGGGCCTGAGATGGGGCTAAAAAATCCTAGAAGGCTGGGCCAAAGACAGCCTGAAGGGTTTTGAATGATAGTGAAGCTTCCTCAGCAGGAGAGGAGCATCAGCCTGTGCTAAGAATGATCAGTTTGGCCTCCCTAGTCTCCAATCTCTCCCTTTTCCAATACGTTTTTTTCACTTAGTTGCCAATTAGGAGACTATTGTAAGAGTCCAGGAGAGGGCCTGTGGTGGTTAGGTTAAGGGAATAGGGAGGGAAATGGGGGATGTCAGTTCTTTCTCCTCAACAGGTCTTGGCAACTGATGGGATGTGAGGGAGCAGATTGTGGGGGAATGAAGAGTCAAGGACAAAGCCAAAATTGTAAACCTGGCTGACTGCAAGGAAAATGGTGCCCAAGGTAGACATAAAGACATTAGAAAGAGGGATAGGTTTAAAGGAAAGGTAATGAATTCCATTTTGGTTAGATTGCGTTTGAGACAGCTTTGGGGTATCATGTAGAGATGTCTGCCTAGGAACTGGTCACACGTATGCATCTCGGAGAAAGAAGAGGACTTGATATTCAGGTTTCAGTCATCAGCATAGATCTATGAATTGAATCTGTGGGACTTGGTGAAGTGAGGGAGGATAGAGAATGACAGGAACCCAGGAGAAAGAACAGCTTGAATGGTAGGGCCAGGAACTGGATTATAGATAGTTAAGAAATGAATGGGAGATGAATAAATGTAATATACTTGTTCTTCAAGTTTGACTGTGGAAGGGTTCAAGATTTGAACAATAAAGTCAAGGGAAAAATTAATTCAGACTATACTTAATTCAAGACCAACTCTATGAAGGTGCCCTAATGTTATGCTGAACTTGACCTTTAAATAAGTTGGATTTTGTTAAATAAATTTCCATTATTGTAGTATAAATCAAGAATATACTCTAGTTCACTTAAAAGTGAAGGTACTGTTAAGCACTATTTTAACAGCAACTTTCATTTAAATACTAAATGTAAAGTTACAAATGATTATTTGAGAATAGTTAGGGAAAACAGGGAGTACTAGGAGCTAGCTAATGAGTACACTAAAATAAGTAATACTAAACTAATTTCCACTAACTTTTTTGATGGAATTTTCACTTTTGTATATTAGGAGAATATTGTATCAATATTTCAGAAAAAAAAATTTGGTAAAAATCTCTCATGATATCTTTGTGAATAAGACAGACAAATATGTAGGCTGGAGAGTAATACTGTAAAGTAAGAAGGATTTGTAACTGATAGAATGAATATCTTACATCTTGATTAATGGATAAGCATAAATATACAAAATAATGGAGTTGGGAAGGTGGAAATAACTCAAGATAAGCCCTTTGTTTCACATCATTTTTTTATCAGTTTTTTTATTAGAAATTTAGATTAAGAGATCCAAGATTAAAATGTTATGATGACACTAAACTGTCTAGGTTTTGCTAATATTCCAGAACCATAATTCAAAAAAGTTTCAATATGCCAATGAACTGAAACATGGAAAAAAAGTCTAATATCTAAGATATATAGTAGGTTGACAAAAGCAACCCAGTAGCACAGGTTCAGAAGATAAGAATAGTTTTCAAAAGAAAAATTCCAAACTATAAATGTTCCAAATCACTAATGTTTAGAGAAAATGAAAATTAAACAAATTCTGAGATTTTTATTGTACCCCCCCCCCAAAAAATTGGCAAATACGAACATTCATTGGTGGAGAATTATGGGAACTTTTAGTTTAAGCTATTAATTGGTCCAACCAATTTGAATATTATGCTTGAAAAATGATGAAACTTTCCTTATCCATTGATTCAGTGGTCACATTATTGATCATATGTCCTAAGGGGAATTTAAAAAAAGATGAAAAGGTTACATGTATACCAAAATAATCATAGCAACATTCTTTGTGGTATTAAAAATCTAAAAAACAAAAAGTTAGATGACCATTAAGGAATGGCTTAAAAATCCTGATAAATTATTGTTCAATAAGAAATGGCAGAACACAAGCAATTCAGAAATTCTTTTTTTAATTTATTTTTTTGGGTGTTTGGGGGCAATGGGGTTAAGTGACTTGCCCAAGGTCAGACAGCTAGGTAATTATTAAGTGTCTGAGGTCAAATTTGAACTCAGGTCCTCCTGACTCCAGGACTGGTGCTCTATCTACTACACCACCTAGCTGCCCCCAATTCAGAAATTCTTGGGAACTTTTGTATGACCTGAGGCAAAGGGAACTATGCTGTCCAAAGGAATTGATATGTACAGCAAGACCTGGTACATAGAGGACACTTAATATCTGCTTATTGGTTGAGTGTTGACTTAAAGGAAGTGAACTGAAAATAGTGACGATTATGAAAAACAAAGAATAAAACATTCTTTCTCTCAACAGAGATGGAAGACTATGAAAAGAGAATGTAGAATACATGAGTGGGATCTTTGTATTGGATGTTTTTGTTGATTTTTTTTTTGGTCAGATGGGAGGGTTTATTATGAAAGAGGGATGAAGGTGTTCTCCCCAAAATACGACAGTCTAAATAGAAATTGTAAATGTAGTTTTAGAAAATGTAATGGGAATATATGTAACATGGTATATTTTAGGTTCAAAAAACTTACTGGGGGCAGCTAGGTGGTGTGGTGAATAGAGCACCAACCCTGGAGTCAGGAGGACCTCAGTTCAAATCCAGCCTGAGACAATAATTACCTAGCTGTGTGACCTTGGGCAAGTCATTTAACCCCATTGTCTTGCAAAAAATTAAAAAAAATTTTTTAAAGCTTACCTGTGTAATTACAGGATGGAAACAAACTTGGTTTGACACTAGTACATGTGAAAAAGACCTTGACATATTAAATTATATCAGTAGAAATAAAGGGTCTTGAATCAGGCTAGTGCTAAACTCTATTCTGTTTGATCAGACTATATTTGGAATATTATGTTTATCCTAGGCACCATTTTAAGAAGACTTTTACTCTAATCTAAAATGGGAACCAGAATGACTTAATGTTTTAACTGAGGACCAGGGAGTATGCTTGACATGGACACAGATGTTACTTTTATATGCGGAAAAACTTGAGCAAGCTGAGCTATCCTGAAATGGAATGAGCTGCTTTATGAAGTAGTGAATTTCTTACTTTAAATTTCCAGAGGTTATTATTTTAGAACTTCTTGGGGACATTATAAAGGGATATGAGTTTGGATACGTAGTATAGAAGTTTGGATAAGATGGCCATTAATTTCATTTTTAAGTTTCTTATTTATCTTAAGATTTCATTTTAAAGTTCATCTAGGACTTTATAAAAAGTAGCTTAAGTCCTATATTCCATTAACAATATGGAAATAGTATTTTCTCTTAAAAGGTTATATAACTCAAACTTTAAACGAGACCTGCTTTCCACCCTGTTAAACCAAGACAATTTTATAGTATTTGAAATAGAGGAACGTTTAAATGAGTTGGATATTTTCATGTAATAAGTGTAATTAAAACATTCGCTTTCTTGCTTTGTGTGTTCCATGATCAAACGACTTGAGATTGAGGAAACATTACATTTTTAATCGTAATTCATTAATAATAATATTAAAAATAGAATTTGTTCCTTTTAAAACATTATACCATATTTTAAACAAATAAGTTCTGTACTAACTTGCTGAATATTCAGTTGACATCACAATAAAAAAAAATACATAACTAACTGCTTGATAAGAAGTAGGCAGTTCTAGGAGCTGACTTGCATAGAGAAGACCACTGCCTAAGAGTTCTTCAGGAACACAGTTTAAGTCACTAATTCTAGTTGGGTTTGATTTGAAAGTTTCAAGTGTAACTGAAAAAAATTTGTCAGTTTTGTGATTTTTAAAAATAGTTTTAGATATGCTTTCTTTATGTACTAAGCAATAGAAATGATAAGAATATTTTAAAATGTTGATTTAAATCTTGGACTCATTGGAGTCAGGAAGATCTTCAGCAAATATCACTCCAGACACTTACTGGTGGTATGACCCTAAGAAAGTCACCTAACCTCTGCTTGCTTCAAGTTTCTCCATTGTAAGTGTTCACAGAATTCTTGTGAAGATTAAATAAAATAATGTTTGTACGAGGGTATAGCACAGTGCCTGACACAGAGGAGGAGCTTTGTGAACATGGTCCCCTAATAATGTTTGTCCTTCATTTTCAAGGGAGGTAATGCCATGACAAAGCATGTGAATTGGATTTGAGTCACCAGCCTCACTTTCTCCTCTTAGAGCCATCTGTGGCTAGATATGAATCAGGACAATTGGAGACGACGCTGAATGCGAGGCAGTCAGGGTTAAGTGACTTGTCCAGGGTCAAACAACTCAAATTTGAACTCCTGTCTTCCTGACTCCAAGCTCAGAGCTCTGTTCACTGTGCCACCTGACTGCCCCACATGGTCCCTCTAGATTATCATTGTAATGGAAGGGAGCAGGGATGTGGAGAATCAATAAGTTGTCAGATGAGTGCCACAGACACAAGATAAACTGGGACACAGTGCCACCCCCAGACTAACAGTGTAATGCTGGGGATTAAAGCTGATGGTAAAGGTGAAGGCAAGACTGGATATCAGATTAGGAGCCAAGAGTGGGATGTTTGTATGGTTATTAATTATCAGTGAGTCTGAAGGCTAAATAGAGAAGGTCAGAGGTCTGATGGTAAGGTCAGGTGACAAAATAGCTTTTTCAGCTCCAAGGAAACAGAATGGCCATTAGGGATCAGAAATTCTTAATTCTAGAGGTCAGAATTTCAACAAATGAAGTTGATAATAAGTGAATTATAGAATCAGGAATTCAGATATCACAGACTGAACAGGTACATGACCCATTTATATCAGTAGACTGATAATTGATTTAGCTCTTTGCCTAACTTTTGGTAATTCCTATTGAGATCAGTCCTTGCCTTCAGCTTTGCATTTAAGCTATATAGGAAATTGAGAACGGGGCCTAGAGAGGAATTGTGATGTGCTATATCTGACCAATGCGTATGTCCTAACCACTTTGTATTTTTATATGTGGAAAGCTAGCCTGGCCTCTGGAGTGCAGTGGATCTTTATTCAAATGGCCCTTTATTATACTAGGGCTTAAAGTCATTGGAATAATGGAAACTGCAAATATGAACATTAGTAGAACTTTTCCATCAGCTGGATATCATTTTCTGTGGATTTTGAAGAGGATTTCTTCTACAATATTAGTGGATCCTTGGTGAACTTAAATCTCTCCATTCTTTATTGTCCAATGTTGATACTTAATAGATCTTTTAAAAGAAAATTATATCTCTAGTTCCACTAGTTTGGGGATTTTTTGTATGGCCTTATTATGTGATATATTATTCTTATTTGAGAAGAGCCTATAAATCTTTATTTTGCTTTACCGAGTCTTTTTTTTAGTCAAACAATAAACATATAAGGAAGTGCTATTTACTATTTTATTATTATTATTATTATTATTATTTTAGTTTTTCATTAGGCAATGGGGTTAAGTGGCTTGCCCAAGGCCACACAGCTAGGTAATTATTAAGTGTCTGAGGTCAGATTTGAACTCAGGTACTCCTGACTCCAGGGCTGGTGCTCTATCCACTGTGCCACCTAGCCACCCCAGAAAGTGCTATTTTAGAGTCTTGATGCAGCACATTGGAAATTTTATTAGAATCCAAATGTGGTTTAAGTATAGTCATTGATAGAAGAACAAGTTGCAGAGTTCTTTCTTTGTCATCCTCCTTCCATTTTTATTTGTAAATGCTCTCAGAATAATCTTATTTGGGTTGCATGCTAAACTTTCATCAAAGGTGGTTCCTCATCTTTATAAGTTTTGCAAACATTTATATTTTATACTAGTGTTAATCTTAGCTGCTCTGTCTCTGAGCTTTGAAATTGTTAGCTGAGGTAGTTTCTAGGCTTTTTTTTGTTCTCTTTGGGGAGTAATTTACATAGGTTACATTTCAATAGGATATTGTGATAACTGTCTTTAGTGCCTTTTGTTTTTCCCTATTTGGTTTTGTTTTTTCAGTAAGTTGTTGAGGTTGAGTTGGCACTGCCTCAATATCATATGTTCTCTTTTTTTTTTGTTCTCAGTATTGATTTTGAGGTATTCTGTAACAAGTCAATGGTCTGAGTCTCATATTTTGGCAGTGACTTCTGTTTTTTTGTGATAATGGATGCTATTCATGTCTAATGTCAGCTCATTTTGAACAGCTCTTATATTTGATATTTTCTTGCCTCAATTCACAGATATTAATGTAACTTCCTAATTGCCTTTCTGTCTCAAGTCTCTCTCCTCTGTTGTCCATTTCCAAATGACTGCTTAAGTGATATTCCTGAAGCCTAGATCTGATCTTAACAATACCTTGATCATTAAGCTTCGATTGCTCTCTATTGCCCTATAGGTAAACTCCTATTTGATTTTAAAACCTTTATAATCAGGTAACATAGCTTGTGTTTCCAAGTTTATTACTTATTACTCTTCTTTTTACACTCTGAATGCAGTACAAGTCTTTTTGCTGTTTCTGCTACCTTCTCACCAATCTGTCAACTTTTAACTATCCTTTGTACAGTCTCCTGTTTTGATTGTGCACTCTCTTCTTAGTATCCTAGCTTCCTTAAAAGGTTAACTTAAGTAATACTTCCTTCAAGAGACCTTTTCCTGATTTCTCCCAGCCATTAGTGCCCCACTCCCCATCACTGTGCATGTGTTTTGTATCTAACCTCTTAATTATTGTATCTGATTAATAGAATGTAAGCTCCATTTTGTATGAGGCTTCAACACCAAATAGAAAGTATAGGTAGTAGCAGGTGTTAATAAAATATTGCTAATTAATTGACCAAGTGTTCCATACAATGTTTCTTGTTGCTTTTGGACGCATGATAAAACCAAATTCATGAGTTCTTTTGTTCCCTCTCCAAGAAGAGAATCTGTCAGCCAATCTTTTGTTTAATTGAATTTTCTCTTTATTTTCCCATTTCATTTATATGGGCTGATTCTATCTTTATTCTATGACTATCAATTCTGTGACTATCAATAAGGCTTGATATGGTTAAGTTCCTTTTATCTCACTGGTCATTGAACAATAATCTCACATTTAGAATATCAAATAACTAAATTAATTATTTAAAAAATGTGATTCGTTGTACTTTCTGCCTCCTTTTGTTCCATTTAGCCACTACCATCACTGAAGCAATATATAGTGTCATTTTATATTTTGCATTGCTACAAATGTTAATACTAGTGTCATAATTATAAATTTTTTGCTATTTTTTTTTAGGTTTTTGCAAGGCAATGGGGTTAAGTGGCTTGCCCAAGGCCACACAGCTAGGTAATTATTAAGTGTCTGAGGCCAGATTTGAACTCAGGTACTCCTAACTCTAGGGCCAGTAATCTATCCACTGTGCCACCTAGCTGCCCCCATAATTATAAATTTTAGAAAAATTTTGTGATGTAAAATGGTTTACAGGAGGAACATGGTTTAAAAGACATTGTGTCATCGAGACAATGAGTAAAATGTTTTCCAAATCTTTTACATATTTGTCTTAGAATGTATTGTGATTATAGTAATGATTTTTGAGGGGCCATACCTTTTCTTTTCTGGTGATGAGAGTATGATAACACCTTATTCAGCATTTATCAGGGAATAAAGTATTCGATATATTTGATTTTTACAAGTAACTAAAAGACATCTTCTTTTAGTACCAAAAATTTTTTTAAAACCTGTATAATTGAATTCTTTCTAAAAAAAATTTTGGTACTAAAAAAAGATATCTTTTTAGTTACTTGTAAAAATCAAATATGTTGAATACTTTATTCCCTGATAATTGGGCATAGACTTCCCTTCTTAAATAATATTGCATTATAATTTGACCTTTCCTGAATTATTAGAATCAGTTCTTAAGAATTAGAATGTACCTTAAAGGTCATTTGATTCAACTCTGGCCTGCCTGAAGCATAAATTTTCTCTGCAGCATTTTTCAGTAAGTTACTGTTCAGCCTCTGCTTGAATACCTCCATTAATGAGGAACTCATCTTACAAAGCATCCCATTCCATTTTTGACAACTATATTTATGGAGAGTATGTATCTAGAGAGAGAGATACTCAAAAATATTTGTGTATATACATATGTGTGTGTGTTTTTCTCTCACACACACATACTCTTTGTTTCTATTGAACCAAATCAATCTCTTCCCTTCTTTTTCCCTTTCCTCTTTCTCTCTCTCCTTCCCTCCTTCTCACCCTCCTTCCTTCCCAGTGTTGGTCCTTGTTCAGTTCTCTGGACTCAAGCAAGAACAAATCTAAATCTAACTTTCAGTTGACAACACCTTAAATATTTAAGAACAGTGAACAACCATTCATCCAGTTTTGCCCTCAATTTCTTTATGGCACTGTCTATCCCAGCATTAATTGTTAGATTGCTGGGAAATTTTGATATGTGTTTGCCCCTAAATGAAATGGTCCCATACTACTGTATTTTTTAAAAATCATTTTTCTTTCTTTTCATTGTTGTCAAATATGTGTATTTATGTAAGTATGTATGTACATACCTGTGTGGTTTCTTTCAACTGGGTCTCATGGAGGCCGGGTTAACAGCTTAATATATTAGCACTGTCTAAGATAAGAGTAGGCTCCCGTGTTAAGGGTCTGTGAGACTCCTACAAAATATGATACCCAAGTCTTTATGGAATGCATTCTGTCACATCGATTTTTGACAACTGAGAGTCCTTTTTTGTTTCTTTCTAGTGTTTTATTGAATAGAGATTTCTAGATGTATGACCTCCAGTTAAATGAGATAGCATTTTTTTTCCTGTCACTAATACCTTGGGGTTTTATAGCCTTTTTAGTTTTTTCCAAAGGCTTTCACCTCCCTTATGTCTTGTTTGCTGAGGTAGATGATAAAATTACTTTGTGTTCCTTGTCCTCAGTTAATCTCACTAATTTCCTCTTCACAATAATGTGGGCTGATTCTATCTTTATTCTATGACTATCAATCTGTGTCATATCTTGATTTTCATTTTTATTCCTTAAATTATTCTGTGCTTTTGGACTTGAGTGTGAGGAATATCCTGTCTTCTAAACAAGTAGGAGCTGTATAGGAGAGGCATTTTGTCAGTCAGGAAACATTTATGAAGCACCTACCCTGTGTCTGCCCTGAGCAGTCTGTTCCTAGGAAACTCAATCCAATGAGGGAGACTGAAGAAAAGCTAGGTGGAGGATACATTGGAAATAATCATGGGGGGGAGGCCATAGAATTAAGAGGAATAGAGAAAGACTTCCTTTAGAAGGTAGAATTTTGCTGAGACTTGAGGGAATCCATAGAAGTCTGGAGAAAAGAAAACATTGTAGGTTTGGGAATAGCCATTAAAAATGCCCAGAATTGTGAGAGAGACTTTTGTCTCTCTTCAAGTTCAAAAGGCACTAAAATTTAGCAGTTAAAAATTTTATCACCATTTGAATGATCTGACTGTAAAATCAACTATGGCATAATCTAAAAACTAGATTTTACTAATGAGAACATTTTCTGAAAGGCAAAATACACAGTTAAATAAAGAACAGTATTAAGTTCTCATTTCTGATACTCCATTTTTTTTGTACTCCAAGATTTATTTATTACATTTCTAAAGAGCTTTTCCTCCTCAGAGCCCAACTACTGAAGCAAAATGTTAGGGACTGCTGTACTTTCATACATGAGCCCCATCCTTTGGGGATCCTGTGAAGGATAGTGGATGGCTCCTGGAGCTCACATGAAGGGAGGTGGTGGTGCCATTGGGTGGAACATGTGTGGTCCAAATCCTGGTGGGGGAGGAGGTGCAATTAATAATTAATTAGGCAGGACATTATTAACCACTACTGGAGGGCCACTGGGAGAGAGAGATTAAAATAATAGGCAAAGGCTTCTTCAGCTGCTGGAAGAGAAGGAAGAGCTCCCAGAAGTCCTAGGACAGGCTCCAGCTTAATTCCAAAGTCTGGTTCCTTCTTTTTCCTTTTCTTTTCCTCTGGCTATCTAACACCTTCCCCATCTTTCACATTAACTCTGAGACCATTTACAGTTTGTTGAAGGATTTCTTGGCAGTCATCTTCTCTACAGCTTGCCTTGTAGAAAACTGGATGAAAGCACATTGCTGCCTCTGGACTATTGTTATTGTTCATATCTCACTAAATTGATATAAGTGATTTCTGAGATCCATCTCACTAATTGTACCTCTCAGGCTGCAAACATATAAAGTGGTAATGGTCTTATCATCTGGAGGGTATGGGTGAGGCATTGTTGAAGCCCATTTTAGAAGGTTATCTGCCACAGGATCATTAATACCATAGTGTAGTGATCTTTGATATTCTGATCAGCAAGAGAATCATCAGGATGGGTGGGCTTCTCATGTCAATATGGATACTCCTCTTCTCTTTAAGCCCTTAAACCCAGAAGGAGCAGATGTGAGGCTGAATTCTATTTGTAGTAAGTGGTGGTCTGAGTCTATTTGAGCAGCATGTCACTTATAGCTGTAGTCTTCCCAGGAACACCAACTATCTAAGTTCCATCAGAATTAGAAATCTCTCACTCAATATTATGCCTATCTTTATTTAGGATATTTAAAAAAAAGCCTTTTTAAAATTATGTCTCGAGGCTTCAAAAGCTGAGAGTGAGTACCTGTGATTACTCTGGCTTTCTGAGAGCCTCCATTCCTGTTTTGTTCTATATATCCCCAGCCTCCCACTTGACAAGGAATTCATCCATTTACTTTGAAACCAGTCGTGACCCCAAGTTACTTTTATGACTACCTATTAATAATTTTTTCAATTGTTTGTGAGTTTAGTATGTTTAAAAGATTTCAAATGTATGATAAATTTTTACTTAGATGAAAAAGTGCTTACATAATATAAGGATCATGGACATGGATTTTATTGAAATTAATTTAACTGAAATAGAGAAAGGAAAAATATATTTTTTTAACATGAAGATCTATTATTTTCACTAAAACACAAATAATAAAACTGGTTTCAAGTCAGCAAATGTTATATTTCACCTATGTACAATGCCCTGTACTAGGCTCTAAAGATACAAAGACAAAAACTTAGCAGACCTTGCCCTTGAAGTGCTTTACAGTCTTTTTCAACTCAAGTAATTTTACTTTTTATTTCCCAGATAAATAATAGAATGTTAATAAATCATAAGGCTAGAAAGGATCTTATATACAATTTAAATCTTTGATTTTGTAAGTCATTGTAAGCAAGCATTTTCAGGGAATACACATAGATGTCCACAGAACCCTGATACAACTGTAATTTACTAAATGAAGTTTCCCCCCCCACACTATTTAACTTTACATTTTAGATTTGTTGAGTTTTTTATCGCCCCTTTAAAATAAAAGCATGTTTTGATAATATTTGATCCATTACAAATGTGTAAGATATACTTTAGGGTCAATTGGTAGTTTATTCTGCCCTCTTGAAACAAAATGCTAGATAATAAGTTTTTGGCAATGAAGTATCATGAAAAGATTATTGTACTTTTAGCCAGAAAATCTTTGATTTAGATCTCACCTCTGACACTGTATGACTGGGGCAAATCATGTTCTATTACTTGTAAGTTATGTGATTGAAGGTCACTTTGTTTTCCACAATGATAAAATGAACTAATTAATGTAATATTTTTTCTCAATCACAATCTGTAGTCCTATGATATGTTGAAATTGGTGTTTCTATTTTTCCATATAAGAATGAAACTCAGACATAATCAAACTGAATTACTCTTGGTCTTTAAACTAAAGAACTTTTTTCTTCTTTTAACTGCTGAAATCTTCTGGGGTATTTTTTTTCTTACTATTTTTCAGATTTACACTTAGGAAAAAATGGGAACTGGACATTTCTCAAGGAATATAATAACAGAATACTAATTGACTTATCCTGAATTTGAGCCATATACAGATATATATATTTATTTAGTCTTTTTTTTGTCTGGGGTAATATAAAAAGAAGCTCTTTTCTAATGTTAACTAATTTCTATTAGTGGTAGTTTATATTAGCTATACATTTAAGCATTTGCTTGTTTTTCTGTTGTGAAATAAAAATTACACAAGTTCATTGAGATGGAAACCTCTTCTGTAGTTTCAATTTAAGTTTAATACAGTTTGACAACAGTTCCTAGACCTATTTAATTAACTGTTTTGGAGCTTATATGAATATAGTACCACCTAGCTGCCATAAGGAGTACATAAAATTGTGAAATAACAAAAAGGTAATGTGTTTATAACAGTGGCTAATTTTGAAATTTTTGATTGGATTGAAGAGTATTCTAAGTGTACCAATAATATTAATTAAAATATATTGCTAGCAGATTATTATAGGACTAGAAAAAATATTTCAGTATATTTTCATGCTTTACCATCTTTAGATAGTACAAATTTAAAATTATATATGTATACAAATTTATTTTTAAGCTGTATACATACACATCCCTAAGGTACCCTACCTCCAAGAGAGAAATTACCCATCGGGATTAAGTAAAAATTTAATTCATTATAATTTATATAAAAATGTACTTTAAAATTTTAATTGTAACAATCTAAGCATAATTAACACTTTCCAAATGTATTTACTTATATAGTCACCTTATTAAAAAAATGAGTACTAAATCGATATTCAGTGGGAAGTTATAATTTGTTCTTATATTTGCCCAAGTACATTATGGTAAAATTGGTCATTTGTAATAAAATCTTAAAAGTCCAGGAAACTGATTGTTTTCTGCATGAAATTAGACTTGTTAGCCTAGCTATAAAATGAAAACCTTCATAAGTGCTTTCTAGAATAGTAATTTGTAGACTTTTTTTATTTGAAAATGAGTAGAGAGAACAACTGTATTGTTTTATCCTTTAAAAATTGAAAAAGTTGCATTTTTTTTTCAACAGATATGAGGAGGTCTAAGACTAGATTTTTATGGGAGGAAGGAGATTAGAGAAGGACACCAAGGACATTACTTTTTTCCCAGCTAAAGCTGAATGAACTTTTTTTGTGTCCATTGATCATGCAGCATAGTTTGCATTGAGTTCACTGTTAAAATTATACACACACACACACACACACACACAGTCATAGCAATAGAGGACACAGAAATGTACACTAGATTTTTTTTGGTCAACTTTGCATGAATGTTCATGATTGCAAGATTGAAACATCCTAGTGGTTTTTGTATGGCAATTTTTGGAACTTTCTTGTTTGAAGATTTCAGAGGAGTAACTTTCAAATGCAGAATTTTAGGATTGCGAGTTTTCTTAGTTATGTAATTGCTAAGCTCAGCAAAAGAATTAATAATAATAGTGATAACACTTTAAAGGTACCAATACATTATCTCACTTAGTCCTTATCACAAATTTTTGTGAGGTAGGTCATGCAAATAGTATTTCCATTTTACAGATGAGGAAACTGAATCCTAGAAGATTTACTTTACCCATCGTTACATAGATAATAAACATCAGAGCCCAGATTTTAGGGCAGGCATCTTCACTTTGTTCCAGAGATCAGGAAAGCAGGTCCTTGCCCACTTGTTTTGAATGGTGAGCAAAGAATGGTTTTTACATTTAAAAATTCTTAGCTCCTACTCTGTTCAGAAAAAAGACAGTGGGAGAGATTTGGCCATGGGCTGTAGTTTGCTGACCCTGGCCGTCATTTGCTCTTTAGACTATAGCATGTTGCCACTTTGGGGTTCCAAGTTATCCAAACTTTTCCTATACTTTATATCTTAAGTCTCAGATACTTATTTCTGTTAACATAAAGATTCATAAAATTATGTGAGTATAATTGAATTTTAACATTTTAAGAAGAGTACAAAGGTAAAAACTAAATTCATATTTGAAAGGATAGTGATTATTTGTAATGGGGATAAACCAGAAACCTTTCCAGTAAGGTCAGGGATATAAAAAGGATGCCTGTTACTACCACTATTATTCAATATTGTATTAGATATGTTAGTTTAGGAATAAGAGAAGAAAATGAAATTAAAGGAATTAGAATAGGCAGTAAAGTAACAAAGCTATCACTTTTTGCCAACGAGTATAATGGCATACTTAGAGAATCAACTAAAAACTACTTGACCTAAAAAAAACTAAACTACTTGAAACAGTTGGCAACTTAGTAAAGTTGCAGGATATAAAAAAGCCCACATAAATCATCAGCATTTCTAAATATTACCACAGCAACAAGTGATAGAAGGAAAAGTTTCATTCAAATTAACCATAGACAATATAAGATATTTGGGATACTATTTTCCAAGATAAACCCAGAAACTATTATGAATTCAATTACAAAACACTTTTCACACAAATAAAGTCAGATCTAAACAACTGGAAAAATATCAATTGCTCATGGATAGACTGGCCTAATATAATAAAAATGACAGTTTTACCTAAATTAAACTACTTATTCAGTGCCATGGCAATCAAACTATGAAAAATTATTTTATAGGACTAGAAAAAATAATAACAAATTTATTCAAAAGAATTAAAGATCAAGAATATCTAGAGAATTAATGAAAAAAATGCAAAGGAAGGTGACTTAGCTGTACCAGATTTAAAACGATATTACAAAGCAGCAGATATTAAAATTATATGGTACAAATAGAGTGGTGGCTTGGGGTGGAACCAAGATAGTGGAATAAAGGCAGGGACTCCCATAAACTCTCCCCAAACTGTTAAAAAATACCTTTAAATATTCTAGAGTGGCAAAACCCACAAAAAAACTGAAACAATTTTCCAACTTGGAGGATCTGAGGGAAATGTCTGTACACTGGGGTTAGAAAGACCCCATAGTGCAACCTGGATTGTGCTGGAGCAAGTTGGCTCCAGCCACCCAGGAACAGACCCTGGAGCTCTTGGGTACATGGTAGTGGTGGAGGTTTCCAGACCTCCCTGCCCAGGGATTGCCAGGAACCATTGGGAAGGTCAGTAAGAAAACTGCCACACCAGAGAGTGGAGTCCATCCAGCATAGGTCTCAGCACAGACACTGCCCCAGGGGACCAGGAGCAGACTTGGAGAGCCACCCAGCAGGGAGCCACTCAGAAGCAGCTTCCAGAGTGCTCAGCCCAAGGACAGAAAGGGGATCAGGTACATTACAGAGGTCTCTTTGCTAACCCTGAGGTAGAACCTGTTACTTTGCTCATATCCAGGTTGCAGTCTAGGGCCCCCACTCTCAGGAAAGGGAGCAGAAGCACAACAGAGTTCACTATATACAGCAGAGCAGGGACTCTTCTTACAGTTCCAGGGCCAAAAGTAGTTCTTATGGTCACCCACAGACCAGAGCACAGGCCAGGGGAGCAGTTGTAGCCTCAAGACCTCATGAGAAATTGAGAACTTGCAGGTCTCTGGGAGGTATCCCTGAAAACAGCTGCAAAAACTGGGAATGCATCCTCCACCCTGGATGCAGAGTTCCACCTTAAGAAACAGTTAACATCAAGTCATAGACTGGGGAAATGAGCAAACAACAGGGGGGGGGGGGGAATCCAACTGTAGACAATTACTTTGGCCCTATAGAGGATGAAAATCACATTCAGATGATGACAGAGTCCAAACTTCTGTATCCAGACTCCAAGAAAATATGAATTGGTCTTAGGCTATGGAATAGCTCCAAAAAAGGTTATGAAAATCATAAGGGAGGTAGAGAAAAAATCAGGAAGAGAAATGAGAGATGCTTGGTGAAAGAGATATTAAAAATACTGAAGAAAAATAACATCTTAAAAAACAGTTTGGGTCAAATGGAAAAAATAATCCAAAAGGCCAGTGAGGAGAAGAATGCCTTAAGAAGCAGAATTGGCCATTTGGAAAAGGAGATTAAAAGGCTCTCTGAAGAAAATAGTTCCTTCAAAAGTAGAATGGAGTTAAGGGAAGCTGATGACTTTGAGAGAAATCAAGAAACAGTAAAACAAAACCAAAATAATGAAGAACTAGAAGAAAATGTGAAATATCCCATTGGAAAAACAACTGACCTGGAAAATAGATTCAGGAGAGATAATTTTAAAATTATGGAACTACCTGAAAGTCATGACCGAAAAAAAAAGAGCCTAGATGTCATTTTTCAAGAAATTATCCAGGAAAACTATCCTGACATCCTAGAAGCAGAGGGTAAAACAAAAATTAAAAGAATCTAATCACCTCCTGAAAGAGATCCCAAAATGAAACAATTCAAATATTGTGAAACTATTGTCAGGATAACACAGGATTTAGCAGCTTCTACATTAAGGGCTCATAGGACTTGGAATAGAATACTCTGGAAGGAAAAAGAGCTTGGATCACAACCAAGAATCAACTTTCCAGCAAAACTGAACATCTTTCGGGGAAAAAAGATGAATATTCAATGAAATTGTGAACTCTTTTGTTTTCTGATGAAATGACCAGAGCTAAACAGAAAGTTTGATCTCCATATACAGGACTCAGGGGAAGCATAGAGAGGATGGATGGGAAGGGCAAATTCTGAGAGATTTAATGTTGTTGAATTGATGGATGAATGATGAACCTTCTCATTTATTAGTTAGAAGGAGACTCTATAGGAGGGAGTTGAATTTGAAATATATTTAAAAGATGGAGTTAGTGGGGAAGAAAGAAATGTCCTGGGAGAAAGGGAAAGGAGAAATAGAATGGTGTAAGTTATTTTCACATCAAAAAGGCAAGATAAAACTTTTACAATGGAGTGGAAGGCAGGATGGGAAGTTGAGAGGGAACGATTGAGCCTTGGTTTACATCAGAAGTGACTCAGAGAGGGAGTAAACATATACGCTCAATTGGGTATAGAAATCTATCTTACCCTAAAGGAAAAGAAAAGAGAAAGGGAGGGAAGAAAGGGGACGGGGAAGTGGAGGGGGATCTAAGTGATAGAAGAGAGGGAAGATCCTGGGAGAGGGTTGTCAGATAAAACATACTTTTGAGGAGGGGCAGAATGAAAGGGGGGGGTAGAATAAATGGAGGTGGGGGAATTGGATGGAGGGAAATACAACTAGCAATAGCAACTGTGGGAGAAGCAATTTCTATGATGTACTTACGATAAAGAATACTATCCGTCTCAAAGAGCCGATGGTGTTGGAATATAGACTAAAGTTTACTTTTTTTCTTCCAACTTTATTTTTCTTGAGGTTTCTCTTTATGTGTGAGGGGGGTATGTTTATTTTTACAGTATGACTACTGTATTGATGTTTTTCATGACTACTCATTTTTAATTTATACCAAGTAACTTGCTTTCTCATTGAGGGGGGAATAGGGTGGGAGGAACGGAGAGAATATGAATCTCAGGGTTTTGGAAGTAAATGTTGAAACTTGCTTTTGTATGTAGCTGGGGGGGGGGGAATTTTTTCAAAATAAAAAAATAAATAGACTGGTGGATCCGTGGAATAATTTAGGTTCATAAGACACAGTAATAAATAGCTACAATAATCTACTGTTGGAGAAATCCAAAGACTCTGGCTTACAGGATAAAATCTCACTATTTGACAAAAGCTATTGGGAAAACTGTAAGCTAGTATGGCAGAAACTAGACATAGACTAGCATCTCATACCCTTATACTAGGTCTGTCCAACCTTACTTTTAAAAGTTTTTAATCGAAACAATAGACAATATTTTTTGATTTGCCATTTTAGTGAGAATTCTGGTAGCTTGGCTTTGGGTTCTAAAAGCATTTAGTAAACCCACAGGTGGCCTCATAAAATCGCCCTTCAAGTCCGTGGGCTGCATTTTGGATAGTCCTACCCTGTATAATTGAAATGGGCACCAGATTTAGACAGAAAGAATATCATAAACCAATTAGGAATTGTTTACTTGTCAGATCTATGGAGAAAAGGATTCATGGCCAAACAAGACATAGAAAAACATTATGAAATGTAAAATGGATAGTTTTGATTACATTAAATTGAAAACTTTTTACAGAAACAAAACCAATGCAACCAGGCTTTAGGAGGAAAGCAGAAAACTGAGAAACAATTTTTTCCTGCAGTGTTTCTGATCAAGGCCTTATTTCTAAAATATGTAGAGAATGGAATCAAATTTATAAGAATATAAGTCATTCCTCAATTGATAAATATCAAAGAATATTACTAGTTTTCAGATAAAGAAATTGCTATCTATAGTCATGAAAAAAATGCTCTAAATAGCTATTTATAGAAATTCAAATAAAAAAACTATGAGGTACCTCCTCAGATTGACTAATATGACAGAAATAATAGATGTTAGATGTGGGCAAATTGAGGCATTATGCACTGTTGGTGGAGCTGTGAACTTATCCAACCCATTCTGAAGAGCAATTATACCCCAAAGGCTATAAAACTGTGCATACCCTTTGATCCAGCAATACTTCAAGTGGATCTCTAGCCTAAAGAGATCATTAAAAAAGGAAAAAGTCCCCCATGTTACAAATATTAATAGCAATTCTTTTTGTGATGATTGAAAGTGGGAAATTGAGGGGGATACCCATCAGCTTGGGAAAGGCTGTACAAATTATGGTATATAAATGTAATGGTATATATTGATTGATAAGAAATGATGAGTAAATAGATTTTTCAGAAAAACTGGAAAGACTTACCTGAATTAATGCATAGTGAAGTGAACAGAACCAGGAGAACATTGTGCACAGTAAGAGCAACATTGTGTGATGATCAACTATGATAGACTTAGCTCTTCTCAGCAATACAGTGATCAAAGACAATTCAAAAAGACTTGCGATGGAAAAAGCTATCAATCCACATCCAGAGAAGGAACTTGGGGGTCTTGACTACAAATCAAAGCATACTATTTTCACTTGTTAAATTTTCTTTTTTTTTGTTTTTTCTTGTGTTTTTTCTCTTTTGTTCTGATTCTTCTTTCACAATAAGACTAACATGGAAATACGTGTTACACATTTGTACATGTATAACCTATATCAGATCACTTGCTATCTTAGGGTGGGAGGGAGAAGAGTTTACAAAAAAATGAATATTGAAAACTATTTTTACACATAATTGAAATATTTAATTATTTATTCTTTTAAAAGATGTGACAATCCTCTCCCCACCTCCCCAAAACAAAGGATAGTGATCTTAACCCCATAGCATGGGTAATCATTACTCATTCAAAATATTTTCAAACTGGATATACTCCATTGGTCTCCCACAGTGGATGTGAAGTAACGAACTATATCAAGCAAGACCTAGAGTTGACTTCTGTTATATAGGAAATTAGGTGAGGTCAAAGCCAGAGCAGCTAGCAGAACGGAGAAAAATTTCCTTTACCTGACAGTTTAGAATCGAGAAATACTGACATGGGTACGTGGATGTGGTGCTCTCATAGAAGCAGGGATCTCAGATACCATCAAATCCATTCCCTTACCATTTAATAGATGACAAAACTGAGGTACATGGGGTTCAGCAACTTGCCAAAGATCATACAGGTAAGTAAAGTGGAAGGGGGGTGGGCTTTGAATTCAGATTTAATGACTCCAGAGCTAGAGTTCTTTCCATTGAACCACTTGGCTTCTTGATTTGCCTCTTTTGTCTATTGGTTTGGGGTGTGATAGAGTGCCCTTGAGTTTGGTGGGTTACGTATTGCCTTCTTTCTCTTCCCTTTTGCACTCAATAAAGGTTCCCAAATGAATTTAGACAGATTGATTTATTGAAATGGGTGGAAGGCAGGAGGGGAAGAGACAATAAGAGATTACAATTTACAATCATTAAAGCCTAAACAAAATTTTTACAGACCAAATGATTTTAGAAAACTCTTTACAAAGCAGCTCTTAGGCATCATTCTACTATGTAAGGGTTCTTGTCATTTGTATTGAAGCACAGTGCCATTATAAAAATCTCTTCCCCCACCCCTCACCCCCATCTGCCTTCTTTATACCTCTTCATGCTGCTGAATAGAACTGAACTGAAGGAAATCACAAAAAAACTTGCTTATTGGGTCAAATGAAATAGTATACTAAGTTCATTTGGGCCTTCACAGCCACCAAGAATCATATTATTCCTATGAATTGATTTCTTAGCTCACTTGCTGCATTGATTGTTCAAACCTCTCACCTGAACTCTTGTTCTATCTTCTCAGCTGAAGATCTTGCCTCAAATTTTATTTAAAAAAGAGCTCTCAATGGCGCAGTGGATAGAGCACTGCCCTGGAGTCAGGAGGACTTGTTCAAATCTAGCCTCAGACACTTAATAATTACCTAGCTGTAAGATCTTGGGCAAATCACTTAAAACCCCATTGACTTGCAAAAAAATAAAAATAAAAAGCTCTCTCCTCATTTCACATTTCTTTGATTTCTTCTTCCTCATCCCCTGCTTCATTTCAGTCTCTAAAGATGAAGTGGCCAATATCTCTCCCCTAGATATCCTATATCCCTCCTCCTTTCTTTTTTTTTTTAAACATCTTGAAAGTTTTATTTTAGCTAGTTTACAAGATAGAAATAATGGACCTGGCAGATGTTCTAAGAAAACCTTACAAAATAATAGCATAACTATTTCAAGATGTTCAATATAAACTGTATATTATATATTATATTTTAAAATAATTTAGCAGCATAGATGGTCATAGAGGCAGCTGGTGGTGCAATAGAGAACTGGGTCAAGATTGGGAAGATCTGACTATGGACAAGTCATTTAACCACCATTTGTCTTAGTTTCCTCAACTGCAAAGTAGGAATAATTCCCTACCTTGCAGGGTTGTTGTGAAGAGTTGAATAAGTTAATATTTGTAAAAGTGCTTGCTTGCATAGTACCTGGTATACAGTAGGTGCAGTATAAATACTTAATCTCTTCCCTTTCCTTGCCAGGATTTGTTTATTCCTTTAAAAAACGTGGTTTTGAAGGCACATATGAAGCTACAATAGGGTTTCAGAGCAGGGTTTCTTATTCCCCTTCCCTTTTTGTCACTGACTCCTTTGTCAGTGACAGTATCTTAGAATAATATTTTTTTATTTTGTTTTGTACAAGTAATGTTTTTATACATTGCTAAAATACTCTTAAGAGTAAACATAATACCTTCTCCCCCCAAAATATATAGACCCTCATGAGAAATAAAGTAAAAGAAAGAGAAAAAACATGTGTTTCAGTCTGTGTTCTGATACCATCAGCTCTTGTCTCAGGTGGATCACATTCTTTTTAAGTCCATCACAGGGGGAGGCTAGGTGGCGCAGTGGATAAAGCACTGGCCCTGAGGTCAGGAATACTTGGGTTCAAATCCAGTCTCAGACACTTAATAATTACCTAGCTGTGTGGCCACTTAACCCCACTTGCCTTGCAAATAAATAAATAAGTCCATCACAAAATTTACTTCCATATTTTTCTGCTGTTGCTGATTAAAATTCCATCCATCCATACTTCCCCACTACCATATATTATATTTTCTCTCTCCTTTCGCTCTGTCCCTCTTCTAAAATGTGCTGTAGGGTAGCTGAGTGGCACAACCGACTGATCACCAGCCCTGGGGCCAAGAGGCCCCGAGCCCACATACCACCCCTGAGACCCAGCAACCACCTGGCCCCCACTATGGTCTTGTACAGGCCACCCAATCCCAGCCCCTTGAAAGAAATAAAAGAGAAAATGTGTTATATCTGACTATTTTCTCCTATGATCTACCCTCTCCTTTATCACCCACATCGCCCCTTCCCCCCTTCCCCCTTTCCCCCTTCTCTTCTTTTTCTTCTAGCTGTCTATACCCTATTGAGTGTGTATGCTGTTTCCTCTCTGAGCCATTTCTGATGAGAGTGAATGTTCCCTCATTCCCCCTTGTCTTTCCCCCTGCCATATCATTGCAATAGCTCATTACAAAAAAAAAATCTTTTATATGAAATGTCTTAGCCTATTGCACCTCTCCTTTCTCTTACTCCCAGTACATTTCCCTTTTAGCCATTGACTCTATTTTTTACAATATATCTCCAAATTCAGCTCTTTCCTGTGCTTCATCTATAAAACTTCCTTCTACCTGCTCTATTAAATGAGAAGTTTCATATGAGTAGTATCAGTATCATCTTTCCATGCAGGAATACATGCAGTTCAACATCTTCAAGTCCCTCATATTTTACCCTTCTCGGCTCTCTTTGTTTCACCTGAATCCTGTATTTGAAGGTCAAACTTTCTGTTCAGCTCTAGTCATTTTTTTTTTGCAAGGCAATGGGGTTAAGTGGCTTGCCCAAGGCCACAAAGCTAGGTAATTATTAAGTGTTTGAGGCTGCATTTGAACTCAGGTCCTCCTGACTCCAGGACCGGTGCTCTATCCATTGTGCCACCTAGCCGCCCCTAGCTCTAGTCATTTCAACAGGAACATTTGAAATTCCCCTGGTTCACTGAAAGTCCCATCTTTTCCCCTGGAAGAGGATGTTCAGTTTTTCTGGGTAGTTGATTCTCAGTTGCATTCCAAGGTCTTTTGCCTTCTGGAATATTATATTCCAACCCCTACAAGCCCTTAATGTAGTTGCTGTTAAGTCCTGTGTGATCCTGACCACAGCTCCACAATATTTGAATTGTGTCCTTCTGGCTGCTTGTAATATTTTCTCTTTGACTTGGGAGTTCTAGAACTTAGCTATAATATTCCTGAGGGGTTGTTTTTTCTTTTTTTTTATCTCTTTCCAGGGGAGATCAGTGGATTCTCTCAATTTCTATTTTGCCCTCTGCTTCTAGGATATCTGGGCAATTTTCCTATAGGAATTCTTTAAAAAAATATAGAGCAGGAAAGGATGTTTCAAAAAGGAGGGGGTAGCTGGGAATAGTGTTCTCACCTAGAAACTTGGGAGGCAGAAGCTGGTATATATCTCTGGAGCTTGGGAGAGTAGCAATGGGCCAAAGCCAAGGATGTCAGGTACTTAAGCTCAGCATTTATATGGGGTGGACCACCAGGTTAGCTAAGAAGTGAATTGGCCCAGATCAGAAATAGATCAAGTCAAATTTCTTATTCTGAGCCGAGTGGGATTGACTATGAGTGGTCTCCTGCAATTCCAACCTGGCCAAGATAGGGAGACCTAGCCTAGTAAGAGGGGAAAAAAATGAAAAAGGAGAAGGTGGTCCCTCATATCAAACACAGCAAAGGTTTATTTAATTATAATGATTCCAAAGCTATAATTATATATCTACTGCCGTGCTAGCATAAGTGTTAAATCTTTGTTTAGTATGTTTTTGTAAGTTATCTATTTAATGTACTGTACTCATTAGAAGTAAAGAGCCTTCTAATCATGCCAAGACAAATATACAAAAGTATATTTATTGCTTTGCATAAAAAAGAATTATATAGTAGTTTTACGTTATACTAATAGGTACAATTTTTTTTCAGACTACATAACATTTATCATTTCTCTGTAATTTTGTTTTTTGTTGCGATTTCTCAATAAATATAACATGAATAGGAGGATCCTATATTTCTTCCCAAGAAACATTTTATTTTTTAGATTGATTAATATAGGAATTCAGTTTGTAATCATCTTTTTATGTCATTTATAATAGTTGATTTTACCAAGCAAGGCTGTCTCCCATTGCAATGATTAGTTTTGTCAGTTTATCACTAAAAAGGGTTATGGATGGGTGTATGGAGAATTAAATCTTCACTTAAAAATGTATTTTTAATACTTAATTTATTGAATACTAAGAAATAATAATGGAAAAAGACTATATGTGAAATCTTGAATATCTTTTACATAGAACTTGATATTTTGAGTTATGATAAATTCAATGCCTTAAAGAGTTTTCCTTCTTATCTTTATCATTTTCATTTTGTCTTATATGCTTTTTAAAAAAAAATGCTTAAATGATCCTCCTCTTCTTTCATTTCTTCATTAGCTCTACCTTGAATTCTTCAGTCTTGTTAGGATGTGGGTAATATCCTTCAACATCCTCAGTAATTATGGTTGACTATTCCTTTGATCATAATCCTTAAGTCTTACTAAGGTTTTTTTTTTAATTGTTGTTCTTGTTTGTTTTAAACTGGATAAATTGTTCTCCTGGTTCTATTTACTTCATTCCATTGATTCAAGCACATCTTCCTAGTTTTCTCTAAAACCATTTCTTTCATAATTTCTTCACAATTCATTACCATAATTTGTTCAGTTCTTTCCTAATTGAATTCTTTGCTACAACAAAAAGAACTGATATATAAATATTTTTGTATAGTTTAGGTGGTAAAACTTGGTAAGTTGGCATGATGGAATCAGGTGGATGGCACTCATCTACACTGCTGATTCTGCAAACTCTTCACAGCTAGACTCATATTACAGATGGCAAAGACTATTTAAAACCTGCTCTTAGTCAAAAATCACACTTAATCTGGACTTCAGTTGCATCTTACAAAGTAAGGAAATTGGACTAGATAATTTTTAAAATTTGCTTTCAATCTAAAGACTGTAATTCTTAAAATAAGACATTGATTTGGGTTCACAGGTTCTTTTGAAATTTTGTTGAGTCATTTCATTCATATCTGACTCTGATGTGATCCCATTTGGAATTTTCTTGGCAAAGGTACTAGAATGGTTTGCCATTTCCTTTTCCAGCTTATATGACAGATGAGGAATTGATATAGAGTTAAGTGAATTGCCCAGGGTCACACAGCTAGTAAATGAGGTTGGATTCAAAATCATGTTCTCTTATCTTTGGGGCCACATTCTATCCACTTTGCCATGTAGGATATATCTCAGTGTAGATTTATTTAATAAAATCATTGCCTAATTAACTAGAATAGGTGTTTTGATTGGAACTGAGACGATAGAGAAAAAGTTTTGGATTTGTACAGTTGTATATAGTGTGATAATAGACAACCAGAACACTGGGAGAATATTGAGTTTCTAGAGAATTAAGAAAGTATCATAGGGTCATAATTAAGACCCATAAGAAATCTCAGAGGCTAACTAGTCCATTTTCTCCATTTTACAGATAGGAAAACTGAGGTCCAGGGGAGCAAACTGATCATGACCTCATTCATGTACACATGTAATAAGATGTCTGGCTGAGTGGATTTAAAAACAGGTCATTTTATTCTAGAGCTAGTCATTGTTCTTCTGCACCCAGAGGAATTTCAAAACGGAGATGAATGATTAAAGCTTCCTGATAAGCATTTTTGCTCATGTTCCATTGGTAACTTGTATGCTACTATTTCTGCTATTGGTAACAGTTTTCTTCCCTTCTTGCCTCTCTAAAGTTTTGGGGAGTTATACAATTGAATACTGAAAGAAATAGGAAATAATGGGGAACTGATGATGATAATCAGGATAAGATGGTGAAGGGGGAATGATAATTCAGTTTTTAACCAAATTAACCTAGGGTCTCCCCTGTTTTCATTATTACAATACATAATACTATTTTGAGCATATAAAGAAATGCTGACTAATTTTAAACTTATTTTTGTAGAATGCTTATACTTCAGTTTTTCAAAGAAACACATAAATGACATACTAATTATGGCTTGGTTATGTAATAATTCTCATAACCGAAAGATGGCACTGTGGAGATTGCAGGAAAATCTGCATTTTTTTGAATTACATTTGTAAGATTTATCCTGGACAGATGGAATTGGACCCAGACATATTTGCATAGAAGGAATATGTTTATTAAGCATGTAAAGTGAATAAAAGGTGGTAATATGATTTCAAGCTGGAAGATATCTTAAAAATCATGTAGGCTAATCTGTTTATTTTAATAGATGATGAAATAAAGAGCCATTGGTTTTTCAGTAACTTGTCCAAGCTCACAAAGTTAGTGTTAGAGCCAGGACTGCCTGACTCCCAATCCAATAGCAAAAAAAATATATGAATGGAATTACATATACGTTTTAATCACAGATCAGTTCTTTTTATAACAGACATAAAATTGTAAATAATTGGTCTGAGAGACATGAGGGAGAAGATGTACTTCTGTTACTAGCACTCGATTCTCTATTTCTCCTTTACTATGTTGACTAAATTAGGGCTTCTAACTTTTTTTTCTTAATACCTAGTAGTTTGTTTCACATAATAAGTCTTGAATAAATGTTTCTTTAGGAAAGAATGAAGCAGAAAGTAGTTACTCTATGAATTAATGCGGGGTAGAAAACCAATTAGTTTCATTAGGTCAAAGGAAACATTTCTATGGAGAGCTAGTTTTTATGTAGCTTAATTATACACTTAAGTTCACCGTCTAATGTTGATTTGGTTTCATATATTTGGATCTTATTTTTTTCTCACTACAGCTTTGTAGTCAGAGAACCAGGGTTCAGATTTTGACTCTAGTACTTAATTTAGTATGACCTTCGAAAAGTCACTTTACTTCTCTTGACCACAGTTTTCTCAACTGTAAAATAAGATGGCAGTTAAGGTTCCTTCAAGTTCTGAATGCATAATCATAGTATTCATGACAGTTCACAAAACTTATTTCCCAACCTTTTCACAGATTGCTTTGAAGATCATTCAATAAACTAGATGTTAGGTGGCACAATGAATAGTGCACCTAGAGTCAAGAAAACCTAAGTTCAAATCTGAACTGAGACATTGCCACTTCTTAGATATGTGACTTTGGGCACGTCACTGAATCCTCATTGCCTCGCTTCCAGGACCATCTCCAGTCATCCTGATTCATATCTGACCATTTGGAGCCTTCTGGGTCACTGAGAGTGACCTGAGGGTCTTGCCCTTCCAGCTTAATTTTTGGGGGGGAAGTAGGCATTCTTTTTCTCTCTCTCTTTTCTCTCTCACCTAACCTTAATGACTAAATGGGTGTTCCCTCAGTCAAACTGATCTGGGAAAGTCCTAGCTTTTAAAAGGTCAGGGTCTCCCACTGCATCTAGGGCCATCTCCAGTCATCCTGATCCAGTTATGACTGGTTACTGTGTACCCAGATGACTCCAGACAAAGTGAAGCTGGTGGTCTAGCAGACTCCTCATTCAAATCCAACGTCATGTTCCTCTTCAATAATGAAGGACAAATAGCAACAATTAAGTACCTACTCTGTGTCTCGCTGGGTTAATCTCTGGTAATATTAAAAAAAAAGATAGAAGACATTTCCTGCCCTAAGGTTCTTAAAGACTAAATGGGAAACAACATACAATCAAATTATACAAAGCAGGCTATATACAGGATAAATGAGAAATTATTAACAGATGGAAGGCACTGGGATTCAGAAGCTAAGATTTTTAGTTGAGGAAGTAGGGAGGTCAGTAATTGGAGCAGAAGAGTAGAGAGCATTGCAGACATTGAGGACAGCCAGAGAAAACACCTGGAGCTTAGAAATGGAATATCTTATTTATAAAACAGCTTAGAGCCAGTGTCATTGTATCTAAGAATATGTATGGGGGAGTAAGATATAAGAAGCCTGGAAAGGTGGCAGAGGACTAGTTTATGAAGGACATACTGCTCAGACAAAACATTTTGTATTTGATCCTGGTATCTCCTGATAAGAAGCCACTGGAGTTAATTGAGTAAAGACTACTCTGATCAGACCTGTGCTTTAAGAAAATCACTTTAGTGACTGAATAGAGGATGTTTTGGAGTTGGTGTGAGGAGAGACTTGAGACAGACAGATCCAACAGCAGGCTACTGTAATAATCCAGGTGTGAAGTGGATAAGGGTCTGTACCAGTAGTGTTAGAGGAGAGATCAGGGCACATACATGGGAGATATTACAGGGATAAAATCAGATCTTGCCAACAGATTGGATATTGGGGGATAGAATCTTGAGGAATACCTATGAATGGAGGAATATGATCTAGAGGAGTTTCGCAAAGGAGACAGGGAATAAGTAGTCAGATAGATAGGAGGAGAACCAGGAGAAATCAAAGAGAAGGTAATCAAGAATGTCAGAGGCTGCAGAGAGGATTGAATTAGGATTAGAATTGAGAAAAGGCCATTGAATTTGGCAGCTGAGAGATGGTACTTTGGAGAGAGATGTTTTGGTGAAATACAGTAGAAAACTGAGTGGAGTCATCTATTGCAGATAGCCTTTTTTAAGGAGGTTAGTTACAATGAACAGAAGAAATTTAAGGCAATAGCACACATGAAAGGATCAAGTTGAGGGCTTTTCAGGGTGGGCAAAACACAGACTTGTTTGTGGGCAATAGGAAAGAAACCAGTAGAGAGGATGAGATTGAAAACAATTGAAAGATTGGGTATGACAGAGGAGGTAATCTGTTGGAAAAAAAAACTGGATGGAGTGGGATTGCTTGATCAAGTAGAGGGTTTTACCCCCTTTTGTCCTTCCAAAGTTTGTTTTTCTTGCAAGGCAAATGGAGTTAAGTGGCTTGCCCAAGGTCACACAGCTAGGTAATTATTAAGTGAGACCGGATTTGAACCCAGGTACTCCATACTCCAAGGCCAGTGCTTTATCCACTACACCACCTAGCCACCCTCTTCCAAGTTTTTAAACAACATTATCATTTGGATAATCTGATTATTTAATAGAAAGGTACTATAAAATGTCCTAAGGAAAAAAATGAAACTCAAAATCATTGACCTAAAGCCATTTGTATAGATGATCTTAATAGCTTTTCTTTGTCATGTAAGTTAGTGAAAGAATTTACTTCTTGTTTCATTCTCACTATTCAGTAAATATACTTTGTATGTTTTAATTCATTGTTTTGGAATTATTCCATGAGGAGTAATTAGTTCTTTAAAAATTGTATGGGGGGGGTGATAGAGTTTCTTAGATTTGCGTATTTGTGGTACTGGTCCAAATAGCTTTGGAATCTGCTTACCATTGTATCTTCTGTTTTGAATGATTTTTTTGAATGTTCAAATTCAAAATATCCTGCATATTGACCATTTATTTTGACATGTTACTCAACAGTTCTGATAACCCTTCCTGCTCCAGATATTGTCTTTTGATCATCTCAATGGTTTGTTCCATGCTGTTATTCTGGGCTCTACTTCAACTTCTGCTCCCTTTCTTGAATTTGCTTTTGCAGCATTCATGAAATTTAGGGTGAAAACATTTCATATTCATTGTCTGTTTTGAAATATGAGATTATGAGAACTAAGTCTTATGGGCTTTAAAACAGAAAATAGAACCACATTTGCTTTACTTTTAGTAATACTTTAGAATGAAGATATTTAGGTATATGGTAAACTAGATGAATTTCTAGTTTTGACAGTCTAAAAGTTATTTAGGAGGGTATTCTATATGTACCTATTTAAGTACCTAGTGTCAAGAGAATGTCAAGGTTTATAGTATTCCATTCCTTCGGTAATGTTTACCTATTGGTTACTAGATCAGAATTTCTTTGAGTACAATCAACCAAATTGATATTTGTATCTACAAATTAAAACTCTCATCACTCTTTTCCCACTACTACAGAAGCAAAAGAGGATGATCCATGTAAGACTGAAGGTGATTTTGTGTTTTCTGAGTCATGAATTGCTACAGATACTAAAATGTAACAATTTCCTCTCTCCTGGTGCTTATATTTTACTAGCCCTGTTATGTAAACCTTGAAAGGACCTTAAGAGTGTTAAAAATCAGTGGTAAAGATAGACTTTTACAGATGTGGAGGGGGGGAAAAAGATGGTAATGAGAATTCTGAGTTGGCAAATAACTGCAAGACCATCTTAGCTATAACATAAATGAAAGGAGAGTAACATAAAAAAAACCCTAAAAAGTCAGGTTGATTAAGAATTCTGTATTTTGTTCTATAAACAATGAAAAGAAATATCAACTTAATAACCATTTGAATAAAAGATCACAGTTACTCTGATAAGAAAAATGCAAATTTAGATGATTCAGAAATGTCACTTCTCACTCTGAAAGTTAGCAGAGATAATGGTAAACACTCATTATTGAAAATACCTAAAGTCAGTAAGTCAATAAAGACTTATTAAGCACATATAATATGTTCAGGCACTGTGCTAAGGTCTGAGGTATTGAGACAAAAAAATAAGTGGATGAAGAATGCTCATTCTCTTTTTCTTTTTTTTTTTTGGTTTTGAAGTATTGATTCCTGATTTCTGGTAAATTCATCAATCTCCCTGAATTCTTTTCTTTGTCTGAAGGATTTGTTCTCCTCAGAGAGTTTTCTTATCTCTTTTTCCATCTGGCCAATTTTGCTTTTTAAAGCATTCTTCTCAATAACTTTTTGATCTGTTTTATCCATTTGACCTAAGCTGGTTTTTAGCATGCTGTTTTCTTAAGCATTTTTTTGGATCTCCTTGACTAAGCTGCTGATTTCATTTTCATGTTTTTCCTGCATCTCTCCTTTCTTTTCCCAGTTTTTCTTCCAGCTCCCTCATTTGATTTTCAAAGTCTTTTTTGAGCTCTGTCATAGCCTGAGCCCAATTTCTGTTTTTCTTGGAGTCTTTAGATGCAGGAGCTTGTGCTTGCTCATCTTCAGACTGAGTATTTTGATCCTTCTTGGGCTCATATGCAAAATATTTCTCAATGGTCTTCCTCTTATTTCTCTGCTTGCTCATTTTCCCAGCCTGGGCCTGGTTTTGGGGTGCTTCCTGAGTTTTTGGGACCCACAAGGGTCTCAGTGTGTGAGGTTCTGTCCTCCCTCCTGGTCTGTGGATGACCATATGCACCCCCCTCTGCCACAGGCCTGAGGTGGGGGGGGGGGCTGCTGTTCTATGGGGGGGCCTAGACTGGGATCAGGATCTGAATGTGGTCAGAGCCCCAGAGTCCTGTTCCAGGGGCAGAGCTCAGCAGTCTCTCTCTCTTCACTCCCTTCCCTAGGTTCAATGGGCTCATGCCCTGGAGGCTCCTGCTTACCAGCTCCACCTGCTTCTGTTTCTGGTTCTGGGCTGCAGAAAGACAAAGCTGCTCCCTGTGTGCCCTGAGGGCTGGGCTCCACGTGCTCGCTCTGGCAGAGGTCCCCTGCTGTTCCCCCACTTTGTGCCCGGTGCTCCTTGGGGTGCAGCTTAGGAGACTCCCCTGCTACTGTGAGCTGCGACTCCCAGCGCTCTGGTGGGCTGCCTCCGATCCCGGGGAGCAGAGCCTTTCTGCACTTTTCCAAGTTACCTTGAGTAGGAGAACTGCCTCTCTGGGTCCCTTTGTGGGTTCTGTCTCTCGAAAATTTAGTTAGAGTCCTTAGTTTCACGTTTTATCAGAGAGCACCTAAGACTCCCTTCTTGTCGCCATCTTGGCTCCGCCCCTCTCCTGCTCAATCAGAATGCTCATTCTCTAGACTGTGATGTACATAGTTATATGAACAGATCATAGAAGTGGTCCATCAATATCTCTCAAGGACCTAATGATAGAGGAGACAGGAGACAACAAGCTCTCTCTCTCTCTCTCTCTCTCTCTCTCTCTCTATATATATATATATATATATATATATATATATATATATATATATATATATATGATAACTCAAATTAAAAGGGGTTGGGAAAGACTTCTGTAGAAAAATGGAATTTTAGTTAGAACTTAAAGCCAGGGGAAACTAGTATATGGAGAGGAAGAGACAGCATTCTAGGCATTTGGGACAGCACAGAAAAGGTCTGGAGCATATTTGAAAGATATTACAAAGATAAAATTGGCAGGCTTTGGTCACAGATTGGAGGGAGTAGGGGTAAAAGATGGTAAGGAATCAAGGGTGATCCTTAGGTTTTGAACCTGAGGTCTAGGAGGGGAGTGTTGCCCTCTATAACACACAGAAAGTAGGAATAGGGAAGACTTAGGAGGAAAATGAGTTCTATTTTGGGTGTATTGAATTTAAAATGTCGATTGAACATCCAGTTGAAGATATCTGAGTCATTTGGAGATGCAAAATTATAATTCAGCAAAGAGTTGGGTGCAGGAGATGTAAATTTTAGAATCAGCAGCATAAAGATGATATAAATAGTGAATATGGACATGTTAGTCCATCACCATCACAACTGTGAAATGTCTCAATTGGAAAACAATTTGGAACTATGCAAAAAAGTTAAGTTTTCATATCTTTTGACTTGGAAATTTCCACTTCTGTGGCTACAGTCCAGTGATGTTATTGATAGTTGGAAAATACTTAATACATATAAAATTATTCATAGCATTATTTATAATAACAAAAAAGATATAGGAAAAATGGAGGAATGACCAAGCAAATTATGATGTTTGAATAAATGGAATATTTCTGTGCAATAAGGAATGATGATTTGAAGAATTGCTCTGATTGGATCAAGCCCTAGAATATTTCTGAGGCTTCTAAATGAGTTCTGTAATCACTTAGAGTTTGGTTTAATTATGTGCAAAGGGGAAAAAAAACCAAGTGAAAGAAGAATGTTTATTCTCCCTATGAGATATTTTTGTTAATTTTAAACCCTTCACCAATAAAATGTATATTTTTAATTGCTATTATTGGTGCAGGATAGATAATTTTTAGAATCAGCAGCATAGAGATGATATTTAAATAGGGAATATGGACATACTAATTTACCACCATTACATTGATTCAGCTGTTCTGGAAAACAATTTGGAATTATGAAAAGTTATTTTTTTCCTATCTTTTGACATGGAAAGTTCTATTTCTGTGACTGTAGTCCATTAATGTTATGGGAATAATAAATTTCTCATTTTTAAAAGAAGTGTTGAAATGGTTACAAAAATTTAACACTATAATTTTTTAAAAAAAATTGTAGACTGCTTGGAAAGATCTCTAATCTTAGCACCAAGGGGCCCAGTCTTCTATCAAGGAAAATCTCTTATCCATATAAAGACTTCTCAATATTTTAAGAGGGTGTACATATCTCCCCAAGTCTTCTCTTTGGGTGATATAGCCGTAGTTTATTAAGCCAGTTCTTCACATGGTGTTAATTCAAGTCTTCTTTTATCCTGGTTGTCTCCCTTTGCAATCCAGCAATGCCTGACCCCAAGTATCACCAGAGTTAAATAGTACACAAATGTTTTGTTACCAGAGAGAATTACAGTCAGGCAGTTGTGCTCTTTCTTCTAGACACTTTACCTTTATTATCACATTAAGTTGTTTTTGACTGCCTAATTGACTTCACTTGCAGGCTCCTAAAACTTGAAGGCCATTTACACTGATTCTTTGTCCAGCTCTGTCTTTTCTATCCTAAATTCATTGAATTTATTTTTTTTAATCCAACTATGGGACTTTACAGTTTCCCCTATAATATAAATTTAGTCCTTTCCTAGCCTATTGTGATCTTTTCTTTAGGGATCATGATAGAGACTAGAAAGAACTAGGGAGCAAGTCTTTTAACCTTTCTAAGACTAAATTGTTTAAAAGGTACCCTCCTGCATTGTTCAAGGGGTTTACTCATACAAGATTTTTTTCTATCAATAAATTCTTAGCTTTAGTCTCTGAACCTTTGAATCTTTGAGATTCTCATTTTGACCTTTAGCATATCAGCTATCCCTCTCAGTTTTGTGACAAATTTTGTTTTTCTTTAAATAAAATAGATGTTTTTTAAGTGCAAGTTGGGTGGTTTTTTTCTTAAAGGTTGTGATTAAAAGGGGAATTGAAGTATATACTACCTGAGGGAGTGCCTTATTTCTTCCTTTTGATTAATATTAAATGAAAAATTATTTGAAGGATAGTCTCATGATTTTCAATCATTTTCAGTAGCTACTCAGAATCATTGTTGACATCACTAGTTTACCATTTGTCTTTGAAGAACTATTATTTTAACTATATCTTTTTTTCTTTTTTTAGATTTTTGCAAGGCAAATGGAGTTAAGTGGCTTGCAGAAAGCCACAACAGCTAGGTAATTATTAAGTGTCTGAGACTGCATTTGAACCCAGATACTCCTGACTCCAGGGCCGGTGCTTTATCCACTATGCCACCTAGCCTCCCCCTTAACTATATCTTGATACTGGATTTCCCCACCACATTTTGGGGAGTATACATTTCAGGTTAGGTGAAGTTTGGCCCTACTGCTATAACCCCTTGCATTAGGAGAATTGAAGAATAAGGAGAGTTGTGGTATGATTTATGATTTACTGATAGTCATGAAAAAGTTACTAGATCAAAAAGTTGACACTTGACTGTGTATAGCTTACACAGTCACTATTCCATCCATATTACTGTTAGTTAAAAAAGCTTAGATAGTGCTAACTTTACATGTAGCAGGTACCTATTAAAAATCGTTATTATTCTATTTGATAAGGAATTGATAACAGATTATTATTTCTTCCACTAAGAACAAATTAAGATGGATAAAATTCTGTTAGGATAATGGATAAAAAAAAAGAAGGAATAAGAGAAAAAGCATCAACAATTCAGTTAAAAACCAATCTATCAAATTGCTTGCCTTCTCAAGAAGGGAGTAAGAGAGAACTCAAAATTTTGAAAAACATGTTAGAAATTTTTATCTTGGGAAAATAAATTAATAGATAAACATATGTACACAGTACACTTAATGTCTAAAATCATTTGGCTGTCTGGGATATTTAGAATGAAGTACTGTTTATGTTACCATTAAAGAATAATCCATTACTTTAAAGTTATTATGTGATATTTTGTCTTTGAGAATGATATCAATTATCCAAGGACATGCTGCAAATTCTCTGATGTTGGTGAAATTGTGCGTTATGAGTCATTTGAATATTTGAATATAGTGTCCTCTGGCTTGATGAAATTTGTAAACATCTGGAGACCTTGGCCATCAATGAGGTATATAGAATTTAGGAAAATAATTTATATCCTAAATCTATATTGTCCTCTACCATGACTATCTGTTTGTTTAGCAAGGAGAGAAAGTATTTGCTGATTAAAACACAAAAAACAAAGCACAGTGGGATGAATCTTTTCTTTTCCTTGTTCCATATCTAAGTGTTTTGGGCATCCTCATTTTGGCATTTGCTTTACTTAGATTAATTTTTGTAGGAAATGATGTTTGATATCTTTTCCTATCTCTTATTTTCATCAGATGCTTATTTGAATAAGACTGTTAGAGCTGTTAAAATTGCACACCATATTTTTCACCTTTATCCTTCTGATTTAGTGTTGATTTTTTTTTTTGCAAGGCAAATGGGGTTAAGTGGCTTGCCCAAGGCCACACAGCTAGGTAATCATTAAGTGTCTGAGACCGGATTTGAACCCAGGTACTCCTGACTCCAGGGCCGGTGCTTTATCCACTACGCCACCTAGCTGCCCCTTAGTGTTAAGAAATTGATGTTCTAAGTATACCCAAAACATTGTAAAATGACTCCTATTTTAGAACTAATTGCTTTTCTGGTCTATTAAAATATAGTCAGTTTCATTTTTTTGTGACATTGTTTAATGATTGCCATATCTTTTTTGAAGAAAGTATGCCTAGCATTTAGGCATGAGGCTTCTATGTAATCTTCTCCATGCCTTTGTCTTCTTTAATTTCTTCATCCCTAACCATATTTTGTAACATATTTTTCACTTTCCTTTCCTAAGCCTACTTTTTCACTTGATTCAGTCACCAAATATTAAGTAGAAAATCCTACTGAGCTTTTATTATTCCCTTTTAATTTTGAGGACTACAAAGCAAGATAATCAGGTGTCCTATAAAAACAAGATAATCAAGTGTCTTATAAAATGATATTTTTCTTGTCTTTGGTTATATTACTAAACCCATTTTTTCCTCTTTCCAAGTAGAACTTGAAAGCCATCCCCTCCATTTAGCTGCCAGTTCTTTTTGGTTTCTGGTGTTGTTTAAAATAATAATGGGGAGGCGGCTAGGTGGCGTAGTGGATAAAGCACCGGCCCTGGAGTCAGGAGTACCTGGGTTCAAATCCGATCTCAGACACTTAATGATTACGTAGCTGTGTGGCCTTGGGCAAGCCATTTAACCCCATTTGCCTTGCAAAAAACCCCTAAAAAATAATAATAATAATAATAATAATGGCAATATAATTTGGTTTACTACCTTCAAAATGACAACCCAAAATGATAATTGAAATGTCAAAAAGGAATGTGTATTTATGTTGCCAAAAGAATGGTATAGATGTTCTCATGGATTTCAGGGGAGGATCACTTCAGTTGGTTATCCAGGAAGGCTTTGAACAATATGAACCGAAGTATTTTTGATAAATATGTTTACAGATTAGTCATTTTCAGTATGAGATATTAGGATTAAGGAAAAGAGATAATTTTTATAAAGTGTTCATCAGATTATGAAGGGCTTTTTTTTGTTTTGTTTTGTTTTTCTTCCTCTGAATAGGGATAGAATTGTCCATAGTGGTTGTCCTAGCTCTCTGAACTGCTGAGAGGAACTACTTCCAGCCAGGTTGATTATCTCAAATGTGTTGTTAATGCATATATATTGCTCTCTTGGTTCTGCTCCCCCTTCTCTCGGCATCAGATTCTGTAACTCATTCCATGGTTCTCTAGAGTCCCAGCTATGGTTCTAAAATAAATTTATGTAAATGTTTATCTTCTTGATCCTGATCTCATAACATAACACTTTCCTAAGTTATCTAAAATGAGCAATAGTGAGGTTGGTAGCCAAAATATTTCATTATTTTTTCTTATAAGAATTTAATATAATTATAATTTAATTACATATGCTCTGCTTAATTTCTTTCCATTCAGAAATTGTGTCAGATTTGAGGAGAATGGCAAACGAATTTAAAAAATTTCTTTCTGTATTTTCTGGGTTCTTTTATCATATTTCTTCCTGTCAAATATATGCCATGTGTGGAAGTATATGTATATCTATAATATGTATTGATTTTTCTACATGGAATCTTTTCTTATTTACCTCTCTCTTGAGGTAAAAAGTAAAAACTCTATGAGGATTTTTGTGTTACCAGAAATATTTTTGTAGCTATACTAATTATATTAGTGTAATAAATATATTATTAGAATATATTACATTTTGAATTTGTTGACTATGTCATTAATGTTATTTCTATTCTCCTGTAGATCACTGATAAAGATGTTTGAATAACATATCTAGTGATAGATAACATTACTAGATGTGTTAACGCCAACATCATATCATAATTTATTATGGATTTGTTTTATAATTCAGGTAAAAAATTTCAGATAGTTATGTATAATTGTGAAATTTTTGTACAACTTTTATCATTTATGTTATATTTAAGAGTAGCTGTCAACTTGGAAATAGCCCTGGATAAAGTGGAGCCAGGATCACAGTATTCTAGTCGTGATCTTAAGCAAGTGACTTTAGACTGTTTACCCCATTCATAAAAAATGGGAGTGTAATTAAATAATTTTCAAAATCCCACCCAGTTCTGTGACATACTGTAATTCTATTATTTGAACATTGGAGCTCCTAATTGAGCCTGTGCTCTTACTCTCGCTCTTATGCTCATGGTCACTCTTACTCACACACAATTTAATATTCTATTTGCCTAGAAATAAATGAACATTTTTATAAATTTAATACTTTTTTTTTAAATGTAACTAAACAGACCCCCCCAAAAAATGTTTCTTCATGGTAGAACTCCACATGAACATATTTATTTAGCACATGCATAGGATCTACAAACCTGAAAACAATCAAGCATATAGAAAGTTAAGGATGCTAGAGAAAACATTTGGAGATAAGGATCTGTCTGATGGTTATTTGTGATGACTGTAAAATAGAAAGGTTAAAGCTTTTCTAGAACTAATACCTGTTTAGGAAGAAAGAAGATAATATTTATAAAAATAGAAATGGTGATTACATAGGATTTGCTTCTTACCTTTGTTTAGGAGGAAAATAGCAACATTGAGGCCTTTTTCATAAACATGGAAAAATAATTAGTTATTTTCATATTGTGATGAGTATTGTCCTTTATTTTTTATATTTGCTCAGGCTTTTTATTTATTCTTTTTCTTTCTCAGTTATTCTGATTGTTTAATATTAATTCTACATTCATTCTAGTGTACTCTAGTTCTCATCATTGTGTTCTATTGAAAATCCTTTTTGTTTTTGAACCTTGACATAGTCTTGTTATGTCTCAGCTCTATGCTCATTCAATTTGACAGCCAAAATTATACTGGAAATTTAATATTCAGCAATACAATATAAGATAAAATTTCAAAATCCTCTTACGGGGAACAAGAAATGACTTTATTTCCCTTCTGTGTCATTTCTTTTGTCACTTCTATATCAAAATGGCATTATTTCTCTATCTTTTAGAAGCCATTTCCTTATAGCTAGTTTGTTGGCATTTCCCTATTTGTATTTAAGTACTGTGAGTAATAAAGATAACTATGCTAGTCATATTGTTGGAGGAAGGTTTAGTAGCAAAAGTGTCCAGAGCTTTGTAGATGTGTGCTAGTCTGTCCTTGCTATTATAGCCTTTCACATTGTTTCTGAGGTTTTTGTTGTCCTTGTTCCGAAATAGGAAATCTAAAGAACTTGTTAAAACTTTAACGTGAATAACTTTTCTCTCCACATGAGCATCATATAATAAAATGTTGATGACTCATTTAAAAATATAACTCAAGTTAATACTAAGTTATTAACATAACTTATACATAATTATAATGGATGCAACATTTTTCATTTTTAATATATGTTGTTTTTATCTAATGTACATTTTCAAAGATAATATCTATTTAAGATGGGCTGTACATGTATAGTACTATGCTGCTGAATTTTCAGTTTTCTCTTAGGCCCTGTACATCCACCATAACTGGAGGATGAAAGTGCTTTGAATGGGAGAGAAGAAGCAAAATGGGCAATATGTGAGATAGAGATCAGCACTTTCTATATGGGATTTGACAGGTTCTGCTTAGTTGGGGAAAGGATCAGGGAAACACTTCTTTTTCTTAGTTCCTACCCTATTTATACAGTGGTGGAATCTGTTGAATCTTGTATCCTTTCATATCACTGGAAAGTAGTTTACAAATTAGTCCAATCAATTTTTCAAATAATTTTGTATCAAGGAGCAGTAGTCACTTATAATAATTATTCTGGTACCCATCTTGCCTTATTAAGTATGTATAATAAAAATTGTTATTAAGAATGTTTCATGGTTTTTCTCTACTCTTCCTTACATATTCCAAATGTATTAGGGAAATGTTCTACTTTGTAAAAATAATGAAAATTTTAATGATATATACATATATACACACACATATATATATATTATATCTGCACTTCCTTGCAATACTGTTAAAATTGGAGATCATCATGAATGTATATTGTCATTCAAGTTGCAATGAGAAAAGGTCAAGGACTATGTGGCTCAGTATACCAATCTACTGCCCTGTTTCTTCTCCAGATGCTTTAATATGCTTAACATTATCCAATACTAGCAACTGAGGTAGTCTAAATACCACAGCAGGTTCTGATTAGCTTTTTCAGATCACTGCCTTTATTTGCTCTTTGCAAAGAAGCTTAATCCACTGCTGAAGATCAGGCTTCCTGCTGGGCTCTTGGGTAGCTTTCTCTCATTCTTTGTATTCACAGTAGCTGGAATTAGTGAGAAGATTCCTCCTCCTTCTGAATTAAAAGTTTTAAAGTAGTAACTTTAGTAGCTACACATAAAAGAAAAAAAAACTTGAATGAGAAAGTAGAGAAAGAACAACTTTTGTGTGTTTTAAATGATACACATACACACTACAAAACTTTAGATTATCAAAAAAGTGCATAGGTAAACAATTCAAAATATTAACCTCACTTATAATTTGTCTTGTGCTAATAATAGATATCGCTAAACCTAACTACCATAAATAGATTTATTTGTTCATTTTAACTCTTTAAATTCTCATTGATATGTAAGATTAATTAATTCAGTAAACTTGGATTGAACATCTTTTGTATACATGGCATATTGTTGCCAAGTTCCTGAGATCACAAAAGGTTTAAATCAGACATAGTCTCTTTCATCAATGGAACGTGCATTTTAGTATAATCAAATTTGCCAGCCCTAAAAATTGTCCCTTCATTGCTTCATATCTTTAAGTTGAAAATGCTAACTATAATATCTTGACCTTCAAAAAAAGGCTGTCTTCTTCCAAAACTCCTTTCTATGCCTTTCCAAAACATGAATTGAAAACTGCTTTAGCTAAATTAAAATTTTTAAAAATTTAAGAAATTGAATATCATATAAATTTTGTGACTCTTAAATTTCTACCAAGATAGATTTGGAATTAATTTAATAGTTTCATAACTCTCAGATATTTCCATTTTTCTCATAAGTTCATCAGGACTAGAAGAATTTTCCATGTGACTTGCTATGGAATCCTCATCTATATTTCTCCCTCATGAGAATGTGAGCTTCTTGAGAGCAGGGATTGTCTTTTCTATTTATGTACCTAGTTCTTAGCACAGGGTTCAGTGATATCCAACTCTTTATGACCCCATTTGGGATCTTTTTGAAAAGATGCTGGAGAGGTTTGCCATTTTCCCACCTCAATTTACAAGTGAGGAAACTGAAGGACACTGGGTTAAGTGACCTGCCCAGGGCCATCCAGCTAGTAAGTCTCTGAGTGGATTTGAACTCAGGAAGATGATCCAGACTCCAGGAAGCCTGGCACTCTATCCACTTCACCCCAGTTGCTCCTTAGCACAGTGCTTTGAAGTTAATGCTTTTTATGTCATTAAAAGTTTAATGTTTATAGAAATAAGTTGACTTTATTTTGAGAGAGCATAAGAACTACTTAGAGAAATAAAGCATTTTAGGAGATTTTTTGGACTGCTTTTTAACTATGTAAACTATTTTATAATAATGTGTTATAACATGCCCTTGAGGCATAGGGCTTAGTTCTCGTTCTCTCTCTCTCTCTCTCTCTCTCTCTCTAAATATATACATACATGCATTCACACATATAAATTGAGCTAATATAATACTTAAATTTAACTCAAAATTCTGATTTGCTTTTTGTCTTCTCTTTGGAAATTGTGATTGGTGTCAAGTGTAGTTTAGGAAATGAAAAAACATGAATGCTTTCAGGTAACTGAAAATTTTGGAACAGCATTGAAGCTCCTTTTATAAAAGAAAGGAAAATTTATTGCATTTATTTCCACACTGCAACAAAAATATAGCCATACTAGCCTGCATTTTTTTGTACTAGTTCAAATGAACCTAGTAGTGAACTGATTTTCCTTTTTTCAGTTAGGATTGACCTTTTTTTAAATTGCTTCCTCATTTTGTAATGCAAAAAAAAATTTTTTTAAATCAGTAAGATTTGGGTCATAAACCAACCCTTTTCAGGACATTATATTTTAGGGCTTCTCTATTTTCCTCTTTTTAATCTACATTAGAATGCTTGTTTCTATTCATTTCATTCTTTTTTATTTTGACATTGATGAGAGCATTTTATCAAGCCACCGAAGATAGACAAACAAAAAATAGCACCTGCCTTCAAGGAACATTCATTCTACTAGAACTAGTAGCAAGGGGAATAGATTGTTTTTTGTTTTTTCTTTAGAGAAAACTGTTTTCTTTTAAAATAGTTTTGTCATTTCTAAATTTAGTTTTCATATATCAAGGGCTACACTATAGTGAGGTTGCTAACAGGCTAATTTTTTTCTTTCTGACATTCTTAATTTTATGGAATCAAATATTTTGTTCATCAGATTTATTTAATGTGTTAAGAAGACAGCCAATTTTTGAAGGTCAAGAAAATATAGTTAGCATTTCCAACTTAAAGACATTTTAGATTTTTTTTAGCATTTTTCTAAAATAAACATTTTTATTGTGAAAGGTACCTCATTTTTATGGTAGCAACCTGTCTCATTGTATCAGTGATTTATTTATCTTTAAAGCAAAGTAAGTGCAGCTAATTGCTTTTGTGATGCACAATTTCCTTTATTTCTTGCAGTAAATGTGAAAAGTTTTTAATAAGAGTATAGGCTAACCTTTTTTTAAACAAGCAACTTTTGCTATTATAAAAAATAATTCCTTTTCTTTGTTTCGTGAATTAGAAACAATGAGGGAAAGCTGAAGTCTGCCCAAGCCAGGTGTTTCTTGTTGGCAGCCTGCTCCCTAATGACTCGGGCTCTCATATAGCAGCTGCCTGCTAGTCCTCTTTGTATGGCCTATTGTTGCTCCACACCCCTCGTTAATACACATGCTGCCGGGGGCAGACCCTGAGAATGACATCAACTTGCAAACCTGACGCAGGGTGCTGAGGTTGCCTTGCATCTGCCTAGCCAACTAATTGTGAGCTTTCTGCCCTACCATTGGCTGCTATTCCGCTCAGTAATAGGTTAAGCAAAGACATTGCCATTCCATCTGTTCTACCATTCATTGTTCTTCTTGCCTGCCTGGAAGTCTGCAGCTAAAATTGGGTTAAGGAGTTACTGTTGAAGCTGATACAGAAACCAATGTCTTTGTGTTTCCCTGCTAACGTGAGTATTTGAACTACCGACAGTCCTTTAAATTAAACTTTACTAACTCTTTAGAATATCATTTTGAAGTCTGGATAGGATGGTAAGCACTAATAATGAAGAATCTAAGGATTTTTCATACCAGTGTTTACATTTTTTTGGAGTGTGTGATATGTGTGTATACAAACATGTATATGTATACATATATACATAAACATACATACACACGCTCGAAAATGCCCCAAACTGCTGTGTGCCTTCAAATGTCAAGGGTCTATCTTTTGGATTATGTTTTCTAGCATGATATTACACTTTATAATGAGATATTCTGCAGTGCTTTAGAAGTAGCGGGTGGTCAATAGAAATGGTCTAAATTTGAAAACTTTACAGAAGATCTTTTTTATATTTTGATGATAAGCAACCATCTTGCACAGACTTTGATAACTCTTTTAAGTGTCTATGTTATCCATGAGTGTCATACTGATTCTGAGAAGATTGCTCAGATTATTCTTTCCCTTCAAGTTGGGGAACCTGAATTGCTTTAGGAAAGGCTGTTAATTTGATGTGGTGGTTCAATTAGTGGACTTTAAATAATGTCAGGATAACAAAATGTCTTCTAGCACTTCTGGTGACTTTGAAAACTACTTTGTCATTATCATTCTAGTGTGTATTCATATGTGTATTGGAGGGGGGGGCCCTTCATTAGTTCAACTATTAAAATTGAAGAATTTCCAAAGTAATTCTCCATGAACCAATTTCTTCAAGAACCTTCTCTAGGGTGGAAAATGACTTTCATATATCATTTGGGAGGGAGAGGACATAAAGGGTTAAAAGGGGGGTTTCATTTATACCACATGCCCTATTGTGTGAACATATGCATAAGTCTATTGAAAGTTTTCAGAAGATGGGCAGGCCACCAGTTGCTGGTCTCCTGCAGTTCCAGTAGACATCTGTTGCCCCAGAGCATTAACCAATCTGTTCAATGGGACATCCTCCCTTTGTTAGGTAGAAGGATGCAGACAACAGCACTCACTGAAACACAATGGTAATTAAATACATAGAAACTACAGCAGTAGGTATTTATTACATATTCATTATTTTTTTTTGTATTGTCCTTTTACCATTACATTTGGGTCACTAACCAATGCCCAATATTATAGCAAAGCTTTATGTTAGAATAAATCTATTGTTTTAACAAGTCTATATAGGAGTTTCATATTTTACTTAAAATATGAAAAATTTGCAAAAAATCATTTGACTGTAGTTTTATTTGTCATTATACAGATTATATTTTAATGAGCAATTTCTAGAAAGTAGTTTATTCATTGATAAGGATTTTTAGAGCTATACAAGAAATTTTCTTCTATTGAATATGTCAGAAGCACTCAGTTAACATTTCAAAAGTTTCTTAGTAAAGGTCAATTTATAAAGATAGCTTTCTCCCCTTTAATTCAACCATTTAATCAATAACAACACCTCCAATAATAGCTGTCATTTATATAGCATATTAATGTTTGCAAATCACTTTATACGTGTTACTCATCGAATTGTCACAATAATCCTGGGAGATAGGTACCATTTAGCAGATTAAGAAACTGAGTGAGACAGCAGTTAAATCATTTACTTAGAATCACACAGCTAGTAAATGTCTGAGACAGAATTGGAATTCTACAAAAAGAGTGATTACTAACATATATGTAAATACATATATATAAATATAATTACTTTAAAAAACTCATTAAACATTTTTAACTTGAGGTAGTAGAGATAATAGAGAAGCCATTTCTGGTGTTAATGAACAATAGTATACCAAAGTCAAAATGAGCCCTAGAAATTAAGTTAAAAATATATTTTTGAGATACATGTATGTACATATGCACACACATATATATATATATAAGTGTGTAGTTTGTTTCCAACACAGTATTTAAGCACAGACCTGCTTTATATTTGAGAACTGAAAAATGAACGCTTCTCAAAGGAATTGTGCTGGAGGTGATATTTCTACATTACCAAACAAAAATGATTGTTTAGTCTTTATTTTAAAGGTAATTAATAGTGTATAAAGTGATTTTGTATAGATCTAAAATGTATTCCATTTCAGAATTTTGCAAGCTTTATCTTATCCCCACTGTGAGAACCAAGAATTTCGTTATTTTCTGATCAGCTTTCTTTCTAGTCTGCTTTTGTCCCTTCTAAATTGATATCTCATTTTAGTTGTTTAAGTATGAATTGTTTAAGTATGAATCATGATCAAACAAACTTCTTAAAGTCTCTAATGATTAGTTATTTTTAAAACTGTGTTGCTTATAAGTCTTTATTAGCAACAGGTTCTTTAGGATTATAAAAATTTAGTTTGGTGGTAAACTTTAAGTGACTTACACATCACCTTTCTGAATGATTTCAAGAAATGTATTCTCCTCAAAAGCATCTATTTTTTGGAGGAAACTGTTTACATCAATAAGCGTTATGGAGTGCTGGGAAGCAAAGTTTGGAGACCCTGAAAACAAAAGTCTCTTGCCATTTGTCTTAAGTACTGTTTCCTGAAAAACTAGATTAAATTTTTTTAAGTTGATGTAAAACATATATGTAATGCCTTTTCCTAATAATTTGGCCTAATTTTCCATCCATGACCTGTTCATTGTAATGACTTATCTTTTCTTTCCTATCTCTAAAAACTCACAAGAATTACAAGGTCAGGTTAATAAATTATGATGCTGTTCTTTGAGCAGCACTCTGAGAGTTACTCTATAATGCTTAAATAATTTGGAATACAGAAAAAGGAGACCTATAAAATTAGTGAGTTTTCCAAATTATATATTATTTTAGATAAATTTAATTTTGTTGATTACAAAGTTCTGTTCATAAAATAAGTTATAAAAATCCAGAAATTTTATCTTAGAAGAGATGTTTATATAAAAATGTGATTTAACAGACTTTGTTAAACAATATTTACATTAAAATCCCAAGTCATATGTAGTAGTACACATATTACAATTAATGCATTACTATGGGTTTGATTATATTGTAAATTCTATATTAGGAATATATGTTTCAGAAAAAAGAATTCTAAATTTCTTAATATTTCATCTTTAAGATGGAGAATTAATTTGTTGTATCAGATTTTGTAATTTCACTATTGATATTCTTCATAAATATTGTTTTTAAAGTAACTGGTAAATATGTTATTTTCTCTGGGCAAATTTTAGGAATATATTGATTTAAATGTACAAATTTAATATAATACAATTATCTTGCCACCAAATGTATTCTCTGCAATAGCCTTGTTGATACTTTTTTTCATACTCTGACATAACATAACACTCCAGTTTAATACAACAAGGACATTTCACAGTATAACACATGGATTGGGACAGAGATACTTTATCTTGAAGTATCCTGCTATAGTACTGCTTGTACCAACCCAGACTTTTCTGGGGAGATCAAAAAATGTTGCCTATTAAATATACTTCCTCCAGTCAGAGCAGATTGTGGGGTTTACAGAACAATGATGTCGGAGCTTCCAGATTGGTTTGGCAGCTGCATTGTTCTCAGAGGGTAAACCAGACGCACTTAAGTCCCAGTCTCTTTCATAGGCTTTTGTTCATACCAAATTATACTTTCACTGTGCTAGCATTCATGATGGCATGTTAAAGGAGTGCATCCTAGCAACAAGAGACCAGTTGCTAGGCAGCCTAGCTTCCAATGGGTTTTTCTTGTTTAAGATACTTTTGGTGGTGGGAGCTCTGTGAAGGCCACAGGGCAGGTTTTCCTTTTTAACTGTAACCCTTTATTAGGATGCTGTTGTGAATTGTTACTGGCGCTGTGCTATCAGTATATTACAGTAGTTAATAAATCACTGAGTATAAAGATTTGCCTTTTAAATTTCTTTGCAGCAAATCTAAATTATTTTATATGTTTCCCTATTAAATTAAGGAAATTGAGTGGATGAATGTTCATAGTCAGATATCTGTATGTGTGTGTGTATATATATATATACATATATATATATACATGTGTGTGTGTGTGTATAGGAATACACACACACACACACACACACACACAGAGCACCTTCTAATTAATTTTAAACACAGAACAAGTATCAGGAACAGTTTACTATTACTTTTGAACTAAAGAATGGCAAGTTATCATGTAAAACAAGATTCCAGTCCAAAACTATATAAAACCATAGAAAAACTGTGCTTAAACAAATTTAAGTATTTTAACATTAAACTAACAATTGCATTTTTTTATCCACATTTGTGTGTTAGTGTGAGCCATTACATTTACAAATAATCTCTTACCCATATTTTGTAAACAGAAGCTTCACAAAGATGTCATAGATAACCGATTTTTAAAAAAATTAAGGTATCAATTTATTTGGCAATTGCAAAGATGATACATAATTTATTTAAATGAGAGATGTTAAAATTTTTTACACTATGCTTTTCTTTAAGAGAATATTTGAGTCACTATCCTATGACTATCTCAAATGAAGCTGTAATCTTGTAAAATCCTACACATATTTGGCTGACATTTTTCATCTAAACCCACTGTTTCACTCATTTCCTTCTGATATACACACAATAATTACCTTAATAGCAGAACTAGAACCCCTTGCTCTACAATGAGAAGCTTAAGAAAGTAATTTCACTTCAAAAACAGATTATTGGAAGAAATAGAATTTCCAAGAGGCAGAAGAAAAAAAAAAGAACAAAACATCTGACTTTTAAGGCAAAAAAGATATTCCCTGGGGAAAGAATAAGAGAATATTGCAAGGGTTAATTTTCTCCAGTACAATAAAGAGCAATATCTTTCTGCTACAAAATTCAATTAAGTAGAGAATACATGGTATTTATCTTGCCCATAGGCTCAATCATAGGATCATAAGGTTCAAACTAGAAGGGACTTCAAAGAACATCTAGTTGTAACACTTTTTGTTTTATAGTTGGGAAGCCTGAAGCCCCCAAAAAGTAAGAGATTTGCCCAAGGTCTCATATCCCCTGACCTGGGTTTGAACCCAGGCCCTTGAACTCTAAATTTACCAATATTATCCTAAAGAGCAGGTCTGACCATGTCAGACTCAATAAATATCAATGACTTCTTGCTCCAGAATCAAGTATAAAATCCTCTCACATTTAAAGCTATTCACAATCTGACTCCTTTCCAGTCTTGATTCTTTTCGTGTACTCAGCAATCCAACTGCACAGGCTCACTCACTCTTTCTCACACATGAAACTAAAATGCTTTTGTACTGACCTCTTTCCCCACCCTTGCCTTCTAACGGCCATTCCAATGTCTGAAAGACTCTTCCTTCTTTAAAAAAAAAAAAAAACACTTACCAAGCATTCATTTTCCCCGCTCTGTTCACTGTTAATCACATAAGCACAGTTCAAGAAAAACAAATTCCATCATTAGTCATATACAAAAATGCATTTTTTGCATATTTGTCTATCATCTTTCTTTTATGTCATGGGCAGTATTCTCAGTCCTCTGAAATCATAATTGATCGTACATCAATTCCTACAAGTCTTTACATAGATTTTTAAAACCATTTTATCCCTCATGCCTTATATAGAATACAATAGTATTCCTTTATATGCCATAATTTATTAACTCATTCTCTGGGTAAGGGTTACCTTCTTAGTTTCTAGGGTGTTCTCCCCAGTGAAAACAATCATTATGCGTATTTTTGTACACTTAAGACCATTTCTTTTTCTTTCTTATCTTTGGGGTGTTGACTCAGTAGCAGTATGAATCCAAGGGGCATGCACTGTTTAACTTTTTGTGAATAATTCCAAATGATTTTCCAATATGGTTAGACCAGTTCAAATCTCTACTAGCAGCTAGCAGCACACACAGATCTTTTTTTTTGCCCACAGCCCCTCCAGCATTTATCGTTTTTTTATCACCTTTGCCAGTCTAATAAATGTGAGGTAAGAATTTCAGAATTGCTTTAATTTGTATTACTTCAGTTATCAGTGATTTGAAACATTTTTTCATGTGACTGTAGGTAGCTTGAGTTTCTTTCCTTAAGGCTACCTATTCATATATTTAAATCATTTATCAGTTGGGGAATGACTCTTGTTTTTGTAAATTTGTTACTTATATGTCTTGGAAATGAGACCTTTATCAGATAAATTTGCTGGGTAAAATTTTTCTGATTTAGTTTTTTTTTGTTTGTACAGAAACTTGTGAATTTCATGTATCAAATTGTCCTTTTGTCTTCTATGACCCCCTGTGTTAACCTGTTTGTTCATAAATTCTTTCCCTACCCATAGAGCCATATTATACTCGCATTTATGTGTTATGTCTGTTTAAAAAAAAACAGCAGGAAGAAATGGAATTAGAAATTCCATTTAAAATAATTACAGAATTTAAAAAATACTTGGGAACTTACCAAGATCTAAACAGAAGCAACATAAAATCACTTACAGAACATTTTAATTGGGGAATATTCCTTGTTCATTTGGGTAGGCTGAACCAACATAATAAAAATTACAATACTACATATATTCATTTACTTTTTCAGTGTCAAAGTAATAAAGGATTACTTTGTAAAATTAGAAGGAAATCATAAAATCCAAGATTAAGAGTCTTAAGGAGGAGCGGCCAGGTTGCACAATGGATAGAGCACCAATCTTGAAGTCAGGAGTACCTGGCTTCAAATCCAACCTCAGACACTTAATAATTAACTAGCTGTGTGGCCTTGGGCAAGCCAATTTAACCCCATTTGCCTTGAAAAATCTAAAAAAAAAGAGTCTTAAGGAAAATTATGGGGGGAAAGTTGGAAGAAAGGGAGCTGAGCAATACTCTCAACTACTTCAAAGAGTAATTCTCAAAACAATTTGATACAGATTTTAAAAAATAGATCAATTAATGATTTCAACCTTCAACATATGGCATAAAGAGGCAATTAAACATAGTCTTGAGTTCAGTAAACACAAAGACTTTAAGGTCTGGGAAGAAAAGTAGATAGTAGTAGTATGGATTTATACAAATATCTTAAAACTTAGACCATGATTAGTTTCAGATGCTCTTCTTTCAAGACTTGTGTCAAATCCTACTTTCTTCAGGAAACCTTTCCATGTCTTCCTGTCCATGTCCTTCCTTCTCCCTGGACTGACTGACTAATAGATAAAAAGATTTCATAGTTTTGTGTTGTGAAGCATTTTAAATTCTGTCTTGTTTCTGTGTTGCAGTTTTCATGAAATACTAATGGGGAGTTGATATTCAACTAATATAATTTATCTAGGAAGTAATTTCTGGTCATTTATTTCTAAACATGTGGTTTTTTGCAGGAATATTTAAATTCTTTCTGTAGTAGAGTGAGCACTGTTATAGAGAAAATGTGCATTTGGAGTCAGGAAAGATGTAAGTTTCTACCTCATCTCTGTCACTTAGAATTTTTGAGAAAATGGATTATTTAATCTTCATGAGTCTCAGTTTCCTCATCTGTAAAGTTTAAACTTTAACGTTTTGTGTCAGGGAATGATCAGGAAAATTCATGAGCTTAAAAACAATGCAAATAGGGTCAACCATTGATTATTTTGTTTTTGTTGGTTGAATTTAACCTTCCTTCTTTTTTAAATAATTTATTTAGTTAAGGCAATGGGGTTAAGTGACTTGCCCAAGGTCACACAGCTAGGCAGTTATTAAGTGTCTGAGGCCAAATTTGAACTCAGGTCCTCCTGACTCCAGGGCTGGTGCTCTATCCACTTTGCCACCAAGCTGCCCAACCCTTCCTTCTTAAACAAGGTTTGGGGTATTGTTTAGGTTGTAAATCAATCTCAATCTCAATCTCAATCTCTCTCTCTCTCTCTCTCTCTCTCTCTCTCTCTCTCTCTCTCTCATCTCTCTCTCTATTTATTTATTTATTTATTTATTTATTTATTTATTTGTTGGGTTTTTTGCAAAGCAATGGGGTTAAGTGGCTTGCCTAAGGCCACATAGCTAGGCAATTAAGTATCTGAGACCAGATTTGAACTCAGGTACTCCTGACTCCAGGGCCAGTGCTCTATCCACTGCACCACCTAGCCGCCCCTAGGTTGTAAATCTTAAATGAATTATTATTCCTTACAGTTTAAGGATCTGGTCATGTGTATATACTCCCTCTACCAATGTCAATAAATAGTTTCTTCATTAAATCCTATTTTGTTAACTCACATATCTAAGTGTGCCTGGGCTTCTGGGTTTATAAGTAGTTCTGGTCCTCGAAGTACATGCCAGTGAAGGATGTACTTTGAATTCTAGTAAAATTAAAAGGTGCTTAAAGACTTTATATATCTCCCAAGCTAAATTTGGAGAACATTTTACACCAGGTGATTCTTTCTTAAAGTCAAAGAAATTTATTACCTCTAAGATAAAATATAACCCTTTGACTTTTAAAACCTTTCACAGATTATGTTTCCAACCTTAACATATATTGCTTCTTCATTCACTGTACGATTCAGCTAAATGGACCTTACTATTTTTACTCATAGCATTCCCATCTTAGTGATTTTGTATATTGTGTGACATACCTGAATTAAACTCCTTCTTTGCCTCAGCTGCTCCAAACTTAAAGATTCCATCCAGGCTCAACTGAAATTCGACTTCCTTCATCAGGCTCTGTGTGTGTGTGTGTGTGTGTGTGTGTGTGTGTGTGTGTGTGTGTGTGTGTGTTCGTGTTCTGATAGACTGTAATCTCCCTGAGAGCAGGGACTATTTTATTTTGTCTCTGTCTTTCTGGCATCTAGTACATCGTCAGCTTTTAATTTATGCTTTTTCAGTTGACAGGAATAAAAGTGTTTAGTCTTTTCTGTACTGAATGCTTTTTATTAAAGTGGGAGGTATTTTTCCCCTCTCTTAATTCCAAAGCACAATAAATATGTTGCCTAAGACTTTTTTTTATTCTAATATTCTAAATGTTACCCCAAAACAAAATTTTACATATATGAATGACCTTTCAGTTATCTCAATAGAAGTTAAACTGCATTTTTATGTATATGAATCTCAATTTGTTTTGTTTGTGTTTTTTCCCTAGGAATACGGGACAGGTTATCTCCAGGAACACAGAAAAAATAGCAAAGTGGAGTCAAATACATGCAGCAGCTTCATGGGCTTGAAGGATCACTTGGGGCATGACCTAGGCCACCTTTACGTGGAGAGTACTGACACACACATAAGTGCTATTGTGCCTTGGTCAATGGTGGAGAAACCAACAATGGATAAAGTTAATTCTAGGAAAGAAGATGCAGAAAAATTGATATCTGAAGATACTGGAAGCTCTAGTTGTGACTCAGAAGAAAACACGAATTCTGATAATGATTCAGAACAATTGGGTAGTGTTGCAGTAGAGCCATGCTTGTTAACCAAGACTCATAGACAACTATGTAGGTCTCCCTGTTTAGAGCCTCACATATTTAAATGCAACGAAATCTTGCAAGATCTAAAAACAGAGGAGAGACAGATAACCCAAATAACACCTAAGGAAGTAAAGAAGCCCCCTGATGTAGTGAAGGAATACCAAGCCAAACTGGAGTTTGCACTCAAGTTAGGTTATTCGGAAGAACAAGTTCAGCTTGTGCTAAATAAACTTGGTACTGATGCTTTAATCAATGATATCTTAGGAGAACTTGTCAAACTTGGAAATAAAAGTGAAACTGATCCAACTGTTAGTACAATTAGTAGTGGCATAATTAGAGAAACATCTTCCCTAGAATCTCAGAGGTCTGATTCCCCACTTCAAGAGATTGTGACGGATGATGGTGAGAATCTGAGACCAATAGTTATTGATGGCAGTAATGTGGCAATGAGGTACGTAGGAAATCTTTCTTGGCTAATTTTGTCAAAATGGTTTCTTGTTTTGTGACTGCTTATGTTATCATAATCCTAGCAAAATGATTTAAATTCTCTCTTTATTCCTCATGATCCAGAACAAGCATTTGAACTTTTTCCTTTCTTTGTTCCTAACATCAAATCAAATTTATCACTTGTTTTTACGTATTTGTTTTTACGTATTTTTTTTTACGTATTTTCCTAGATTAGTGTGTATTTTTAAGAATCAGTTTTAAAGGGACGGCTAGGTGGCGCAGTGGATAGAGCACCAGCCCTGGAGTCAGTAATACCTGAGTTCAAATCTGGCCTCAGATACTTAATAATTACCTAGCTCTGTGGCCTTGGACAAGTCACTTAACCCCATTGCCTGGCCAAAAAAAAAAGCAGTTTTAATCACTGATATGCTAGAAATGAAAATTTTGTGAGGCTATACAATATATGAAATCAGCTACCTATTTTTTTGTATGAGAGTTAATAACCATTGGGGAAACCTTAATTCTTGGAAAATAAATATATGTCCTTTTGTGAGAAAAAGTTGTAACTATTTTTTAGTTTACTAAACTTTAAGAACTATAGTTAAGGAACAGCATCTTTGGGAACTGGAAAAAGTGATTCTATGCTAGGGAAATTAACTGGGTAACCCACCAATGAAAAAGCTTGTTAAAATTTTGATGGCTTAATTTTTATTAATTCATCAAATTGTTAATTTTAGATGATTTTGCTTTTCACAGTAAAGTTGTTCAAATGTTCCTAGTTAATTGAGAAGTGTCATACATATGTGAAAATATTTTGTCATATAATTTTTATTTAAATGGACAGGAAAAGTTAAGAAATTTATTGACCTAAGGTTACTGATGGGCAGAAGCTTAGTAGCCAGTGAACTACTATTAGTTGGGGAATTCTAAATTAGAAATGCATTTTCGGAGTTAGCTATCATCCATATGCCACTGGTCACCCCAATTCTATATCAATTTAGTAATTATTTGGATTATTGAAAGTGCACATACCACAGCGTGTGCTCATATATTGTGATGCAAAACAATTGTGTATACTATCCATAGCAGTTTTTCTGATGTAGCAATAGACTTGGATAGTTTAGGGAAAAAAAGATTAGATGCACAATAATAGACATTGCATCCAATAACATCGTCTCAAATAACTGTAAAAGAGAAACATGCTTTCTCCTCCATCAACTAATAGAGGAAGCTGATCTAATTTTTAACATCCAAGAAGGTAGGAAATATGAATTTGTTTTTCCCCTCTACCACCAGAAAATATATTTTGTCAAAACTGTAATACTCAACATAGCTTTGGGTATTGTAGGAACATGGATTTTCCTTTCACTTGTATAGATCACAACCCATCAATATAATCTCATCCTATGCAACTCTGTCCAGGATCTTCTCTCATCCTTCAAGGTCGCAACCTACATGCTTTACTTTTATTTTTAACAAATAAGTCCATCTATTTTCACATGATCTTGCATATGACTGACCAGTCTCTATAGACAATCAAACCTCTTTTGAAGAGGTCCTTTGTATAGTATCTCTTGCTTGTAGATCCTCATTGAAAATGTGCTGAAGCTTACTTTCACTCATTTTATACAATGTCAGTCACTGTATTTATTGCCTTTTGATTTATTGGAAAATAGTATTCCACTATTTATAGCCATGCATCATTACCAGAAGAAAGTTTTTGTGCTGGGGAGCAGCTTGAAATAGTTAAAAACACTACACAATTTACCTAATGCAATGTAGCTAACTCTCTTCTTCCCATTCAGTTCTCTGTCCAAATCATCTGCAGTACTTGTCCCAGATGGATTAATTCAATTGATTGACTATTCAGCTGCATGTTGGATATGCATGTCTAAATAATTGTCATTTTTCATCCATTTACTTTTTTCCTCTATGGAATCTTATGATGATTAATCATAAATATTATAATATAAAGCCCCAAAATAATCTAAGATTGATGTAATCAACCCACTAGCATTTGCATATAGAGGACCTCCCCTTACATAAGGAAGCCATCCTTCCTTTTTTTCTTGTACTTTACATTACTGACAAAAATACCTACATGTATATCTCTCAAGGAATCTTATAGGTGGGTTAATAAATTCAAGAGATTCCTTTTAGACTGTATTCAATGGAATCCATCTTCTTTCTGATAATGACAAAAAATAAAGTGTCTTGAGTCCCCTTGCACCTTTCTATCAAATGTACACTTAGCTCTAAAGAATCATAGGTGAATCTGTCTCTTCTCTTCAAATCTTCATTAAGGATACATACATACATACATGGGTAGGTAATGCTTATAAAAGATGAAGAAATAAATATATGTATCTGTATTTTCTGATATTCTTTTCATTGTCTTTTTGTATGGAGAAATTCTCTGGGATATTTTGTATTTTACTTCTCCATGAGATATTTTGTAAAATGATTCCCAAGTGACTGTGTTGCCTTTAGCAGATTTCCTTGGTGTATGTTTGATCTGTAATACTAGTCTTCCTTGATTTCAGCTTCTACATTAAGAGTGAGTGTGTTAGTCTCAATGTTACATTACTAGTTAGTTAGTGAATTAGTTGCTTTTTGATAAAATAAATTTTTTTATGAAATTTGTTGTCCTATTAACAATCTTTTGTGATTGTTTTGGTGATAGTGTAGCCCAGTTGGGTCTTACACTAAGATTTCTGGAGATTTGTTTCTGTTTCTGATTTTTGTTGCTTTATGTAGTAAAACTGTTTACAATCTTTCACTAACCTTCTTTGTGTTTTTGCAAATAAGTTTGTATTTTGAACTAGTATCGTCCTTGACTGCCATCTATCTCCACTTGGCAGAAAAAAATGGAATGTTTGTAGTTATCTTTTTATATTATGACGACTACTTTTCGTGGATTAAGCTCATAGAAAATGATTATAATTGAGGTCATATCTTTTTCTTTTCTGTTTCCACATTACAGGGTTAGCAATTTATTTGAATAAGTCATGCAAATAGTTGTCCAGTATAATTATCTTTTTTTTAATTTAATGTTGATTTGGGCCTTTATTCTAATTAATTCATTCTACTAGAACTCCCACATTAGTAATTAGTCATTTGTTTTCTGTTGGAATAGTCTAATTATGTCTTGTGTTTTTTACAGTATTTGCCATGTCCGGCACCCTCAAGTTCTCTTCTTTGAAAAAAATATTCATGATATTTGGGCAAATGGTTTCTGAGAAGTCTTATTATAAGTTTATGACCTCTTGGAAGTTTTTGCTTTTCATTTCTTTCCAATTACATGTAAAAACAATTTTTAAAAAATTTTGAGTTCCAAATTCTCTTGCTTCTTTCCTTCTTCCCTCATTGAGCTGGTAAGCAATTTAATATAGGTTATACTTGGGCAGTCATGTAAAACATAATGCCATATTAATTATGTTGTGTAAAAAAAAAAAACACAGACCACCCAACCCCACCACTACTATCAAATAAGAAAATGAAGGAAAAAATGCATCAATCTGCATTCAGATCCCTTCAATTCTTTCTTTGCGGATCAATAGTATTTTTCATCATAAATTCTTTGAAATCATCTTAAATCATTGCATTTCTTAGAATAGTTAAGTTTTCACAGGTAATCACAGTTGCTGTTATTGTGTACAGCATATTCGTATATTCTGGTTCTGCTTGTTTCACTTTGCTTCAGTTCATGTAAGCTTTGCAGGTTTTTCTGAAAGCATCCAAATGGTACATTAGTACTTCATCACAATCATACAAGAACTTGTTAAGCTATTCTCCAAGTAATGGCTATCCCCTCAATTTCTAATTCTTTACCACCACAGAAAGAGCTGCTATAAGTATTTTTATGCAAATAGGTCCTTTTCCTCTTTTTTTAAATCTCTGGGATATAGACTTAATAGTAGTATTGTTGGGTCAAAGGGTATGTACAATTTTATAATTCTTTAGGTATCGTTTCAAATTGTTTTCCAGAATGTTTGGATTAGTTCAGAACCCCACCAAAAGTGTATTAGTGTTAGTTTTCACATCCCCTCCAACATTTGCCATTTTATTTTTCTGTAGTATTAGCCAATCTGATAGGTACGAGATGTTACCTCTGATTTTTTTCTTAATTTGTAATTCTCTAATCAGTAATGATTTAGAACATTTTTATATGACCATGGATAGCTTTGATTTTCTTCAACTGAAGATGTTATCCCTTGCCAATTTATCCATTGAGTGAAAAGTTCTGATATGATTGTGATTAGAGTACTAATATTCTCTTGTATATGTATAAATATGCTCTTACAATATATTCTTATATATTTGATTCTGTATATTTGAGAAATGAGGCCTTTATCTGAGAGACTTGTAATAAAAGGTTTTTTCCTTGTTTTCTACTTTCCTTTCCTTCTAATCTTGGCAGCATTGGTTTTAATTGTGTGAAAATCATTTACTATAATCAAAATTATCCATGCTATATACTGTAATGCACTCTAGCAGTTACTTGTTCATAAACCCATATCCATAGATCTGACATGTAAACTATTCCATGGTTCTCAAATTTTCTTATACTGTCACCTTTTATGTCTAAATCATATAATCTATTATATTATCTGCCTCCCTTAGAGTAAGTTCATCCCATTCATATTCTCAATTATAATTATGAAATTCCCTCCATCCTGTTTTTCTCCCTGTTCATATTTCTCTTTCTCTTTTTACCCTATCCCTTCTCAGAAATGTTTTGCTTCCCAAATCCTCCCTCCCTTTGGCCCTATCTCCTTTTCATATCCCCTTCCCTTCTTGACTTCCATGTAGGGTTAGATAGATTTTTATATTCAACTAGGGGTGTGTTTTGAGCCATTTCCAATAAGAAAAAGATTCATTTCTTACCTACCCATCTCTGATCTTCCCTTCCACTGCATAAGCTCTTTTGTGCTTTTTATGTGAGATAATTTCCCCCATTCTAACTTCTTGTCCCCTTTTCCCAATACATCGGTCTTTTTCATTCCATCATAAGTCAGTTCATATACATATTCCCTGTTTATGTATACTCCTAACTGCCCTAATAATGATAAAGTTCCTAGAAATTGCAAATGTAGGAATAAACAGTTTTAACTTTATTGAATCCTTTATGATCTTTCTTTCCTTTATTTATTTTTAACTTCTCTTGAGTTTTATATTTGAAAGTCAAATTTTCTTTTCATCAGCAATGCTTAAAAGTTTTCTTTTTCTTTAAAAATCCATTTTTCCTGTGAAAAATCAGAATTAATTTTGCTTGATAGGTGTTTTTTTTGTTGTTGTAATTCTAGCTCCTTTGCTGTCTGGAATACAATATTGCAAGTTTTCTAATCCTTTAATGTAGAAGCTACTAAATCTTGTTTCATTTTGACTGTGACTCTACAATATTTGAATTGTTTCTTTCTAACTGCTTGCAATATTTTCACCTTGACCTGAAAGCTCTGAAATTCATTCCTGGGAGCTTTCATCTTGGGCTGTCTTTCAGAAAGTAATCAGTGAATTCCTTCAGTTTCTATTTTCTCTATTCTAGGATATCAGGACATTTTTCCTTGATAATTTCCTGAAATATACTGCCTTGGCTCTTTTTTGATCATGGTTTCCAGTATCCAAAAATTCTAAAATTATCTCTCTTTGAACTGTTAGATAGGGCAGTTGTTTTTTCCCCCAGAAAAAAAAAATTTGTATTTTCATATTTTTTATTCTTTTGATTTTGTTTTAGTGTTTCTTCGTGTCATTAATTTCCACTTGCTCAGTTCCAGTTTTAAGGAATTATTTTCTTCATAAGTCTCTGTACATCCTTTTCTATTTGACCAATTCTGTTTTTTAAGGACTTTTAAATGTATATTTCTGTTATTAGCATTTGATCTTTTCTAATTTTTAAGTGGTTTATTCTATTCTTCAATATTTTAGGGGGCCTTGTTTGCAAACCATTCTTTTTTTCATGATTTTCTTGCAATCACTCTCATTTATTTTCCCAATTTTCCTCTTCTCTTATTTGATTTTAAAAATCATTTCTGAACTCTTCCAAGAATTCTTTTGGGGCCTGAGACCAATTCATATACTTCTATGAGCTTTTGCATGTGGCTATTTTGAAATTGTCAACTTCTGATCTTCCCTATCACCCTAGAAACTTTTTATAGTCAAGTTCTCTTTTGATATTGTTGCTCATTTTTTAAGCCTATTTCTTGACTTTTAATTTATGTTAAAGTTGGATTCTGCTTCTGGGGTTTAGGGGGCAGGTTTTTCATGCTACTGTTTTCAAATCATTTACCTTCAATACCTAGAGAAATACAGCATTTTCTTGTAAGAGCCAATACTTTGTATTAAAAAAAAAAAGGTTTTATTGATGCTTTTGTTTTATATACCATCTCCATTCCAAACTTTGAGCCTGGAAAAAAAAAGACTTTTTTAAAAATATAAGCAAAGAGTGAAGTGAGCAGAACCAGGAGAACATTGTAGCAGCAACATTGTGAGATGAATTAGCCATGATGAATGGATGCAGCTCCTCTCAACAGTTCAGTAATCAGACATCTCTGAGGGACCTATTATGGAAAAATCACAGCCACATTTAGAAAAGAACCTATGGATCTTCTAAATGCAGAGCAAAAAATGCTATATTCAGTTTTTAAAATTTCTTTGTTTTTTCTTTCATTCTCATGTTTCCCCCCCCTTCTAATTCCTCTTTCATAACGTGACTAAAATGGAAATGTTAAACACAATTGTACATACACAACTTACTAGATTGTGTGCTGTCAGGGAGAGGGGGGAGAGAAGGAAAGGTGATAAGAAAAATGTGGAACAGAAGTGTGCAAATGGTTAAATGTTGAAAACTATCTTTGCATGTGATTGGGGAAAAAATAAAATAAAAAATTTAAAATAAATAAAAAAATGCAGCAAAATCACCTAATTTGGCCTTTATGTATACATCATTCCACTCATAATCTTCTGCATCTCCAGTGAAAGGAGAAAGATGCCTTTTTAATCTTTTATACTGAACCAAGCTAGGTCATTCTTCATAATTGCAGTCTTCATAATTGCAGTCTTCAGTTTTGTTATATAGTTTTTGCTGTTTAGATGTTTGTCAAGTGTATTGTTGGCTTACTTCATTTTGTTTAAATTTCTGTAAGTTTTTCCATTCTCAAATACCCCTGAATATTTATTATTTCTTATTGTTTTTTCCTATGTCCCCTTCCTCAGTGACACCCCAGAATATCAAAGTATTTGTTGACTATATTTGGAAAGATCTTATCAAATAGTATAATTTTCTCTGCTTCTTCATTCTCTTTTAATTGTCTGGATGGTGGTCTTTTTGCTTGTATACATTGTATACAATTATATGAGATGGTCAAATATTTCATAAATGATGTTTCCTAATACTTTGGGTACTTGACAAAACCACCTTTCAGCTTCCCCTTATTTTGCTCTTTCAGTGATATATTGTGTGCTATCATTCCATTTAACTATAATTTTCTTTTACCTTTTGTTTCTATTAAAAATGTCAGGATTGGGGTAGATTGGTGGTGCAGTGGATAGAGCACTGGCCCTGGAGTCATGAGGACCTGAGTTCAAATTCGACCTCAGACACTTAATAATTATCTACCTGTGTGATTTTGGACAAGACACTTAACCCTATTGCCTTGCAAAAAACCCAAAAATATAAAGTCAGTATTGACATGATTTAATTCTTCCAATATGATTTATATGTTGGGCCGTCAGAAATTTTCATTGCATCAGTATTTCTTTCAGTCATATCTGAAAAGTTTTGGTTCATTTTCTAAACATAGAAGTGCTATATTTAATAGGGATTTTATAACAAATACTTATATCCTGCCCCCCTATGAGACTGCATAAAATGGCATATTCACTTTGATTGCAATAAAACATTGGTTTTTTAAAAAGTTTAAAAATCATAATTTAAACATATGGCTTTTAAAAGTGAATCAGATTGTATGAATGTTTCATTTTAAGGTCAGTCACTTTTTAAAGATAAATTATAACACTTATTTTGATTTTTAAAAAAGGCCACTGCCTTTTTAAAAAGAAACCTATGTAAATCTATATACATTTCTATACATATCCATATATAAGCAATACATACATATACCAATACATATACATGTAAAATACATATAATACATATAAATACATACAATACATATAAAAAGTTTCCTTACATATCCAAGAATTCAGTTCATTTTATTAGCTGCAGCGTGACTAAGTTGACTCTTTCTAGGGGTCCTAGTGACTTTTTTCATTGCATAAAACCATTTTAAAATCTTCCTATACATCTTATTAAATAGTTAAATGTTTCTTATTCTACACTATTGTCCTTCTACCCAAAAAAAAGAGAATTTGTCTCATTATTTAGAATCTCTCAGTTTTCTTGAACTTACTTTTGTTTTTGTACAGAGGGGTGACTAGGTGGCACAGTGGATAGAGCACTGGCCCTAGAGTCAGGAGGTACCTGAGTTCAAATCCGGCCTCAGACACTTAATAAATACCTAGCTGTGTGGCCTTGGGCAAGCCACTTAACCCCATTGCCTTGCAAAAAGTCTAAAAATCAAAAACATTTTTATACAGAAATTATATTTGTGCTAGTGAGTGATCTCTTAGTATGAAATCTTTTAAAAATTCATATTTTACCATGGAGCATAATATATTTAAATAAAGTTTTATTTGTCTTTCTTTGTATCTTACAAAATAATTATCATTACTAAATCTGAATTTTTTAGAATGTCATGTAGCCAATGATCTTGAAAAGTTGTTGATTTTGAATTTCTTATTTTAATAATTCAAAAGACTACTGTGTGTGTGTGTCATTTATTTTTTTGGTTAAATTATCATCTCAGTACAGCTTGAGTCCTATATTACTGATTATTGGACATTACCAGTCAGATGTCTAATAGGTATCTCTAATTTAATGCCTTTCATCCTTCATATTCAATACCAATTCCTCTACCAAATGTCCTGTTTCGGACTACCATTCTTCTAGTTACCCATGTTACTCCATCAGCTCCCATATCTATTCAAGTTGTCTAAACTTTTCTGTTATATTTTCATGAAGTATCTATTTTCATGAGGTATCTTGTTTTTGTCCCTTCCCTTTACTTAGGCGGACACCATTTATAGTTCAGGCACTCATTTTCTTTACCTTGTACTACTTTTTTTTTTTAAATAGTTATTGGTTTTCTAGTTACATGCAAAGATAATTTTCAATAATCCTCCTTTTCAAGTTTTTGAATTCCACATTTTTGTACCACTCTCCCTGGCTCACCCCTCCCCATAGTGAAAAATAAATTGATATAGGTTGTATATGTACAATCATGTTTACATAGTAGGCATGTTGTGAAAGAAGAATTAGAATGGAGGGGGGAGGGGGAAGAGAAACAACCATGAGAAATAAAGAAGAAAACAAAAAACATTTTTAAAAATGAACATTGCATGCTTTGCTCTGCATTCAGACCCATAGTTTTTTTCTCTGGATGGGGATGGCATTATCTATAGCAGGTCTTTCAGGATTGTCCTTGATCTCTGAACTGCTTAGAAGAGCTCCCTCCATTATAGCTGATCATGTCACAGTGTTGTTAATTTGTACAATGTTCTTCTGGTTCAGTTCATGCTAGTCTTTCCAGGCTTTTCTGAAGACACTCATATTTTCTTAAAAAATAATAGAACTTTATCACATTCTTACACCATAGCCTGTTCAGACATTCCCCAATTGGTAGCATCCCTCAATTTCCAATTCTTTGCCTCCCCAAAAAGTACTTTTTGTGCATGTGGGTCTTTTACCCTTTTTTATGATCTCAAGGTTTTCCTTAGAGACTATTGCAGCAGACTGCACTCCAGCATCATGCCTACTTGCTCAATAATTGTCAGCAATTTCCCCAACCCTTCTTGGATAAATAGCTACTCCTCAGCTCAGCATTCAAAGCTATAAATGATATATTTCTTTCTTCTATTTCCAAGACTTATTTCATATTCATTTCCTTCCCATTATGTACTTTTCAACTAGACTGGCTTATGTGCGGTTACCTGAACTTGATATTCCATCTCCCACCTCTTTGCTTTTTGCCTTGGCTGTTGCCAGTGTCTCAGATGAGCTTCCTCACCTCCACTTTCTTGTTGAAGCCTATTCTTTATCATTCAGTTCTTTTTCCATCTCAAATTATCATGTTTAGACTTCTCCCGTGTTGAAATCCTCTAATAAAATGTAACCCCTTTGAGGTCAAGAAATATTTTTCATTTTTTCTTTGTTGGGAAATTTCTAGCACAGTTCTTTGAGGCACATAGTAGGCAGTCAGTAGATGCTTATTGGCTTGAGTTGGTTTCCAAAATCATGTACAATATTTGTAATTGAATTTCAGCAGAACTCTCTTAAAATACCACAAGCATCATCTAAATTTGGAGCAGGCACTTCAGTACCTGTGGCAAAATCAAGTTGTAAAAAATACAGAGAGAGCAATATTAGAAACTTTGATACCATTCTCATAAACAGATTCTTTCATTCTCTGTAATAGTCTTGTGTAAGTATGCCTTTATTAAATTTTTTGCCTGGGTTTCTCAAATTTCTTTTCAGTCAGTAATCTTTAACTACCACAGTGAAGTGAATAGATGATAATTTTGAAATATTGCTTCCTATTATGGGGCAATGAGACTGTATAACTGAAAGGAAGGCTCATCTGTGTTACTGCATGGCATTTTTTTTCTTGAAATTAATCATACTGGGAATGTGGCCTCTTCATTATGAGATAAAGCGTGGTCCTATTATGTTTTTTTTAAATGATACTAAAATGTGAGTTCTATCCTATGCTCTTCATAGAACCTTTAATAGTAAATTAATAAACTAAACAGTTTTTAATTATAAAATTACTTTTATTCTCCATTTACTGATGCATCTTAAGAGATAGCATAACATCTATGGATATAGTATAATTACTCATATAATTATCAGCTGTTTCCACAATTGGCTCTCAGAAGTTACTAATAAAACTCTAAATTTCATGTACATCTAACATTTCTAACTACAGAGTAAGATAGAATGGTAACTGCAGCTGTAGTAATTTGAGTTAAGATAATTTTGTCTACTTCACTTGAGTCAGAATGAATTTTTAGTATAATTTAAGTTTGTTGAAAGACAGTCAGGGGCAGCTAGGTGGTGCAGTGGATAGAGCACCGGCCCTGGACTCAGGAGTACCTGAGTTCAACTCCGACCTCAGACACTTAATGATTACCTAGCTGTGTGGCCTTGGGCAAGCCACTTAATCCCATTTGCCTTGCAAAAAAACCTTTAAAAAAAAGGCAGTAGAACTGTATTCATTAGATTCTATAGGAATGTGTTTACCATTCCTGACATTATCATTTTGAGGCATAATGCTAAGCTATCCAAAAATTCATAGTCATATATAAACCAAACAGTCTAGAGCAATAATATTTTATAATCTTTAGAAGTGATGTGAATGTCAGTTATTAATATTGTGCTTTGACATGAATACTTAGAAGTAAATACTGCAGGTTTTATTGTCCCTATTTCACAGATGAAAATACCAAATCTCAGTGTGATTCAGTAGCTCCTCTTTGATAAAATACCTAATGAATATCAGAGATGGGATTTGAATCCCTGTCTTTGCTGATTTGAAGTATAATAACTTGTTCATCAGATGAGGTTCAGTCTCTCTTCTTTCTTTTCTCCTCTTTGCCCCTCCTCTCCTGCTGCTTCTCCCCACCCATTAAATGAACCAGGTAAGGAATGAAAGAATATTCATAAATCATCAACCCTTCTTTTTATAACTGGTAAAATGTGACCCAGAAAGATAGAGCTGTTTGATAATGACCCTAGTCATAAAGTGACAGGACTAAGATTCAAATCCCTGCTCCCCTAATTCCAAATAGAAAATACAACCTAGGGTTCAGATCTTTATATACTATAGGTGATACCAGGTAGCCTATAGTCAAAGGCTATTGGCCATTAGTCATTATTTATGTAAATTATTTCATATCCTTTCTGACTTAAATCATTCCTGACAATCACCACCAGCCCTCCCCTCCCAAGGAGAATCTTGACACTTCATTTAAGTTATTTATAGTTTACAGTGCCCAATAACTATATACTCACTAAATGATGACTGTTGTTACTGTGCTCTGTTGACAAAGCAGAGTAGAGGGAGAAAGTAGTTGTATTTACAGCCACAAAATTCATTCATTCATTTACTCCCTGGCAAACATCATGAAGAATGAGGGTTCCAGACAAAGTCTGAAGAAGTGTCTATGAAAGCTTCATTTTTAATTCTTCAGCATGTTCAACCCTAGGGATTTTGAAGAAAGAAAAGAAAACATGAAAACTTTCTTATTCAGTAGTATTTGCAGGAATAAAATATTGATGGCAGTTAATTTGTAAGAAAAATCATAAAAGTTGAGGCAGTAGGGTAAGAATCAGAAAAGCCTACATTCAGATCTTCTTCCTCTTATATATTATAGTTGTGTGACCATTAGCAAGTCACCTGGAGCCCCAGACAACAAGTTTTCCAAGTTACAACATTCACATTACTAAATAGCTATTAGTAGAAGATAAAGTGACTACCATGTGCCAGATACTATGCTGTCTTTTTTTAAACAGATATCTCATTTATCACCTCACTATTTTAGAGTTGAGAAACTAAGACAAATAGAAGTTAAGTGACTTACCCAGGTCACACAGTGAACATCTGAGCGAAGCATCCAAGACTAGATTTAAACTCAGGTCTTCCTGCCTCCAAACCAGAAGACTTGTTCTATCAAAATTTCAACCTGGGGAATTCCCCACAGTAATGCAATCACATATCCAAACTCCTTCTCGCCAACAAAATCCCAGTTAAATAATTGACTATCCCTGTGCACCAAGCTAGATTTCAGTGTTTTCTACTCATGGTCTGGTTGTTAAGAGTTTGGGTAAGTTAATATTTAACTCCAGAAGTCATATTATATGTTGCTAGTCTTGGAATGAGAGGCATACTACTAAAGGCAAGGAAAATATGCCTCCCATCTAGGTCTCTACTGATATTTAAGCATAATGCAGCAGACCCTATTAAAATCTCTGGGAATTAAAATCTACATTTATTATTCAAGGAGTTTCTGCCCTCAAGGAACTAATATTCTTTTGGAGGAGCACAACTGTTTAGGGGGGTGCCCTCAAGGGGCAAAGTTTGGAGATTGTGGAGCAGAGGTGGGAGAGAAGTATAACTGTCCTGGATACTTCTTTAAATGACAGTTTTGGCAAAAACTCACCAATCCAAAGAGAGAGACAAAGGAACAGAGTCACGTTCAGGGTGATAAAGCCTGCTGGGCAGAGTTAAACAAGGAATTGGACAGAAGAGTTGGGCTGGAGCCAGGCAAGAAATTGCTTTCTTTCCTGAGCCCAGCATTTCAACTTAATTTGATTATTTGCCATTCTAATATACTTGGTTCATTCATGTATTTTTATACCAATTCCCACCTTCATAACTACCAACTGAAATTCAGCTTTTAATTGGCAATATATTGTGTTAGGTACTAGAAATATAAAGAAAAAGAAAATTCCCTGTCCTTGGAAGAGCTTTTCTCCAGAAAATCTTGTTCTTCCTTGAAGACCAGACAAATATTCTTCCAATTAGCCATCTCTCTCTTTCCTTCATCTAGAACAGGTGTGGGGAACATCAGACCTGCTAGTCATATAAGGCATGAGTCCTGACTTGAAATTCAGTAAATCCACAAGTTTCTTAGGGGTGAATTAATTAAAAATTTGATCAAATATTGCTAATTTTTAAATTGATAATTTTGTCTGGCCTTTGAATGTTTTTATAAATATCCAAATGACCCTTGGCAGGAAAAAGGTTCCCCATGCCAGTCTAGAAGTAATCCTTCCTTGGGTGGACACTTGTTGCAGCTTACTCGTAACCATTAATGTACTTCATTTTTGTACATTTATTATTCTCTTGTTAGATTCTGTGATCCTTATTTTCAGAGGCTATTTTATTTATCGCTGCATAGCCCTCAAACAAAATGGCCTTCATTTAGAAGGGATTTGAAATATTTGTTGACTTTAATGTTTCAAGTATTTTGAAATAATCTCTTTCAGCCTTGGGGTTGGGGGGGGGTTGGTTGGGTTGTGGGGTGTTTGGGGGTGGTGGGGGGGGGGTTGGGTGGGTTGGTTGGGGGGTTGTTGTGTTGGGGTTTGGTTTGGGTGGGGGGGGGGGGGTGTGGGTGGGGGGTGGGGGTTTGGGGGGTGGGTTGGGGGGGTGTTGGGGGGTGTGTTTGGTGGTGGGTTGTTGGGGGGTTGGGGGGGGGGGTTGGTGTTTGGGGGGTTGGGGGGTGGTCATTTTGGCAATGCTTGAACCACTGAGAGGTTAAGTAACTTGCCATTACACCTTTCAAGTACAGACTGATTTTTTTTCAGCAAACACAAAATAGTAACCAGACCAGTAACTTAACCACCTCAGACCAAGAAAAAATGCATACATTCTTCTACTCTTTTTTTTTTTAAGTGAAAATGCAGAAATAACAGCTCTAGAGGCAACATGGCATAATAGTTAGAGGGTCAGTCTTGGAGTCAAGAAAACCTTGGTTCAGAACCTCTTTTCTCTATTACCTAGAGAAGTAGAGAAGTAAACATGGATTGTAGAACGTTTTGACTTAATCCCATAAGATTCCCTTTCAACCTTTAATGTAAAAGAGGTAGATAATACATGGTTCCCAGTACCTGAGCACTAGTCTGAAAGTTACGAAACCTGGTTCTTTTGCTACTGACTGGCTTTTTGGATCCATCTCTCAGATGTACACTGTACATTATTCATTGTATAAGCAGAACATATACAGATAATACCCCCATACACCATTACGGATTACCATCAATTCAGTAAATGAACATTTATTAAATACCAGGCAATATAAAGGAGTTCACATTCTAATAAGGAGATGAGACACAAATTACAATGATACAGTGATGTAGGTATAAGATTGAGAGCAGATAAATGGAAGGTGATCTCAAAAAATAGGCAATAGGAATAGTGTAGATAAGAAAGGCCTTTTGCAGAAAGAGTGATTTGACCTGGAAAACTAGGAGGTAGAAAAGAGGAGAGAGAAAATTCTGGACATGGGAGATGTCCAGTATATTGTGATCATAAATTGAGTGGAGGGGAATAAAATGTAAATGTACTGTAAAGGTGAGAAGAGATCACATTGTGAAGGGTTCTTAAATGTCAAAAAAGATTTTCTATTTGTTTAAAGGCAATCCAGAGTTAAAATAGTTTCAGGAACAATTGATTATAGGTAGCACAGAAGTAATAATGAAAAAAATGAAAATCCCCAAGTGCACTATAAATTCTTCTTAATCTAGTCTTTTCCTTTTTCTCCCCTCCCCACTTACTCGGTTCACTTGTAATTGTCACCTCTTGACCTACATTCACTCAGTCACAAACAAGAGGAAGATTATGAAGTAAAATAATATTGCCTGTTATACTCTTTTAAGAGTAAGAAAGCCTGTATACCAGTGTAACTGCAACTCTACTTCTGCCTCTTTCCTTTAGCTTAGTTATTTCACTGCTAAGATAGTTATGAGGAAGCCAGTCTTCCATTGTCCTTTGAGGTGTTTCTTTCCTCTCACTTCTTTTTTTTCTCTGATTCTCTTATCAGTTAGAGAATGGGCAAATTCATGTAAGAAAAATAATCCCGCCTTCTTGTTCTCATAGAACATATAGCAGTAATTCTTCCAAAGCAGTAATGTTTTTTCTCTCTCAGCTTAGATTTTTTTCAAGTCACACTTTCAAATTATTCTACCATTTGTTTAGAGGAGTGCAGGAATAAAAATACAAAATTGTGTTTTTATTTAATTTTACATACAGTTTAAATTGTATTAACCTTGAAGAAGAGAATGTTTTTTTTTAAAGTATGGTTTGATAAATATTTGTTAATCAGAAGAGACTGTTTTAAAAGATCCTATGGTTAATGTACATATTAGAGAAAAACATTTACATGCATTACAACCATATGTCTTTAAATACACATGCATATATAATATGTGCTTATATATGTATATAATATGTATATATGTTTGTGTGGATGTATATATGTATATCCTTCCTTTTTATTCCTGAAATTTTGATTACTTTTTGCTTTCAGATCAAGAAATTTTGCGTAAGCTGGAGAAGGAGAAAATTCTGGTGTTTACTCCATCCCGACGTGTTCAGGGAAGAAGAGTAGTATGTTATGATGACAGATTCATTGTAAAATTGGCTTTTGAATCTGATGGTATCATTGTATCCAATGATAACTACAGGGATCTGGCTAATGAAAAGCCCGAATGGAAGAAGTTTATAGATGAGCGATTGTTGATGTATTCCTTTGTTAATGACAAGTAAGTAATTGGATTTTGAACTTTACAAACAAAAATGAAAGTCATGCTGGAACATTGCTAACTTATTAGAGATTTGAATTGTTTTTTGAAATATTTCAAAGCAGTCCTAAAAAACATTTCAGTTAACATTGTACTTACTAAATTTTATAATCATTAAGTTAGGTAAACACTCCAGTAAGATCTGCTTTTAACATTTTCCCATTTTTGAGCTGAAGAAATTGAAACACAGTTAAATGGTTTACCTTGTCCTAAAATTAAACAGTAACAGCGTTAGAATTAGGACTAAGTCCTAATTTTCTTTTGATTATGCAGGTTAAAGAATCATATACACTATATCCTTCCTGCCCCCTGTTTTGAGAGCTTACTCAAAAGAGGCATTAAAACATTTCCCCCATCTTAGCTTGACCTTGAATTGGGATAGCAGAAAATTCAAAGAACAAGAGAATAGAAACAATCTAATTTAGGACCCATGTTTTAATTTTTTGTTGTTAATCAATTTAGACCAAATATTTTAATATATTCAGCATTTTTTGATTTTATCCACAGTCCTCCCAATATTTTCAGGAATTTCCCTCAGTTAAATATCCTACTCATTGTGCTAGTACCTTGACTGTAATTTTGTAATCCTAAACTCTCCTTGTGGGTCAGCAATTAATTGAATTGGACTCTGTATCATTTTCTTTTCTGGAAAAAGGAGTTTATACATGCCAGTTATGTATTTCACAATGTTAATGTTTATAAAGATTTAAAAAAATATGCACATGTGCTATTATTCTGTAAACAGATGGGAATATAAGTTTACTCATTATAGGAGTATTCTTATGAAATTAAGCTTTTGCCAAGTCATATTACTCTGAGCCAAGATATTTTTTCAGTTGTATGTTTACAAAATGTTAGAGGAACTAAGAGGGAGGAGAGAATGAGTAATCAGAAACTTCTTATCTTAAATAATATTTGAAGCCAAACAAACTTAAGTATATCTTAATGACTTAAATTTGTTCTGCATATGAAAACCGGGCTACTCAGTTAGTTGCTTTGCAAAATTTTAAACATAATCCTTTAATTAAAATACCATGAAATGACTGGGATATTATATGAAATAGCTGCACTGGAATTAGTACATCCACTTCTTTATTAATTTAAAATTCTTCATCCTGTATGTTCTAGGTTCATGCCTCCTGATGATCCTCTTGGTCGGCATGGTCCAAGCTTAGACAATTTTCTAAGGAAAAAACCTATTGTTCCGGAACATAAGAAACAGCCATGTCCCTATGGTAACTTACATTATATAGACTTGCATTTAGTTGACTATTTAATTATTGATCATTATTTTTTATTTATTATCATTGATTTATTATAAAACTAAGCAGTATAACTTAAATGATCTTCTTAGTTGTAATGAAATTTTAAAATATTTTGGTTTCTTGGTTTAGCAATGAGTTGATCTCTAGCAGAGAAAGAGGTTTGTTTATACTTGCCAGCTACTTGTTTATTAACATGGTTAGAGTCAGTCAGTCATGAAGAAATTTGCTTGATGGGGTTCCAAAAGTCAAAGATATGTTCCATATGAGATAAATTTTGACCAAGTAAATTTCTTCCCCCCGCCTTAAAAACGTGCATTTTATTTCTTATGCCAAAGTGTAACTCAGATAAACATGATTATCACATTATAAAGTGACAGCTTCTTACTGATGATGTAAAACCTTACCAAAAAAAGAAACAATTTCGTATGAGACAAGATTGTAGTATCATAGCCAAATGCTGTAGAAGTGTTTAGAACACTCAGACCAAGGTTTCATGGATATTATCAGTGGCTCATAATTATAAATACAGAATTATTAAAACAGCTTTTATTAATTAATTTCTCTGCAAACAAGGGCTATCTCCCTCCTCACAAGAAAAGGCAGTGAACTAAGATATGCAATTTGAAAGGCTCGTTCCTCCCCTTCATGCCAATCTTTGGTCAGGGTTACAATCTAATTAATAACCCTCACCCCATACTATTCATTAATAATATTTTTCCCACCCTGGTCATTATACTAACAAGCACAGACGAGTGTACTGTAATGTATATAAACTTCATTGAGCAGGGGCAAAGGACAAGGACATAGTCACTGGGTCAACCTCTGACCAGTTGAAGCTAGTTTTTTTTTACCTCCCCCAGGAGGTAATGTTGGGTGAGGGGACCTTATTCATCCCAATGATTAGTTAGAGTCATTTCTTTTGTCTTACACTTAAATACCTGCATGTAGGTACTAACACAGGCAGACCCTAATCTGTATATATTTAAACTAACAATTTCCTCTTACATTCTGTGGAAACCAAACACCCCACATTTCTTACAATGGACAGAGAAGAATGATGTGTGAATTGAAAGGCAGTCTCTCTCTCCCAGAGAAAAGAGGATACTTCCTTAAATTTGTGTCAAATTTCCTTTATTTATCTCATATTAGAATACTCATTTGTATTTTATCTTTCCTAGTTCACTTGTTTTTCTTTTCTTAGGAAAGAAATGTACCTATGGACACAAGTGCAAATACTACCATCCTGAGAGGGGAAGTCAGCCCCAGCGATCAGTAGCTGATGAACTTCGAGCTATGTCTAGAAATACAGCAGCCAAAACTGCAAATGAAGGAGGATTAGTAAAAAGCAACAGTGTTCCTTGTAGCACTAAAACTGATAGCACTTCTGATGTCAAACGTGCTACTCCAAAGAGGCAATCAGATCCTAGCATAAGAACTCAAGTCTATCAAGACTTGGAAGAAAAGCTTCCCACCAAAAACAAATTGGAAACCAGGTCTGTTCCTTCATTAGTTAGTATACCACCTTCTGCAAAACCCCAAAGTACTACACCTTTAAGCAATGGCCTTCCATCTGGAGTTCATTTCCCACCTCAGGATCAAAGACCCCAGGGTCAGTATCCTCCAATGATGATGGCAACCAAAAATCATGGAACGCCAATGCCTTATGAACAGTATCCAAAATGTGATTCACCTGTTGACATTGGATATTATTCCATGCTGAATGCATATTCAAATCTCAGTGTCTCTGGCCCCAGGAGTCCTGAAAGGCGTTTCTCCTTAGACACGGATTATAGAATCAGTTCTGTAGCCTCTGACTGCAGTAGCGAAGGGAGCATGAGTTGTGGGAGCAGCGATTCCTATGTAGGGTACAATGACAGGTCATATGTTAGTTCTCCTGACCCACAACTGGAGGAAAACCTAAAGTGTCAGCACATGCACCCACACAGCCGCCTTAATTCCCAACCCTTTCTACAAAGTTTCCATGATCCCTTAACCAGAGTGCAAAGTTACAGTCATGAAGAACCAAAGCATCATCCCAAGCCTCCAATTCCATACATGGCTGTACATCTGCAGCATCCCGCTGTGGGGGCTCGGTCCAGCTGCCCTGGCGATTATCCCTCTCCACAGAACTCGGCACACTCAAAGACCCTGCACCTGGGTAGATCCTTAGTGTCCACGAGGATCGACAGCATTTCAGACTCTCGGCTCTATGACAATTCTCCTTCCAGACAAAGAAAGCCTTATTCCCGTCAGGAGGGGCTTGGAAGCTGGGAGAGGCAGAATTACGGCCTCGATGCGTATGGCTACCGCCAGACATACTCACTGCCTGATAACACCTCCCAGCCATGTTATGAGCCCTTCACCTTCCAAAGCTTACCCGAGCAGCAGGACCAGACGTGGCGGCTCCCTTTCTGTGGCCTGCCACAAGACGCTCCAAGATACCAGGACAACCGAGAAAAGGTGTATATTAACCTGTGCAACATTTTCCCATCTGACCTTGTGAGAGTTGTCATGAAAAGAAACCCACACATGACCGATGCTCAGCAGCTTGCTGCAGCGATTTTAGTGGAGAAATCACAGCTGGGTTATTGAGCAGACACATCATCATGGTGTTCGGTTGCTGTTGGTTCAGCTCAGATGCTGAGGGAGGTTTGCTACAGTAGCATTTGTGATCTCCTTCTCAGCAAGGAGGTTCTCTAGTAATCCCTTTATGTGAAATCCTGTATCATGGTATCTGTATGTATAGCCCCATGCTTTGGAAGTATCACGGGATTCTTTTACCTTAAAACTTGACTTTTTTTTTTAATGTTTCCTTTTTTAAAAACTATATTCACAACCGGAAATTTTTCCAGGTTGGTTTGATAGATGTATCTGTGATCTTTGATAATAATTTTTGGTGCATCAGGGGTTTATATGCAGCACTTTTTAATCCTTGTTTTGTGTTTTATTAACTGGGTATTTGGTTATCATTTGCAAGAAATTACAATATCTTCAGAGAGTTGAAAGCCTTTGACTAGACTAACAAACTTTTTGTCCAGTCAAGCTTAATTTGAGTCTTTTACAGCTTTTTAAATTATTTTTATTTGGGGAAGTGGGTTTTTTTGTGCTAGAATCATTATTTATAGAAAACAAAGATATAATACAGCACTGACTTTATCTTTTTAAACAAAATGTGAGTTACCAGTTTTTATTGAAATGGGTAACAGTATACTAAAATGATTTACAAAATATGGCACTTTTTATAGTTTGGTTTTGGTTTTATTTTGTTTTGTTTTCTATTAGTTAGTTGATTTAATATGGTTGATTTAAAGGACAGCAGATGCAATCAATGGAAAACAAATTAGTTTCCATTCCATATGGATAAGGCAAATGCCTGAAATTTAGATCTGTGTCATTATCCAGCTCTTTGTGCTTCTAGAGACAATAGCAGTGGAATTGAAATCCTAGATTTCTATTAAGCTATTGTTTTTTGTGTATCTGTCTCTTTGTACTGGCACACAGGAATACTGGATAAAACACCCTTTCATAATATTGACCTATTTTAAAATGAATCTAATTATTCTCAATGCAACTTTTATATTTAATGTACTGTTCAGTTTTCTTGCTATTTATCAAGGCTGACCTGAGATGGTTTTATGCATTGAGAATATGCAACATTTATTGATACTGCACTATGGGGATGGTGGTAGAGGAAATGTAAATGGTAACTTAAGTTTTTTGTAAGATACTGTATATTTTCTTGAAGGTAGTTTTTTGGCCTGTTATATTATTAGGGCCTGACTCTTGCCACAATAGAGTAGTTTTAGAAGCAGACTAAAGTCTGTTCTAGTATTAGTAAGGGATATTTCTGGTTTCAAAGTCATGGGTTTTGCTAGCTCTGTTTTCATGGGTTAGAAGGTAGATTTTACACTTTGCAGTAGAAAGCTGATTGACATACCTTGGGCTGCTGCCTAGAATTGTAGAATTCTGCATAGTATAACAGGATTATTTGGGTCAGTGGGTTTTGAGACAGTACCACAGTATGTGATTTGCTATTGATTGCTACTTGCTGCAATATAGAGCAAAACCCTGAAAAACCAGAAAGTACCTTTTACTGTTGATACAAATTGTATCTTTTTAACTATAAGAACCATTTTTATTTATAGACGTAGTTAAAACACAAATGCGTAACTATGATTAGACTTTTGGGCAACATTTTATCCCTTATTTAATTTTTTTTTTAAAGAAAAGTAGAATTGAGATCTAGAATAGAGTAGAAAAATAAAAATAACAATTTGTTTAGGTAATTTAAAATGTCTGTTTCAATTTTATATAATATATAAGTATCTATTAAAATCACTCTATTGGCATTTTTCTTTCTCCTAAAACTTATATAGTGTGAACGTAATGAAAAATAAAGGTAAAATGCTGCCTGAAAATAAAGCCCAAGCACCTTTGACTAGGACGACATTTTCCCTACTGGTGCGACACTGTGTGTTGCATAGAGTAGGATTTGGGTATACTGTAAATGCTTCTCCAAGGCATTGTGCTTATTGACATAGCCAATAATCTGAACCGTGTTCAGCAAACCTAATTCAGGAACGTGTTCTTCTATACAGCTGTTACTGTTGTTTTTGAGGGTGGGATCTGCATTCATCTGTACTCAGTGATAATATAGGGAATGCTACATGAACTCTCCTGAGCGGTGTCTAGGAGGCGCCTTCTGCACTTGTGGAAATGTTTATCCATGAATTTGTTGGTCACTATCTGTAGAACATGTTTTAATATAGAGGCCGATTCAGTGCCAGTAACAGGGTTATGGATGTAGATGGCATTGAGCTTAGTTGTATGCTTCTTTTTTTTTTTTAATGGAACCACACTTTTTAAGTACTGCCTTATAATGTAGGCATGGTTAGTTTAGTGTAGCAGTAATTTTGTTTTCTGTTTCCTTTATTCTTTATTTTAATTATCTGTCTGTCTGCCAAACTTTCCCAGATTGCTTTGAATATCATATGAGGTGAAAGATATAGACATATATCAATCACATTTTCATTGTGGTTTTCTGATGTTTTAACAGATTGATTGCAAATTAATGGCTACTTTAGTTTGGCCTCATGGTTGAAACTATAAGAAAGCAGTAGTATAGCCTTCAACAATGTCCTGAAATGAACAGATCTGGACTACCTGTGCTGAATTCTTCAAGAATAACTGATTGTGGATAAGTTGCAGTATTCTCCTGTCAAGTAGAGCATTCCTTTTGTATTGAAGCATCAGAGTTACTTTGCAGGGTGTAAGAACAAGGGTTATTTGGCAATATTTAGTTATTATCAGTTCTTAATTATCTAAAATGGGAGGTGGGGGTAGTTCATGAATAAATAAAATTCACACCTAACTCAAAGATTTCCCCCACCAAATTTTCAAGTGAATTAATTAGTAGCAAACTGAAGTGTTGTGAGATATTTCACATTCTCTCACTTTCCCTGTCATAACTAGGGCTTCCCAGAAATACCTTGTGCAGTTTCAAACTTTATTAACTATGATTTCTGGAATGTTAACCATGAGGGGAAAGGAGAAGTCTATACTGGTTAGTCATCCCCTGAATAATTGAGAATTGACTATATTGTGCAATGATGTGCTAGTTCATAGTTTTTGTTTTAGTATGGATGAAGTGCCCAGACCACATAGATTGGCTCCTGAGTGTTTTCTTATTTTTAGTGTATGCTGTGTGCAGTATCATTTTTATGATCTCGAAATCCTGATGGAGTTCATTGTAGATCTCAAACATTTGAAGAAGAGACGCACCTGTACAAAATGTTCAGTACTTGTAGGATCTCGAGCTGTGTGTTTTATGTAAATTCATTAATGAAAAATTATAATATAACTAAAAGAAGTGTGAGTACAGATAATATATATAAAGAGATATATATATATTCTAAAATTAAAAGAGGGAAAATTTACTATTGATTGCCAAAATTCGCTCTGATTGAGCTATGTGGCTTCAGGTGACCAAGCTTGATGATGAGATTTGTGGCCACAGTTGAAAGGAGAACAACACTTCTGATTTTGTTCCCAGTATTTTTAGAGAATTATTTTGATAATTTTAGCAGAAATTGTAATTTTAAAACAAAGAATGCTTAAAATTTTATCAATTATAAAAAATATTTAACATGGCTTGTGTGTATCTATATGTACATATACAGTAATAAATATATATATATATATGTCTCTAAACTAACAAACACACCTCAGAGTTTTGTGATAGTTATTGCTTTTTTTTTTAAGACTTCCGACAGTTTTCCTGAATGGAGGAAAACATACAAGGCTATTTTGTGAAGTTTTTTCTAATGCGCATTTGACTTTCATCATTTTATAATGCTTTATCATAATTTCTGGTCAGTTTCCCTCTCCAAGATAAAAAATGTTAAATACAAGTAAATGTATTTTTCTAGTCATTCCATTTTGTTGCCTTGAGATCTGACCCTATGAGAATTTCTGAATGAAATGAGCCACAATAGAGTATTTATATACCAGACAAAGCCAACAGAGAATGTCATTTTTAATTAATTCTTCAAGGCAAGTGCCAGTGCATAAATTGGAAGAAATAATATATGGAAAAAAGGAAGATATTGGTGAAAATACCAAATTCTGCATCAAATAGGAAACAAATAATAAGCAGTTTAGGTAGAACTCTGGATGTGTTGTTAATAAGAAATAATTATAATATTTCCAGTGCCACTACAAAGTACTCAAACCTATTACAGATGATGACTTTAATTTCAACAAGAAGATTTTAATGCAGTTTAAATCATCTCAATTGATTTGCTTTCTTCAGCTGGTCATACTAAATTATCATATAGATTTCAAGCTTGTTTTTAGTGCGTGTGTGTGTGTGTGTGTGTGTGTGTTTTTAACTAGCAGAAGTTTCACCACTTAAAAGTGCTCTGTGTAGAGATTTCCTAAAAAAGACTAAAAAATATTTTGGTTAAGACAGCTTGATAAGCATGCTAGCTTTAATAATGATGAGTGGGAGTAGCTTTTTTTTCCTCCTTTGATTTTTTAATAGGCCATATGGACTCAAAATCCAGCTTTAACAAAACATTTATTGTTTGTTTTTGTATAGTATTATTATTATTATTATTATCACTATTATTGTGGGGACTATGTTAATAAGTCACACTCATGTCCTGTTTTGTGCTTTGCATAAACAGATCTTTAAAAAACATTTTTGAGGAAAACAAATCCATTGTTGAAATTGCACATGTTAGATCTTTTAAGATGTGAAAATTGTGACTAGTATAACTGTGGCTAAAATATGAGTGTATTGGTTACATGTATATTTTTTCCTAGGAAACAAAGTATACCTAGACTTGTCTCAGTCTAGGTCTTTAATAGAGACTGTGCTTGTGGTGAGTGGTGCTCCAATATGGTCATGAGTAATTTTGAGTACATTAGCACTAGACATATATTAGAAAATATTCTTATTCACAGTGCTTTATAAATTGTACTACACTATGTGACATTATTTTCATACAAATATTAAAATCGCCTAAGTTAATAGTTACAAGTGTGTTCTGGTACAGAACTTTAGCCTTTAAGCATTGCTGTTGATTATTTGTACAATGATCACTTTTCCTCCAATATGTCTGTTACTCTTAATGTTTGCTACTTGTTATAAACCAATGTTCTTGCTTGTTTAAAGTGTAAAAGACTTTTTTTCCCTAAACACCTCATTGTTTGGGATCAGAAAATCTATATATTTTCATTTAGGTAAACATGATTTTTAAAGTTTTTACTTCCTAAGACAGTGTACCAAATTTTCTCATATTCTGTCCCAGTATTTCAAATGAATAACAAAATGTTGTTCAGTTAAACCTGTGCCATCCTTCATAAAGCAGGTTGTATCTCTTGGGAGAGTGGTTTTTGTTTATTTTTACAGTGTCTGTTTTGGATTTAACTCAAGTCTTTAAAATGTACAAATTATATGTCAACCACCAAATGGCAAAACACCATTAACAAATGCCTGCAGAAGGTATAAAATGAAATGTTTCAGGTTAATTTCATTTTATTCCTTCTTTCTCTTTCTTTCCCTTTCCTAGACATAATTGTGTGCTTACAGATAGAAATTAAGTTTTCATTCAGATTTCTCTAAATGGAAAAGTGAGTTGAAGGTATTGAGATAAACTGCCTGATAAAACTGGTGTTATTAATTATTTTATTTAAGATGTTCTGTGCTCTTTCTGTGATGGGATATCTCCAAAAAGCAGTATTTAGATTTAATGAAAATCTTTACCAAACATGTATGTGATTCTGACATTGACAAAAAAAAAAATTAAAAAAACATACATTTTCCTTATTGTTGATTTATTTTTTTCCTTTTAAAAAATTGTCCATTTAGGGGCAGCTAGGTGGCGCAGTGGATAAAGCATCAGCCCTGGAGTCAGGAGTACCTGGGTTCAAATCTGGTCTCAGACACTTAATAATTACCTAGCCATGTGGCCTTGGGCAATCCACTTAACCGCATTTGCCTTGCAAAAACCTAAAAAAAAAAATTGTCCATTTTTATAAAAGTACTTAATGAAGTTATTCTTTATAAAATCAGCATATAGCAAGCCTCAACTTTGTATAATTTGTGATGTTAAAAAGTTTCCTTTTAGAGGATTGTATTCACTTAATGGACTGTTTCTTACAGTCATTGTTACCACAAGTGAGGCATATTAAGAACCAGCCATATCAGAAGATAGGACAAAATTGTTTCTTTTCCAATCTGTTGAAAGTTTTGTCCAATGTTTTGAGTCTCATCAGATTTGATGAACTTCAACATGAGTTCCCATCTATGTAGGATATGCCATATGAAATGTAAGGGATGTTGAACCAGGTTATGATCCTTTTAAGATTTGTCTGGTTGTAGCAATAAATAAATTTGAGAGAAGTACCCTGCTCAAAATAAACATGGAATAAATGGTATTTGAAGATTATCTGAGCAGACCTTCAGTTGCAGAAATAGAAAGCAATATTTAACCCTTTGACACTTAGGACTGATTTAGGTTAGAATTCACAATTTCTGAAAGTCATCAACCTTCATGCTACTCCAAGACTGGTCATCTGGTAGTCTGTATTTTTTTTTTACCCACTTCTTCTGATTTGGGCCATCATCCTACCTATTAGCATTTCCTTCAAATAAGCTGCTGTTATTCTATTGAGATCTTGGCATATCCTTAGATTGTGAATATCTTCCATTAGAATTCTGAAATATAAGGCAATGATTGTATTTAAGTATTTGTCTTTAATTCATATCTATAGAGGAGAAAGCCATCAACTTGATTATATTAAGGTAGAAAAACTTTTCACAAGTGTTCTAGGAGTAAGAGTAGGAGTGAGCAGGTAAAGGAAAAGCCACAAATAAAATCTGTATTAAGCTCCTGAGCTACTGCCATTCCTTCTCAAGTAAAACAAGAAATTTATCTTTTTTTAGCTGCTGTCCCTAGGAATATTTCCCTTCCTCCCCATTCACACGAAGAATTCTTTTCTAATGTTTGACCTAAACACTTTAAAATACTTTGTCTTTAGAATGATATCACCAGGTCTTTCTTTAACCTACTACCACTGCATAACCTAATTCTTTGCTTTATATTAGAACGTAAAAACTGAACTATGGTTCTTGTAGCCTTCCTTTAAAAAAAAGTTTCCTATACCTCTTGTAGATAGCAAACATTGTACCACATGCTCTTATTCCCTTTTTATGATTTTAGGGATTTTAAAGTGTCTGTGATTGACATAGATGATACTACATGATAATAAAAGGACAGGTTTTAGAACCTCATAGCCTGAGATAAAAATCTTGTTTTGGTCTTACTTTATATCACTAAACAAATCACTTTATCCACCTGAAACTCAGTTTTCTCATTCATAAAAAATAAATGTGGGAATTGATTTTTTTTAGTCCCAACTTTAGATCTAGTTAAAATCCCTCACATAATTGAATGAAAATCTGTCAAAGTACTTCCTTTTTTCTCTTATTAATCTGTCAGGTTAGAATGAGGGGTTAATTCCATGCTTTTATAAACAATAAAATGCTATATAAATATGAAGCAATCTGAACTTTTTGCATACCCAGTAAAAAAGAGTAGATTAGGCTTGAGCTCATTCACAAAAATAAATCACAGATTGTGATTTAGATTGATAATCTAGTGATATCACTAACTATGCATATCCTACCTGGGTGTCTCCTGACTGTGCTTAAATTTCCAAATGCAAGGAGAGGAAAAACAAAATACAAAAACATCCTTAGAAAACAGATGTCTAACAATTTTTTTTAGGTTTTTTTTTGCAAGGCAAATGGGGTTAAGTGGCTTGCCCGTAACAATTTATTTTTAATAAAGAAATCTACAGTTGTGTATGGTAACTTTGCCTCCCATATAATTAATATAAACTCCTTCCAAAAAGGAAATGGTTTATTATTAGGATATCATGATTATAATGCAAATTAATTAAATTTTGAGATACCTAGACAAGTACATAGTTTGCAACACAACACTTCCATTTATTTTTTGAAGGTATTTCAAAGATTGTCATTCAGGCAATGGATTTTCTTGTATTTCTGTTTAGGGACCTTATACACAGCACTGAACTTTTAAGTACCTGGAGAAGGTAGAGATAGCAGGTTTCATATAGCTACTTTTTAAATATCCTTTATGATTCCGGTGGAATAAACTTTTCTAGGTGACTAGAAGGAATTTCTAGAGTTTCACTAGATGGAATTTTCAAGTTTTCATGACTTGTTAGTTAATGCATACCTTGTTATATTTTCAATTGTTTCTGATCTAGACAGTTTGTTACTTAAATGTTTTCATTTAAGTATCATTTCAACACTTTTTGGGGATAACTTTGTTGACACCATGTCATGTCAATATAAAATACTGTGGGCAACTCAGTGGCACAGTGCTCTGGAGTTCAAATCCAGCCTTAGACACTTAATAATTATCTAGCTGAGTGACTTTGGGCAAGTCACTTAACCCCATTGCCTTGCAAAAACAAAAAAAAAACCAAAAAATAAAAAAAAAACAATAAAAGTACAGAGCAGATATGGGCCCCTGCCTTCAATGGATTGACAGCTTAGATGGGAAAGAAATTGAGATAAGTCACTAAGTGGACCCCTAACTACCATTCATATTTATTTTTTCTTTTTAAAATAAGCTGTATTGAGGAATGACATACATTGGGTAAGAAATGAAGAAAGGAGAATAGAATACAAGTCCTGACATTTTGTTAAAAGTTTGAAATATATGTGTTTTTTTTAAAGAACATTTTTTATTTAATTTTTTATTCTCATTTTGTGCAATTATTTTACATTAATAAAATATTCTTGTTTAAGAGTAAATGAAATACCCCCTCCCCCCATAAATATAGACTTGCCTGAGCAATAAAGTAAAGGGGAGAGAAAAAAATTAAAATGAAAAGAAATAATAACGATTGTAGGTATGGCCATGTGGCGCAATGGACGAAGCACCAGCCCTGGAGCCAGGAGCACCCAAGCCCACATCCAGCCCCATAGAACCAACAATCACCCAGTCACGTGACATGCAAGCCACCCGATGCCCACTGCCCTGAAATAACCAAAAAGAAGGGGAAAAAAAGACCCAAAATAAAATAAAAGTAATAATAGTAGGGGTGGCTGGGTGGCAAACAGAGCACTGGCCCTTGAGCCAAGAGCACCTGGGTCCAAATCCGGCCTCAGACAACCAATAATCACCCTGCTATGTGGCCCCAGGCAGGCCACCCAGCCCCATTTGCCCTGCACCCTCCCCCAAATGATAATAAAAAATGTGCTTCAGTCTTTCTTCCAACACCAACAACTCTGTCATGGGAGGATCACATTCTTTATGGTAAGTCCATCGCAAAAGTTACTTCCATATTTTTCCAACGTTGCCATTGCTGATCACAACTCCCTCCTTTCTTATTTCTCCACTACCATGTACTATATTTTCTCTCTCCTTTCACTCTGACTCTGCTGTAGGGTAGCTGAGTGGCACAGCAGACAGATCCCTGGTCCTGGGGCCAAGAGGCCCTGAACCCCCATACCACCCCTTAGGCCTAGCATCCACCTGGCCCTATGGTCCTGGACAGGCCTTCCAATCCCAGCCCTTGCAAGAAGTAAAAAAAGAAAATGTATTATATCTGACCACTGTCCCCCCATGGTCCATTCTCTCCTCCATCACTCACATCCCCCCTTCCCCCTGTCCCCCTTCTCTCCTTCTTACTCCAGATGTCTATACCCCATTGAGTATACATGCTGTTTCCTCTCCTAGCCACCTCTGATGAGAGCAAAGGTTCCCTCATCCCCCCTTGCCTCCCCACTTCCATATAATTGCAATAGTTCATTGTAATAAAGAAAAATCTTAATATATGAAATATCTTGGCCTATTCCCCCTCTCCTTTTTCTTTCTCCCCATTACATTTCCTTTTTTTCTATTGACTCCATTTTTACACCATATTTTATCTTCAAATTCAGCCTTCTCCTGTGCTTCAACTATAAAAGCTCCCTCTACCTGCTCTATTAACTGAGAAGGTTCATATGTGTATTATCATTGTCATTTTTCTATGCAGGAATACATGCAGTTCATCATCATTAAGTCCCTCGTATTTTCACCTTCTCCACTCTATGCTTCACCTGAGTCCTGTATCTGAAGATCAAACCTTCTGTTCAGCTCTGGCCATTCCAAAAGGAACATTTGAAATTCCCCTGGTTCATTGAAAGTCCATCTTTTTCCCTGGAAGAGGACATTTAGCCTTGCTGGGTAGTTCATTCTTGGCTGCATTCTAAGCTCTTTTGCCTTCCGGTATATTGTATTCCAAGCCCTACGAGCTTCGAATGTAGTTGCTGCTAAGTCCTGTGTGATCCTGACTGCAGCTCCATGGTATTTCAACTGTCCTTCTGGCTGCTTGTAATATTTTTCTCTTTGACTTGGGAGTTCTGGAACTTGGCTATAATATTCCTAGGGTTTTTTGGGGGGGATCTTTCTCGGGGGGATCGGTGGATTCTCTCCATTTCTATCTTGCCCTCTGCTTCTAGAATATCAGGGCAATTTTCCTGTAGTAATTCTTTGAAAATGATGTCAAGGCTCTTTTCCTGATCCATAACTTTCAGGTATTCCAATAATTTTTAAGTAATCTTTCCTAAATCTGTTTTCCATATCAGTTGTTTTTTTCAAAGAGATAATTCACGTTTTCTTCTAATTTTTCATTCTTTTGGTTTTGAAGTATTGATTCCTGATTTCTGTTAAATTCATCTCCCTGAATTCTATTCTTTGTCTAAAGGATTTATTCTCCTCAGAGAGTTTTCTTATCTCTTTTTCCATCTGGCCAATTGTGCTTTTTAAAGCATTCTTCTCAATAACTTTTTGAACTGTTTTATCCATTTGACCTAAGCTGGTTTTTAGCATGCTATTTTCTTCAGCATTTTTTTGGATTTCCTTGACTAAGCTGCTGACTTCCATTTTCATGTTTTTCCTGCATCTCTCTCATTTCTTTTCCCAGTTTTTCTTCCAACTCCCTCATTTGATTTTCAAAGTCTTTTTTGAGCTCTGTCATAGCCTGAGCCCAATTTCTGTTTTTCTTCCGAGTCTTTAGATGCAGGAGCTTGTGTTTCCTCATCTTCAGACTGAGTATTTTGATCCTTCTTGGGCTCATTTGCAAAATATTTCTCAATAGTGTTCCTCTTATTTCTCTGCTTGCTCATTTTCCCAGCCTGGGCCTGGATTTGGGGTGCTTCCTGAGATTTTGGGACACTCCCACAAGGGTCTCAGTGTGTGAGGTTCTGTCCTCCCTCCTGGTCTGTGAATGACCATATGTGCCCCCCCTCTGCCATGGGGCTGAGGTGGGGGGGGCCTGCTGTTCTATGGGGGGCCTAGACTGCGATCAGGATCTGAATGTGGTCAGAGCCCCAGAGTCCTGTTCCGGGGCAGAGGATAGAGCAGCCTCTCCCTCTTCACTCCCTTCCCTCAGCTCAATGGGCTCGTGCCCTGGGGGCTCCTGCTTACCAGCTCCACCTGCTTGTTTCCAGGTCTGGGCTGCGGAAAGACCATGCTGCTGGCTGTGTGCCCTGAGGGCTGCACTCCAGGTGCTGGCTCTGGCAGAGGTCCCCTGCTGTTCCCCCACTTTGTGCCTGGTGCTCCCCCGGGGTGTAGCTCCAGAGACTCCCCCACTGCTGTGAGCTGGGGCTCCCAGCACCCTGGGGCTGCCTCCGGGAGGCTGAAGTTATTTCTGGCAGGCCACCCCTCCGACCCCGGGGAGCAGAGCCTTTCTGCTCTTTTCCAGGTTACCTTGAGTAGGAGAACTGCCTCACTGGGTCCCTTTGTGGGTTCTGTCTCTCGAAAGTTTAGTTAGAGTCCTTAGTTTATAAGTTTTATCAGAGAGTGCCTAAAATTAGATTCCTTCTTGTCGCCATCTTGGCTCCACCCCCTAAAGAAAACATTTTTAAGTAAAGGTTCAAGATTCTAAAAGTTCAAAATCGAAAAAAAGGTACATTCTCCTTAGCATGACCTTCATAAGTAATATAATGTTCTTTCTTATATAAATATACAAAGTCCAGCCCTGGTGAACTGCAGTCTCATATGGATAGAGCACTGACCCTGGAGTTAGGAGAACCCAGTTTCAAATCTAGCCTCAGATACTTGACACTAACTGTGTAACCTTAGGCAAGTCACTTATTCCTGACTGCTTCATATCCAGGACTAGCTCCAGATGTCCTGCTTCATATCTGGCCACTGGACCCAGATGACTCTGGAGAAGAAAGTGAGGCTGGTGATTTAGCACAACCCCACCCAATCCAATTCACGTGCTTGTCATGACAGCACCTCCCTGCTGTCATGGTCCCCCAAAACGAAGGACAGACAACATCATCACCCATATTACAAAGTGCCAAATGGATATTGTAAACCGAATGTGGGCATCTCAAATAAAGCATTTGAAAGAAGTCCTCTTAATGGCCTGCCCCCACCAAACACATCCCTTTTCTAGACTTATTTTTGTAATCCATTACAATGTAATGTCCAACATCTCTAGGAAGTTCTCCCTCAATTCAACCTGGTTTTTGTTTTTCTTCAAGAATCACTTAAAATTGTACCTTTCAAAGGAGGCTTTTTCCAACCTGTTCTCACCCTACCTCCACTCTTAGTTGCTAGTGCATTCCTCTCTAAGATTACCTTCTCTCTATATTTCATATATTCATATATGACAAGTATATTGCTTCCCATTAGAATGTAAGGTTCTTGAAAGAAAGGGATGTTACCCTTTTTCCTTTATACCTTCATTGAACTTGGAAGTAATAAAAAAAATTAATGTTGATCCTAAATTAAAAATTAATGAGTTAGGTAATGTAGCTCCATTCTGAGATGGAAATGAAGATTGTTTTTAGAAATGTTTCTCATCCAAACCTACAATCCTCTACCATCTCTGATATCTTTCTAAATATGCTTTTCCTTTTTCATAATCTTTATTACTGGGTTTTGTTTTGTTTGAGGTGGTAGTGGTAATTTTTGAAAATAAACAAATTTCCCATTGTACAACTCACCCCAACTCTTCCCACCAGGACATTTCTAATAAAAAAAAAGTTGCACAAAAACTTAACAGCCTATTGAAAAAAATCTGAAATAACATGCAGTGTTCTACCTTTAGCCCTTCCAAGAAACAGGGGAGTTATGTTCTCATATCATTTTTTTAGGGCCAAGTCTTGGCATTAGAGTTGTGCAACATTCAGTTTCAAATAATTTATTGTTCTTTCCATTTACATTGTTATAACCATTGTATATATTACTTTCCTAGTTCATCTTATTTACCTTTCTGTCAGTTTGTTTAGACCTTCCATATCTCCACAAATGTATGTTCATAATTTCTCATCTCATTATCTGGTTTTTTTGGTCCTTTCCTCTTTCATTCTTTGTGCCCATTTTTCCCAACTATATTTTTAAAATAATTATAAAGGTATTTCTTTTCCCAGTATTTTAGAGTACTTTTTTTTTTGCTGGTTCCCTGGCAGAAGTTCTATTCCTTAATAATAGAACTAATAGAAATGTAATGTCCCTCTTTGGTTACACAAAAGATCCTATTCTTGACATGATACTTTAAGCCACCATAGACATATGGCAGCTGTTCAGTCCAGGGTAATTAGGATGAGGATGGTTTTGGGAAGCTTTGATCAAATGAGAAATAGTGGCTAGAGCACTCGTCTTGGATTCAGAGGACTACAGTTTGAATCCAGCTTCAGGCTCTTGGCTCTGACTAGCTGTGTGACCTTAGGCAAGGCACTTAACCCTGACTGGACTGTCTCCAGTCATCCTGATTCAAAAATGGCCACTAGACCCAGATGCCTAGGTCTGATGACTTTAATGCAGCACCCCCTCACTCAAATTCAATTCACATGCTTGTCATGACATCATCTCCCCAATGTCATGGTCTTCAAAAATGAAGGACAGGTGGTGCAGTGAATAAAGTACTGGCCCTGGAGTCAGGAGGACCTGAGTTCAAATCCAGCCTCAGACACTTAATAATTACCTAGCTGTGAGGCCTTGGGGCAAGCCACTTAAGCCTATTGCCTTGCAAAAACTCAAAAATGAAGGACAAACATCACTTAGGGGCAATCAAGATATTTAAGTTGGATAGAAGACGAGAAATGGGAAATGATAACATAAAGAGCAAGCATGTGGAAGAGGACAGAAGTTTGAGTACTCATCTAAGAGCAGTCTGAAGGAATTACAGGTAACATTTGGATTTAATAAGCATATTAATTACAGTAGTGTAAAGAGTATTACACTTTGGAAGCAGAAGATCTGGCTTTGCTGCTTAAGATTCTAGGATTTAAAATACAAAAGACCTTAGAAACCAACTCAACCTCCTCTGTCCTTTTTTTAAACAGTTGTGAAAAAGGAGCCCTAGAGAGGCTTAATAGACTTAACACATCCTGCCAAGATACTGTAGTAAATAGTAGAATAGAAGAATCCAGACCAAGTAGGTCATAATGTTTGGGGGTTTTTTTAACTAGTTTTGTGACTAGGCTATCTACTTAAATTTTTCTGGGAGTCCATTTAATCATTTGTAAAGTGAGCATACTTGCACTGATTTGCAGGTTCTGTTTGTAAATTATGAACTGTCATTATTGGGGGTTTTTTGGGGGTTTTTTTTGCAAGGCAAACAGGGTTAAGTGGCTTGCCCAAGGCCTCACAGTTAGGTAATTATTAAGTGTCTGAGACCGAATTTGAACCCAGGTACTCCTGATTCCAGGGCCTGTGCTTTATCCACTGCGCCACCTAGCCGCCCCAGTGAACTGTAATTATTCATAAAGTAAAGAAGTGGTAGCTGAAATTATTCAAGGAAGCCAAAATAGGGGCAGTGGGTTTGGTGCACCTGGGCTAGGTGATCAGAATTCCTTTCCAGCTTCAAAATCTAGGAACCCTAGGAAGAACTTGGATGCAAAATACATTTTGTCCAAACCCGGTTATTTAGTTGCACATGGACTGTGAGCTACACCCATTATTGACAAGGATAATGGAGTATTAGATTTCATTTGGGAAATGAGGTATTGTTCCTACTAGAGTTCATGTTGCTCCTGATCTCACAAACTTTACTACCAGTGCTCTGGGATACCAAAAGATTGTAATTTGTGACACTACATAATCTCTAAAGTTGCATATGACCAAAAAGACAATGAAGAAACTTATGATATGTTAAGGAGATTGACATATATCAGAAGTAAAAGATGATAGGGTAATTTTGATCAGAAGAGACAATTCTATCATTTGAAAAGGAGAAAGGGAAAATAGGTGGGCAGATCAAGTACCATATTGTTATGTGTGAACTATAATAAAACCTAAAGGAGGGCTACCAGCTCCTTAAATACTCTGGAGCAGGGGTAGGAAGGGGGAATCTTTGTGGAAAAACTTTGAGAGAATACCAATAATAAGCATGGATTGGATAAAATAAAATCACCAATGGAAGGGTGAACATGAGTTCATGGATTTCATTTATGTATAAATTATAAAGGGGAAAATTGTATATTGAATGATAAAAATTTTTTCAGATCCTTTTCAGCTTTGAGATTCTGTTGAACTTTGCAGTACCTATTACAAAGTTCCACAGAGTCTGACAAATTAGATTAAGGGGGGGAGGGGGAATAGGCCAGAGTAATAGATAATCTAGAGTGAATAATGTCTTGTCCACAATTAATATTTGATCACTTGAAAGCAGATCAATATCATCAGTATGAGCATGGAAACTTTTATCCAAAAGCACATTGCTTGATTCATCCACTCTTAAATATTTTCTCCAACGGTGAATTGACAATGGCCTCCTATGTGAGATCTTTGCTAATAGCCCTACTCCCCCCTCCCCACCCTGTGAAAATTAGTTTGGATTTAGTTTGTGTAATATGTACAAGTTACCCCTGACAGAATGTATCACAAGGGGATTATTTTTACTTTGTTCTTATATCCAAATAGGATCATGAATCAGGTATTACTGAACAACAATAACAGTATGGGGAGGGGAGGGAGGAATGTGTGACATGACCATACTTGAGCTCTAGGAAGATCTCTTTGGAACAGTTCAGAAGACGAACTGGAAATGAGGGAAACAAGGTACGGATCCCAACCAGGAGGCTATTAAAATAGTCTAGGCATAAGGTGATGAGGGCTTCCACTAAGATGGCAGGTATATATGAATCGAAAGAAGAGGACCCTTGAAGAGATTTTGTGACAAGAGAAACAAGACTTGACAAGACACTAGGTATGTGAAAATGAATGAGAAATGAGTGGAAGATGATAGAGAGGTGAGCTTGTGTAACTTGGAGGATGATAGTGCCCTGGAAAGCTTAGATAGGGGATTTGGGGGAGAAAATGAGTTGTGGTTTGAACATGTTGCAGGGTATTGCCTATTTCCCCTTCTACTAGTCCTTTTCATATTTTTTGTATTTTATATTTTATATATTTCATATCTTACATTTGGCTGTCAACCCTGTTCCAGAGAGAAATTTAAGAAACATTCTATGTGACCCTAGGGAGTGAAAGACAACAAGACAATTTTCATCCATCTGTAGTCATTGCCAGTGTCTTCCTCTGGGACCTTTTCTGATTTTGAAGAGTTTTTTAGCTCTTCCTAATGCTCCTGATGCAACAACCCTACTGTGTTGAAAGCAGTTGTTATTTATATTCATAATGCTTCCTTATTTGCACAAATTCAACATGAGATTAAAAATGGAAACGTTTAATTAGATCACCAAATATGTATGTATATTGTATACACACACACACACACACACACACACACACACACAACACAAAACACCCTCAGTTGCCCTGGGGGAATTAAACTTCAAGAGCCACCAGAAGTGTAAAAGAATAGGATCAAAGGTTCCCACTCACTGATTGCTCATCAACTTTCTGTCTTCCCTAAAATGAGTTAGTATTAAAAAGGAATATGTACAGAGTCACCAGTTTACCCCCACCACCATCTTACCACCCTCACTATTGACCTGGAGTCAGTTCTGTGGAATAAAGGATCTCTCTCTGAGCAGATGGTGATTTTATCTTGTCTCAAAAATCTGAGACTTTTCAAACTCCCTCTTTTGTATATGGTTTCACATGTGTATTTGAAAAGCTTTAAGGAAAAAAGGAGAGAGGGAATAAATATTTATTATGTGAGAGGTACCAATAAGTGCTTAAAAAATTATCTCATTTGATCCTCACAATAACCCTAGGAGATAGGTCCTATTATTATCCCTGTACAATGACAGGTTCATGCAGCTAACAAGTGTCTGGTGTCAGATGTTCCTGACCCTAGACCCAACTATGCCACCAGCTGCCTTCAGCAGAGGGACAAGAGAGATGGGAACAAAAAATTTAGTAGCTCAACAGTTATATTCCATAAACTCCAACAAGGTTTCATAGACTTGTCGTATTTATCAAATTATTTAATAAGGCAAGGACAAACTGGTATCAAACCTGTATGAATTCAGACACAAGCAAAGCAGAGCAAAATCATATTTCATCAAACAGTACAACTCTATTATATCACATGTTTAATGAAGATGTCTTAAAGGTAGGTGTTGCCCTGACCAAAGGACATAATTGGGAAAGGTGGGTAAGAAACACAGTCCAGGAAATGCCAGCTCTGTCTCATGCCTTCATCAGTCCCAACATCACTTCCTGATTATCAGGAAAGGCAAGGATTCCCTGTGTGCTCATTCATTTGCAGCCTGAGGCTGTGCAAGGCATTGGTAGTAAATATTCTAAATTGGTGCAGGTTCTAAGAAGGAACCAAAGGAGCTCTTAGGATCTTGATGTTTAACTCAATTCAATTTAACATTTTGCCTGATAGGAACATCCTAAATTAATAGCCAGGTGATAACTCATATATTATAAATTTACTCTCACAGAGTTGATGGAATATAGTGTAAGAAATATATGTAGCCACAAGCTTTGACTATGTTGCTAAGAAAAATAGTTTACATATGTTGGGCAATAGCCTCTTATAAGGGCCCAGTGAAATTTCAGGAAGATCAAAGAGAGAGCCAGTCTCACTCTGGCTCTTCAGACAAGAAGAACAGAGGCAAGTTCTAATTTGTTGACTTATATTCCCTGAATTTTCCTGGTACATTTGTAAATATAATCAACCTTGAAGGCAAATCACTGGACTAGTTTTCTTGCACCCTTCAACTTAGCTTAAGAAATTCCCTCAACCTCCCTAATATGGCTCTCTCTCTTTGCTTAGATTAGCCTATGGTCAGTAATTAGATTTTTATTTTATAGGATTCCGTCCAGAAATATTTGCCTCTAGGATCCCCCCAGTGGTCTGCACTTAACTAGATAAAACTGGAGCAATTTTAGTAGTATTAAATCTTTCTGACCATATAGCCATCAAATAGAAGCCTAATCACTATAAAATGATAAAAAAAATGCTTCAAGAGTTAGTTTCCTTACAAAGTGGCCTCTTACACTTCAGATGCTCCATAAATGACATAGTCTCTCAGACCACATACAACCTGCTCCAATTGCTGATTTGTGGGATGGCATGGTTTAGTGTCAGTTCATTTTTCCTATGGGCTTAAACTATGATGAAGCCTTGAGCCAATGGCAGAAAAAAGCCATCATTTCAAAAATCAAAATAAGCAAGAAGCTAGGACTGTGAGGGGAGTATTGTTGGGGGAAATGTTCTTTCCACAGGTAAAAGCTCTCCCCACCCTCACCTAAATTGCAAATGTAGATATAAAAGGAAAGATGATGGCAACAACCTGGAATCTTCTTTCTTGACCAGAGCCATATACTGAGAGTCCCATGCCTGGTTGCTGTGCCTCCATTTTGAAAATTCAGAGTAAGAAAACATAAAAAGAGCCAGCTGAAGTCAGATTTTCTATTCGTAAATGACTCATAGGAAGAGAAGCCTGTTAAGGAGCCATATTAATTCTTCTATATCATGGAAATAAGATATAATGTTTTAAAATATTCAGATATGAATGTGCCTTGCAACCTGAAAAGAGTTGGTCAATTCCCTCAAAGATCCCAATTCCATCTTACACCCAAGGAAGGATCTTGCTCAAATCACATCCAGCTTGAGCAGTCACTAATTGCCTTTCAAACCTGTTAGGGAGGAGGTTAAAAAAAAAGATGCTATAAACTCTTGGAGAGTAGAAACAATCTGATAATTATGATAGAACAAATGTGAAAAATATATGAGAAACACATTTTACAACCAACTCTCAAAATATATTCTCTTTTTTTATGTTTTGTTTTATATCTATCTTGTATCCACATCCTTTGTCAAAATATACTCCTTTTATCTGTCCTGATAGAACTACAGTTCTTAACAGTTGATTGACTGATATATAAGATTGGTCACATCATAATCACTTCATATAAAACCTTTTGTTCAAGTACTCTCCCCCCAACTATCCCATTAGAATAGGCAGTGTAGTGAATAGAGCACCAGCCCTGGAGTCAGGAGGACCTGAATTCAAATCCAGCCTCAGACTCTTAATAATTACTTAGCTGTGTGACTTTGGGCAAGTCACTTAACCTCCATTGCCTTGCAAAAACCAAAACAAAAGAAATACAATCTCAAGTCCCACAAGGTTCATCAAAATTATAATCAATTTATATTCCACACCTCTTTCCAAGTACCCTCCCTGTAACTGTACCAATAGAAATAGAAACCTCAAGAGTTAAATATTTGATCACATCACAATCAGTTTCTACTCACACCCTCTATCCTAGTATGCTCCTTTCAACTGTCCTAAATACAATTCTCAAGAGTTACAAGTATTGTCTTCCCATGTAGGGATGTAGACAATTCAATCTCAAAGACTAATATGCTTCCCCTTTCTGTTTATCTTTTTACAATCTTGAGTCTTGTATTTGACTATTTTCTGTTCAATCATTTTTATCAGTTAAGTTTGAAAGTCCACTAGTTTGTTGAAAAATTCATCTTTTCCTTGAAATAATATGCTGAATTTTATAGAATAATTGATTCTTGGTTGTAATCCAAACTCCTTAGACCTCCAGAATAACATATTCCAAGCTCTCTGATCCTTTAAGGTGGAAGCTGATAAATCCTGTATAATCCTGACTGTGTCTCACTGGTATTTAAATTGCTTCTTGTATTTTCTCCTTTACTAGGAATTCTGAAATTTAACTACAATATTCCTTGGAGTTTTTATTTTGGGGTCTCTTTCTGGGAATTATCAATGTAGCCTTACAAGTACTGTTTTTAGCTTCTTCTGCTTCTAGGATACTGGGGCAATTTTCCATGATAATTTCTGCATGATATTGACCAGGGTGTCTTTCTTATTGTGGCTTTTAGGTAGAGCAATAATACTCCTGAATCTATTTTCTGGATTAGTCATTTTTCTTAAGGGTACTTTACATTTTCTTCTATTTTTAAGCCTTTTGATTTTTTGATGGAGTCTTAGTGTCCCATAATCATTAGTTTCCATTTGTCCAATTCTAATTTTTAGGGTGTAATTTTCTTCAGTTAGTTTTTGTCTTTCTTTTTCCAGTTGGCTATTTTTTTAGGGGTTTTTTTGCAAGGCAAATGGGGTTAAGTGGCTTGCCCAAGGCCACACAGCTAGGTAATTATTAAGTGTCTGAGACTAGATTTGAACCCAGGTACTCCTGACTCCAGGGCCAGTGCTTTATCCACTGTGCCACCTAGCTGTCCATCCTGTTGGTTAATTTCACTTTTTGATGAGTTATATTCCTTTTCTATTTGACCATATTTATTTTTTAAGGAGTTGATTTCTTCAGGCAATTATTCATAATCCCCCTACAAGACTCTCATTTCTTTTCTCATCCTTTCCCATTTTTCTTCTTATTTGTTTGAAAATCCTTTTTTTGAGCTCTTTCAAGACATCTTTTTTGGATTTGGGAACAATTTATAAATCCTTTTGAGACTTCACATGTAGGCATTTTGTCACTGTTTTCCTCTTCTTTTTGTTTTTATATTATTTTATTTTTCAAATTACATGCAAAGGTAGTTTTCAGCATTCATAAATTTGCAAGTTTTTGAGTTCCAGGATTTTTCTACCACTCTACCTTTCCTTCCTCCTCCCCATGGCAGTAAATAATCTGGTAAGAGTTGTTGTATATATACAATAATGTTTAACATATTTCCAATATTAGTCTTGTTTTGAAAATGGAATTAAAACTAAGGGGGTAAAATCATGAGAAAGAAAGAATAAACATAAAAGAAGTTTTTTAAAAGTGAACACAATATGCTTTGTTCTACATTCAGAAACCAGTTTTTTCCTTTGGATGTGGATGGCATTTTCCATAACAGGTCTGGTCTCTCAGGATTGTCCTTCATCACTGAATTGCTGAGAACTGCATCCATCATAGTTGATCTTCTCACATTGTTGTTAATACAATGTTCTCTTGGTTCTGCTCACTTCACTCAGCACCAAGTCATGTAATTTCTTCCAAACTTCTCCAAAGTTCAACCATTCATGATTTCTTATAGAATAGGACTCCATAACATTTATATACCATAACATGTTCAGTCATTCCTCACTTGCTGGGCATCCCATCAATTTCCAATTCTTTGCCACTACAAAAAGAACTGCCATAAATATTTTGAACATGTAATACTTTCCCTGTTTTTTTATGATTTCTTTTGGATATAGGCCTAGTATTGGTTTTACTGAGTCGAAGGGTATGATCAGTTTTTGTTACTCTTTGGGCATAGTTCTCTCTACAATGGTTAGATTAATTCACAACTCCACCACAGTGCATTAATTTCCCACATTCTCTCCAACAATCATCCTTTTCCTTTTTTTTGTCATCTTACCCAATCTGATAGATGTGAGGTAGTACCTCAGGATTTTTTAAAATTTGCATTTCTCTAATTAATAATGATTTGGAGTATTTTTTCATATGACTTTAAGTAATTTTAATTTATTCATTTGAAACCTGCCTGTTCATATACTTTGACCATTTATCAATTGGAGACTTGTAATCTCCTAAGTTTGAGTCATGTCTCTCTCTCTCTTATGTGTGTGTGTGTGTGTGTGTGTGTGTGTATGTATTAGACATGAGTCTTTTATCAGAAGCACTAGCTGTGAAAATTGTTTCCCAGTTTTCTGCATTCTTTCTAATCTTGACTGCATTGATTTTATTTGTGATAAAACTTTTTAAATTTAATATAGTCAAAATCATCTATTTTGTAATTTATAATGTTCTTTATCTCTTGTTTGGTCACAAACCTTTCTATTCCCCATAGATCCAACAGACAGAATATTCCATGTTCTCCTAATTGGTCTACAGTATTACCTATTATGTCTAAATCCTGTCCCCATTTCAACCTTATCTTGGTATAGGGTCTAAGATGCATGCCTATGCCAGGTTTTGCCATACTATTTTCCAGTTTTCCCTCGCAGTTTTGGTGAAATAGTGAGTTCTTATCCCAGAAGCTAGTGTCTTTGGATTAAACAATAGAGTAGTATAGTCATTTACTGCTGTTTCTTTTGTACCTAATCTAATCCACTGATCCACTTCTCTATCTCTTAGCCAATACCAGACAGTTTTGATGGCAGTTGCTTTATAATATAGGTTTAGATCTGGTATAACCAGGCTACCTTCCTTTGCATTTTTTTCATTAATTCCCTTGATATTTTGTTGCTCCAGATGAATTTTGTTACTATTTTTTCTAGCTCTGTAAATAGTCTTTTTGGTAGTTTGATTGGTTAGGCACTGAATAAAAATAATTTAATTTGCATAGAATTGTTATTTTTATTATATTAACGTCTATCTGACTTTATTTGTGAAGTGATTTGGAATTGTGTTCATATAGTTTCTGAGTTTTCTGGGAGGCAGATCACCAAATATTTTATGTTGTCTTTAGTTACTTTAAATTGAATTTCTTTTTTCTATCTCTTGCTCTTGGGCTTTATTGGTCACATATAGAAATGTTGATATTTATTTTATATCCTGCTACTTTGCTAAAGTTGTTAATTATTTCAAGTAGTATTTTAGTTAATTGGCTAGGTTCTCTAAGTATACCAAATCATCTACAAAAAGTAAAAGTTTTGTTTCCTCATTGCTTATTCTAATTCCTTCAATTTCTTTTTCTTTTCTTATTGCTAAAGTTAACACTTCTAATTCAACATTGAATAATAGAGATGATAATTTGTATCCTTTTTTTCACTCCCTGATCCTACTGGAAATGCTGCTAGTTTATCCCCATTATATATAATGCTTGCTGATGGTTTTAGATTAATACTGCTTATCATTTTAAGGAAAACTCCCTTATTCCTCTGCTCTAATGTTTTTAATAGAAATGGATGCTATTTTGTCGAAGGCTTTTTTTCAGCATCTCTTGAGATAATCATGTGATTTCTATTAATTTTGTTATCAATATGGTCAATTATGTTGATTGTTTTCCTAATATTGAACTATCTCTGAAATCTGGTATAAATTCTATATGTTCATGGCATATGATCTTAGTGATAATAATCTCTTTGCTAAAATTTTATTTAAAATTCTGCATCAATCTTTTTTTAAGGTTAATACATTTTTTAATGTATGCTATTCCTTTCACTGTCTTAGTTCAAGGAAGTCCCCAAACCTTACCACACTGACAAGTACATTTGTTAAAAACAGTCTTTCACATATGATTATTTATTAAAATTTGCTGAAAAGCATTCTGAAGGACTTTTTTCCATTCAAGTCAATTTTGTTTTCAAGTATATTAAAATGGTTCAGAGGAGAAAAAATTCTTCAAGGTTATAATTCTAATCAATTTATAAATTTTTTTAAAAAGGGAGTTCCAACAGAGATTGATACTTTTCTCAGACACAGGCACAGTCTTTACTGCAGAAGAGAAGTCTGGCTGGTTTCTAACACTGATTCCAGGGTCCAGTGACTGAATCCACTTCAGTCGAGGTCTTTTTTTTTATGAATTTCTATTTTGAAGCCAAGCCATGAAATTTTAGCTCCTGTTTTTGCTTATTTGTGCAAAGAATAGCCAGTCCCTGACAGAAAGCAAAGTATAGACCTTAAAAGAGGCTGTTTCCTGGGTCAAGAGACACTGTGCCCATGCCATTGGGTCTGGCTGCTACTTGCAAAGTCAAGTGATCTGAAAATTGATTAGCCTTAGTAGCAGGAACCAGATAAAAATAAATCATCTAATAATTCATGTGAAAGCTTGTAGATGGCATTGTTTGCATTATATGAAAGAAGGTGGTGAAAAGGTCCACTACTGTTCTTCAATACCTTGGATTTTTGGTAGTATTTGGTAGTATTAAAGTGGTAGATGTGTGTGTCCTTTTTAAACTGTGCCATCATAAAACAAGACATTCATTGCAGTGATTCCATCCTGACAGAGGGGTAAAGCAAGCAGAAGAAACCAAATCCTGTAAAGTCTTACCTAGCTTGTGTCACTCAGTAGGCTGTGTCACTGGGATTTTTTCCCAAAGTGGGCCATAATAAACCCAGCCTTCTCCCTCTTTAATAAAGTATTTGGTTTGCCATGGTGTGCCTGTCTCAACACGATGTCTTTCTTCACTCCTCTGATGCTCTCCTAGGGCTCGTTTATGTCCCATTGCCTTATCAATTTCGGAATTCCTCAGTGACTCTGTGACATTTTTGCACAGTCGTCTGGATTCAAAAGGACCCTGCTTTCCCAAGGGCCGGACTCTTCTTTTGGTCACAGATAATTTAGTCAAGTCCACATATTTTGTCTCTCCATTGCTGTAAGTGAACTCAAGGACGCTATTCCATTCCCCTTGCACTCTGCTTACCACAGTATTAGAAGTATTATGTTTTACTTCAGCTGTAACCTGGTGCAGTTTACCTCCATAGAACGGCTTAGTATCAAAAGTGATGCTAGCTGAATATCCAGTCTTTGCACAGTTACATTGATAAAATTCTGCATCAATCTCGATATTTTTCTCTTTTTAATTCATTTATTTTCCAATTACATGCAAAGATAGTTTCCAACATTCATCCTTTTGCAAGCATTGGAATTCCACATTTTCTACCACCCTCCCCTCTCTCTTCCCTCCCTATGGCAGCAAACAATTTGATATAGGTTGTACATTTACAATTGTTTTTAACATATTTCCATATTACTCATGTTGTAAAAGAAGAATAAGAACTAAGAAAAATCATGAGAAAGAAAGAAAAAAACATGAAAGAAGTTAAAAGTGAACAACATAGTATGTTTTAGTCTACATTCAGAATCCATAGTTTCTTCTTTGGATGTGGATGGTATTTTCCTTAAAATATCTCTCAGAATTTTTTCTTGATCACTGATCTGCTGAGAGAAGGTGCTTCCATCTTGTTTGATCATCTCGTAATATTGCTGCTAATATCTACACAGTTCTCCTGGTTCTGCTCACTTCAATCAGCATCAGTTCATGCAAGTCTTTCCAGGCTTTTCTGAAGTCAGGCCACTCATGATTTTTTTTTTAGTAAAGATTGTTTTGAGTTTTACAATTTTTCCCCCAATCTTACTTCCCCCCCCCCCCCACAGAAAGCAATTTGTCAGTCTTTACATTGTTTCCATGTTGTACATTGATCCAAATTGAGTGTGATGAGAGAGAAATCATATCCTTAAGGAAGAAACATAAAGTATAAGAGATAATATTAGACAATAAGATATTAGTTTTTTTTCTAAATTAAAGGGAATAGTCCTTGAACTTTGTTCAAACTCCACGGTTCTTTATCTGGATATAGATGGTATTCTCCATTGCAGACAGCCCCAAATTGTCCCTGATTGTTGCCCTGATGAAATGAGCATGTCCATCAGGGTTGATCATCATCCCCATGTTGTTGTTAGGATGTATAGTGTTTTTCTGATTCTGCTCATCTCACTCAGCATCAGTTCATGCAAATACTTCCAGGTTTCCCTGAATTCCTGAAGGACATTCACTTGATTTCCAATTCTTTGCCACCACAAACAGGGCTGCTATGAATATTTTTGTACAACTGATATTTTTACCCTTTTTTCATCATTTCTTCAGTACCCAGTAGTGGTATTGCTGGATCAAAGGGTATGCACATTTTTGTTGCCCTTTGAGCATCAGGCTACTCATGATTTCTTACAGAGCGGTGCTCTTTCATATTCATATACCATAGCTTGTTGAGCCATTTCCCAATTGATGGGCATTATAAGGAGTATTTCACAAAAAATTTCACAAATACATCTATTAGTTAGCCTGAGATTTTCAATGTCTTTCTCTTTCCTTATCCATTTTAATTAGATATCTTTTTGCTTTTGCTTTGTCTAAGATAAGAATTACTAACCCCTGCTATTTTTTACTTCATCTGAATTATAATATATTCTACTCTAGCATTTTACCTTTACCCTATGTGTATCTACTTCAAATGTGTTTGTAAACAACATATTGTAGGATTCTGACTGTTAATCCATTCTGATATAAACTTCTGCTTTATGAGAGGGTTCATCCCATTCACATTCACAGTTAAGATTATTTATTTTATATTTCCTTTCATACCATCTTTCCTCTCTTTATACTTTTCTCTTTACTTTTCCCATATTTTCTCACCAATGTTTTGCTTCTAATTACTGCCTCTCAAAATCTGCTCTCCCTTCTACCAGCCCTATTCCCTTTTCTTTTCCCTTTCTCCTTTTACTTTGCCTTTTTTTACTTTTACTTTACCTTTACTTTTATTTATCCCTTCTCTTTTATCAGCTTCATCTTCTCCTTTCTTTCCCCTTCCTCCCCTAATTCCTTGTAGGGTATGATAGATTTCTAAACCCATTTTGGAATATGTTAATCCCTCTTTGAGCTAAATTTATTGAAAGATTTACTCAGTGCTCTCACCCTCCCTTCTATTTACTAAAATAGGTCCTTTGTGCCTCATCATGTGGCATTATTCATCTTCTAATGCCTTCTTCCCATAGTATAATCTTTTTTTGTCATGCCTTTATACCTGTCTTGAACCCATACCCTCTGTCAAAGTATACTCCTTTCAATTGTCCTGATATAAGCACATATATCAAGAGCCAAAAGCATCCTTACATCACCAATTTAAACTCACACCTTTTCAAGAACAGTCTCTCCAACTGTCCCAATATAAATACAATCCTCAAGAGCTAAGAGTTTGATATCACAATAAATTTATACCAAACGCCCTTTTCATGTATCCTCCCTTCTACTGACCCCAGTGGGAATACAACACAAAAAGTATGATCACATCACAATCAGTTTACACCCATGCCCTCTGCCTAAATATATTCCTTAGAGAAAAACAGTTCTACAGAGTTAGCTTACATTTCCCCATTTCCACTTACCTTTTCTTTCTTTCATTTCTCTCTCTCTCTCTCTCTCTCTCTCTCTCTCTCTCTCTCTCTCACACACACACACACACACACACACACACACACACACACACAAAATACTACAATCATTTAAAAGTAAACATAATCCCCCTCCCCCCACAAAGATACAGAAACCTCAAGAAAAATAAAGTGAGAGAGGGGAAAAAGTGTGTTTCAGTCTGTATTCAGATAGCATCAGCTCTGTCTTTGGTATGAATAGCATTCTTTATCATAAATCCACCAGAGAAGTTACTTCAATATTTTTCTCACAGTTGCTATTGCTATCTCTATTTCCCTACATCCTATTCCTCCCCTTCCCCATTTATTCTATTCTCTCTGTCCTTCCAACCTGTCCCTCAAGTGTTTTTCCTGCCTACCCTCTCCCATGATTTTCCCTCTCTATTATCACCTACACCCTCCTCCCCTCCCCTCCCCCATCCCCTTTCTCCCAAACCCTTTCCTCTCCTATTTTCCTCCAGGGTAAGACAGATTTCTGTATACTATTGAGTGTGTATGTTTTTTTCTTCTTTGGGTCATTTATGATGATAATGAAGGTTCACTCATTCTCCCTCAACTTCCCCCCTTCCTCTCCAATGCAAAATCTTTTTTCTTGCCTCTTTTACATAAAATATCTTAGCCTATTCTACCTCTCCTTTCCCTTTCTCCCAGTACATTCCTTTCTAACCTGTTAACTTACTTTCATATTCAACTCTCTTGTACCTTGGCTATATATACTTCTTTTAACTGCCCTAATAAATGAGTAGTTTCATAGGAGTTACCAGTATCATCTTCCCATGCAGGAATACAAACAGTTCAACATCATTAAATGCCTCAGAATTTGCCCTTTCTGTCCTCCCTCTCTATGCTTCACCTGAGTCCTGTACTTGCAAATCAAATGTTCAGCTCTGGTCATTTCAACAGGAAAGTTTCAAAGTCCCCTATTTCATTGAATGTCTTTTCCTATTTTCAATTTCTCTGGGGAGTTGATTCTTGGTTGTAATCCAAGCTCTTTTGCCTTCTGGAATATAATATTCCAAGCCATAAAATCCTTTAATGTAGATGCTGTTAAATCATGTGTTAGCCTGACTGTAGCTCCACAATATTTGAATTGCTTCTTTCTGGCTGCTTGCAATATTTTCTCCATGTCTAGGAAGTTCTGGAATTTGGCTATAATATTTCTGGGAGTATTTATTTTGGGATCTATTTCAGGAGGTGATTGGTGGACTCTAAATTTCTATTTAACCCTCTGCTTCAGGGAAATCAGGGCAATTTTCCTGGATTATTTCTTGAAAAATGAAGGCTAGGTTCTTTTCCTGGTCATGACTTTCAGGTAGCCCAATGATTTTTAAATTATCTCTTCAGGATCTGTTCTCCAGATGAGTTGTCTTTCAATAGAAGTTCACATTTTCTTCTAGTTTTTCATTCTTTTGATTGTTTTATTGTCTTGATTTCTCATAAAGTCATCAGCTTCCCTTAGCTCCATTCTACATTTGAAGGAATTATTTTCTTCAGAGAGCTTTTCCATCTTGCCAATTCTGCTTTTTAAGGCATTCTTCTCCTCAATGACCTTTTTTGGACAGCTTTTTCCATTTGACCTAAACTGGTTTTAAAAATGTTCTTTTCTTCTTTTCTTCTCAGCATTTTTTATTTCCACCAACTTACTTAGTTTTCATGATTTTCCTACATCACTCTCATTTCTTTTCTGAATTTTCCCTCTACCTCTCTTATTTGATTGTCAAAATATTTTTTGAGCTCTTCTACATAGCCTGAGACCAAATCATATTTTTCTTGGAGGCTTTGGATACAGAAGCTTTGACCTTGTCATCTTCTGAGTGTGTGTTTGGATCTTCCATGGAACCAAAGTAATTGTCTGTGGTCAGATTCTTTTTCTTCTGTTGCTTGCTCATTTTCCCAGCCTATAATTTGATTTTAATTCTTTCTTAGGGTGGAGCTCTGTTTCCAGGGTGGAAGACACACTTCCCAAGCTTTTGAGGGCTTTTGCAGCTGTAATCCTGATTGTAATTCCCTGGTAGATTAATTGCTTCTTTTTGTAGTGTTTTCTTCTTTAATTAAGAATTCTGAAATTTGGCCAAAATATTCCTTGGAGTTTTTATTTTGGGATCTCTTTCTGGGGGTGATTGATGAATTCTTTCAAGAACAACTTTATCTTCTTGTCCTAGGATATTAGAGAAATTTTCCATTTCTTGCATGATATTGTCCAGGCTTTTTTTCTGATCATGGCTTCCTCTCCTGGATCTATTTTCCTGGTCAGTCATTTTTTGTAATAAAGTACTTTATGTGGGCAGCTAGGTGGCACAGTGGATAAAGCATCGGCCCTGGAGTCATGAGTACCTGGGTTCAAATCTGGTCTCAGACACTTAATAATTACCTAGCTGTGTGGCCTTGGGCAAGCCACTTAACCCCATTGCCTAGCAAAACCCTAAAAAAAAGTACTTTACATTTTCTTCTATTTTTTTCTATTTTGGTTTTGTTTAATGGAGTCTTAGTGTCTTACAGTCATTCATTTCCCTTTGTCCAATTATAATTTTTAAGGTTTTATTTTCTTCAGTTTGCTTTTTTTGATTCCTTTTCCAGTTGATTTTATTTTCCAGCTGGTCAATTTTACTTTTTAAATTGTTTTCTTCATGTAATTATTAATTATTCTCTTGCATTACTCTCATTTTTCCATCCTTTTTCTTCTTCCTCTCATTTTTAAAATACTTTTTGAGCTCTTCCAAGAGGTCTTTTTGAAATTAAAACCAGTTCATCAATCCCTTAGAGGCTTTACATATGGGCACTGTGTGGCTTCTTTTATCTCCTGAGATGGTGTTTTTAATTACTCCATCAGAATAGTAGTTGTTAATGGATAAAACTTTGGCTTTTTTGTTCATTTTTGTCAGTTGATCTCTGTTCCTGTGTTTTGGATATATAGTCTCAAGCTTTTTTCCTGGGGGTCAGGGTTCTGGTCCCTGTCTTTCTGCTCTAATGTTTTCAGTATTACTGGTTTGCTCCTCATGCTAAGGTAGCCCAATGCCTCACCAGCTTCCCAGGGCTCAAAACCTTGCTCTCTAAGCTGGGGTTGGGAATCTCAGAGTGGGCAGAGCTGCTCTGAGACCAAAAGTTTCTCACTGGCTTCACAGCTCTACTACTTACACTGAGATACACTCCCCTCTTACCCACCTGACAGACCTTTTTCCCTAAGTTCCTTCAAGATATCTTCCTAAAAATCTGTTTTGCTGTTTTTTGGTGAGTTCTGTTACTTTAGAATCTGTTCAGAGGCTTCATTCAAAGTTGCTTGGGGAAAATTTTTGTGCTTTGGCTCTTCCTAGTTTAGGTATCAGGACCATATTGGTGTCATAGAAGGAATTCAACAGAACATCTACTTCACCTATTTTTTAAAATAGTTTATTTAGATTTGGAATTAATTGTTCTTAAATTTTTGGTTGAATTCACTTATAAATCCATTATGGCCCTGAAGGTATTTTCCTTAGGAAGTTTATAGATGCTTTCTTCAATTTCTTTTCCTGAAATGGAATTAAGTATTTTATTTCCTCTTCTGTTAATCTTTGTAAATATTCATCCATTTCACTTATAGACAGATTTGTTTGTATACAATTAGGAAAACATAGCTCTGGATTATTGCTTTAATTTATTCCTCATTGGTGTTGAGTTCACCCTTTTCATTTTTAATGCTGGTAATTTTGTTTTCTTCTTTTTTAAATCATACTAAACAATTTCTCTATTTTATTTTTTTCCTTAAAACAACTCAGTTTTATTAGTTCAAGAATTTTCTTATTTTCAATTTCATTAATTTCTCCTTTGATTTTCATAATTCCTAATTTGGCTTTTAATTAATTTTTAATTTGCTCTTTTTCTAGCTTTTTAAATTTAATGTCCAATTCATTGATCTCCTCTTTCTTTATTTAATTCACATAAGCATTTAGGGCTGTAAAATTTTCCCTAAGAAATGCTTTGGCTACATCCAGGTTTTAGTATGATATCTCATTGTTGCCCTTGCCTTGAATGAAATTGATTTTCCTATGATTTGTTGTTTGATCCACTCATTCTTTAAAATTAGGTTAGTTTCCAATTTTTAGTTTAATATTTCCATGACCCTTAATTACATGTAATTTTTATCGCATCATGATCTGAAAAGAAGGCATTTAATATTTCTGCCTTTTTGTATTTCATAGTGTGTTTTTATGTTGCAGTACATGGTCAATTTTTTGTACTGCAGAGAAAAAAATATATTTCTATCCCCATTCAGTTTTCTCCAGAAGTCTATCATATCTAAGTTTTCTCTATTTACCTTCTTAACTGCCTTCTTGGTTATTTTATGGATAGATTTAGTTAAAACTTAGAGAGATCAGGGATAGTTTTGTTGCTATGTCTCCCTGAAATTTATTTAGTATCTCCTCAAAGAATCTGGATGCTTTACCACTTGGTGCATCTATGTTTAATACTGATACTACTTCATTGTCTATGGTACCTTTTAAGATGTAATTTTCTTCTTTATCCCTTTAAATGAGATCTATTTTTGCTTTTGCTTTGTCTGAGATCAGGATTGCTACCCCTGCTTTTTTTTTAACTTCAGTATATTATATAATATAATATAAAGTATAATATATTCTGCTCCAGCTTTTTACCTTTACCTTGTGTATATCTCTCTGCTTCAAATGTCTTTTTTTTAGGTTTTTTGCAAGGCACATGGGGTTAAGTGGCTTGCCCAAGGCCACACAGCTAGGCAATTATTAAGTGTCTGAGACCAGATTTGAACTCAGGTACTCCTGACTCCAGGGCTGGTTCTCTATCCACTGTGCCACCTAGTCACTCCTTCAAATGGGTTTCTTGTTAATAACATATTGTAGGGTTCTGATTTTTTAATCTGCTCTGTTCTCAACTTCCATTTTACAGGAGAGTTCATCCCATTTACATTTACAGTTATGATTACTAACTTATTTCCCTCCATGCTATATTCCCCCATTTTCTCTTTCCTTTCCCCTTATTCCTTATCATCACTGTTTTGCTTCTGACTGCCATCTTTCAAGCAGCCCTTCTTTCTATCAGCCTTTCCTTCTTCCTTTCCCCCTTTACTTTTCTTTTTATTTTTTACTTTACCTTTACCTTTACCTTTCTTTTTACTTTTGTCCTCCCTTTTATCAATTCCTTCTTCTCCTTTTCTTTATCCTTCTGCCACCTACTTCACTATAGGGTAGGATAAATTTTTGGGGAATGTATGTTGTTCCTTCTTTGGGTCAAATCTCTTGAGAGTAATATTTACTCAATCCTCATATTCTCCTGTTTTTATATAATACTATAGGTGTTACTATAATAACTATAATGTTGCTTGTGCCTCTTCATGTAGTGTTATCTTCTGATGCCTTGATTTCTCTAGTATAATTCTTCTATTCATGACTTGTTTTAAATCTCTTATACCCATACTTTCTTCCAGATATATTTCTTTTATCTGCCCTGACAGAAGTATAATTCTCAGGAGTTGATTGATTTATGAGTATCATTACCTTACTTCATATGTCACTCACTATACAAATACTCTCCCCTCAACTGTTTCATTAGAAATACACTTCTCAAACATCATAAACGTCATCAAATTATAATCAATTTATACTACACCCTCTAAGTACCCTCTATAGAAATACAACCCTCATGAGTTAAAGTATCATGTAAAACAAAATCACTTCAATATATTTTTAATACCCACTCTAAGTAACTCCCTCTAATTGTTCCAATAGAAATACAATCCTTGTGAACTAAAGTACCATGTAAAGCAAAATCACTCAATCCTTATGAGCTAAAGTATCATCACATCAATCTGGAATCTAGACCAATACCCCCTCTCTAAGAGAAGTGCTATTCTCATGAGTTACAAGCATTGTTCCCATTTAGGGATATATATACATCCATATATATACATATATATATATATATATATATATATATGTTTGATATTGATACTTCACTGTCTATTGTACCTTTTAAGATGTAATATATGTGTATGTATGTATGTATGCATGCATACATACATCTATCACACTTCTTTAATCTTGTATTTGAAAATCAAATTTTCTGTTCAGTTGTTTTTTTTAATAGATAAGCTGAAGTTACTCTATTTCACTGAAAGTTCATCTTTTCCCTTGAAAATATGTACTGCAATTTACAGGTAATTGGCTCTTAGTTGTAATTCAAGCTCCTTTGTCTTTCAGAATAACTTATTCCAGCCCTCCAATCCTTTAATGATGAAGCTGCTAAGTAAGTCCTGCATAATCCTTCCTGTGGTTTCTAGGTATTTAAATTGCTTCGTTTTGGCTGCTTGCAGTATTTTCTCCTTTAGCTAAGAATTCTAAAATTTGGCTACATTATTTTTTTAAAGTGTTAATTCTGAAATCTCTTTCTGGAGGTGATCAGTAAATACTTTCAAGGCCTTTTTTGTTTTTTTATTCTATTCTATTAAGGCACTTTTCCATAATGACTTTTTGCATGATATTATCCATGTTCATTTTCTGATCATGACTTTCAGATAGACCAATAATTCATAGACTATCTCTCCTGGATCTATTTTCCAGATTTGTCTATTATTCTAAGAGCTAGTTTCACATTTTCTTCTATTTTATCAGTCTTTTGGTTTTGTTTGATGGAGTCTTGGGGTCTCATAGATTCATTAGTTTCCATTTGTCCTATTCTAATTTTTAGTTTTATTGTCTTCAGTTAGCTTTTTTGTTTCTTCTTCCAATTGGTTTTACTTTTTTGAAGAGTTGTTTTCCTTTTCTAATTAGTTAATCTTACTTTTTGATGCTTTACATTCTTTTTTCCAGTTGGTCATTTTAACTTTTAGAGCAGTAGTTTTCCTTTTCCAGTTCGCCATTTTTACTTTTAAAGGAGTTGATTCTTTAGTCAATTTTTCATAATTCTCCTGCATGGCTCTCATTTTTTCCATTTTTCTTCTCTTCTTTGGTTTTAAAAATCCTTTTTTTAACTCTTCTAAGAAGTCTTTTTGGACTTCAAGTTAATTCATGAACTCCTTTGAAGCTTCACATGTGGGCATTTTGTCACTGCTTTCCCTCTTCTGAGATATCATTTTTATCATTCCTAACAGAATAGAAGTTATGTATCATTGTTGGGATGGGGGTTTTTGCACATTTTGATAGTTGAGCTCTACCCTTGGGGCACAAAGAATATATTACCAAGCTTTTTGTACTGGAGCTGGGATCTGGTCCCTTACTTTCTACTTGCTTATAGCATTGCCTTTGTATTGATGAGTTTCCTTCTTTAGGGTAGCCCTGGTTTTCCCACTTGTTCCCTGCATTATGGTAGCCTAACCCCAGTTCCACCACCAGTTACACCAGTGTCCCTGATGTTCTAACTTTGTCTTCTGCTGGTTTGCTGAGTCTGAGCTGTGCTGTGACTAAGTTTCCCTCTAGCTTTTCATCTCTCCCACCTACACTTCCCCTTTTACCCACATGATACATACCTTTACTCCTCTAGGATATCTTGTTGAGGACTTATTTTACTCATTTGGGGCAGGAGTTCTATAGCTTTAAGATCTGTTTTGAGACTTCATTTAAAGTTGGTTAGGCAAAAGCTCCAGAAGTTTCCTAGTTTTCCTGCAGTCATCTGGGCTCCACCTCCTAAAAGTCCTTCTAATAAGATCCTTGATAGTTGATTCTTGATTGTAATCTTAACTCCATTGTTTAACTCTGGAATATCATATTCCATGCCCTCCAGTCCTATAATGTAGAAGCTGTTAAATTTTGTGTTACCTTTACTGTGATTCCAGGATTTTTAAATTATTCCTTTCTTACTCCTTGCAATATTTTCTCCTTGACCCAGGAGCTCTGGATTTTGATATAGTATTATTGGGAGTTTTTATTTTATTTTAGTATCTCTTTTAGAAGGTGTTCAATGAATTGTTTCCATTTCTATCTTGCTCTCTGGTTCTGGGATATGAGGACATTTTCTTGATAATTTTCTGAAATATGATGCCTGGTTTTTTTAATCATAACTTTCCAGTAGTTCAATAATTCTTAAATTATCTCTCCTTGATCCAGATCTGTTGTTTATCCAATGTGATATTTCATATTTTTCTTCTATTACTATTTTTATTTAGTTTCATTGTTTCTTGATGACTATCATGCAGATAATGGCTTCCATTTGCCCAATTCCAATTTTTAAGGAATTATTTTCTTCAGGAGATTTTGTAACTCCTTTTTCATTTGACAATTCCACTTTTTAAGGACTTCTCTTCAGTGAATTTTTGCATGTCTTTTTTCCATTTGGTCAATTCTATTTTTTTAAAGTTATTTTCTTCAATGCATTTTTTTGGCAAGGCAATGGGGTTAAGTGGCTTGCCCAAGGCCACACAGCTAGGTGAGGCTGGATTTGAACTCAGGTACTCTGGACTCCAGGGCCGGTACTCTATCCACTGTGCCACCTAGCTGCCCCTTCAATGCATTTTTGTACTTCTTTTAGTTTGACCTATTCAGTATTTTAAGATGTTAAATTCATTATTTTTTAAACCTCCTTTAGCAATATTGAGCCTTAAAATAATTTTCTTGTATCAGTCATTCATTTCCTCAACTTTTCTTCTACCTCTTTTGATTTTTTTTAAGATTGTTTTTGAGCTCTTCTAGGAATTCTTTTTTGGTAAGATAATTCACATTTTTTGAGGCTTTGTATATAGATATTTTGACATTGTCTTCTGATTTTGTTTTGATCTTCCTTGTTATCATAGTAACTTTCTGGGATCAATTTTTTTTTGTTTGCTTGTTTACTTTCCCTGACATTTAATTTTATATTTAAATTGGGCTCTTGCTTCTCCGGTGTAGAGGTTACTATTTCCAAACCTCAAATTTCATGCTGTTGTTTTCAGAACTTTTGAGCATCTGTAAGTTTTTAATTCTTCCAGTGTGGTATGATCTAAGATGAGGTATAGTCACTACTCTAATTAGCCTTTGCTCTGGCCTGTGAGAAACCACAAGTACTCTCTTCTGTCCAGGAACTGTAATCAGAGCTCCTGTTCCCCCTCCAGTCATATACTACAGTATGTTAGTGCTCCCTGGGACAAAAACTTCAGATGAACAGTGCAACTCCTGCAACCCAGTACCAAACCTTGCAACCCCCCTATCTTCTATCAGTTCAGAGCTCTGGAAGGCACCAATGCCCATTCAGTCACCCCCAAGGAATGATGATAGGCTTCTGGGAAACTGCTGGTGTGGCCTGTGCTGAACTGTGCTCCAGATCTTCTCTGTTCATCTAAGTTGACATGGGCTGAAAAATTATTTCATCTTCTTTTGTTGATTCTGCCACTTCAGAATTGCTTTGAGGTATTATTTTAAAGTTGTTTGAAGGAAAATTTGGGATAGCTCAGATGAATCCCAGCTTTTACTCTGCTATCCTGGCTCTCTACCTATGGGTTACACTTTGATCAACCTTCAAAGAGTCTCTCCAACCTTACAACTTTTGACATTTAAAATCCAGACTTTTCTTGTTGTCTAATTTTGATTTTTAAAAACATAATTTAAATTTTGAGGGAAGCCGATTTGAAAAATCTACAAATTCAGACTCAATCTGTGACTAATGAGTGGGCTATGGGACCGAGGCTGTAATACCATTTGTATTTTGGGGGAAGGGATTCTGTTACAAAGAGTATACCTTTTTTAGATATCTGGACATCCAATAGCTAACATCCCATATCTCTTCCTTCCTAAATTCCTTGAGAAGGCCTTCTGTGAAATGTGTGTTAACTTCCTTTCTTCGGGCAGAGCCAAGACAGCAGTATGAAGGCAGCACACCCCCCCCCCCCCCCCCCCCCCCGCCAACTCCAAAAGCCAAAATTATGACTCTAGGCAAAATTTAGAGGGCCAGAATCCACAGAAAGACTGAGTGATACATTTTCCCAGTCCAAGATTAATTAGAAGTTCCATGGGAAAGTGTGTTTAAGTTCCTTTCTTTTCACTTTCTTCTGAATGCCCTGCAGTCTGGCTTCTGACCTCATCTTCATCTGAAATGACTTTCTTCAAAGTTACCAAGGATCTCTTTTTCATCCTCATTCTTCTTGATCACTCCAACTTTTACTTGATCACCCTCTTCTTTTTAACATTCTCTTTTCTCGGGGCAGCTAGGTGGCACAGTGGATAGGGCACTGGCCCTGGGGTCAGGAATACCTGGGTTCAAAATTGTCTTCAGACACTTAATAATTACCTAGCTGCCTTGGGCGAGCCTTAACCCTATTTGCCTTGCAAAAAACCTAAAAAAAAAAAAACAAAAAAAAAACCCACTCTCTTTTCTCTAGGTTTTTGGGCACTGATCTTTCTTGGTTCTTCTGACCACTCCTTTCTCCTTTGCTGGACTTTTAATTAGGAAATGCCTGCTAACTATGGGTATCTACACAGACCTTGTCCTCTCCTCTATAGTCTTTTATTGGCGATCTCTGCAGTTCCATGGATTTAATTATTATCTCAGTGCTAATGATTCTCAGGTTGTTTTTTTTTTTTAATCCAGGTCTAACTAACCTCTTTCCTGATTTGGAAACCTCTGATTATCTTAAAGTCAGAATGTCCATAGCCAAATTCATTTTCTTCCTCCCAAACTGTCCCTTCTTCCTTACTCTCCCATCATTGTGGAAGATACCAACATCCTCCCAGTTACCTAGGTCAACAGCTTAGGTGTCAACATTGACTACTTACTATCTCACCTCCTAATGTTTTGTCCTTCATTCTCAAAGAAGACCAAGACATCGGGGAGGTGATACCATGCCAAGCACATGAACTGGATTTGAGTGAGGGGGGTGCTGTGCTAAGATATCAGCTTCATTTTCTCTTCCAGAGCCATCTGGGTCCAGTGGCCAGATATGAATCAGGATGACTGGAGAAGGCCCTGAATGCCAGGCAATCAGGGTTAAGTGACTTGCCCAAGGTCACACAGCTGTCATCCTAGGAAGGATCAGTTCTTCAAGACCTTTAATGATTAATTCCTGTCTATGGAGCATGCCATATTAGTCTATACCTCTTTTCAGGGTCTGGTCTTCCAATCCCTCCACTTTCTTAATAAGCTATATGATTATTCTACAAATATCAATAGCAAGCATTTATAGGCATTGGATTGCCTTAAATACTTTACAATCATCCCATCTGATCCCCACAAAAACCCCCAGGAGTAGTTGTTATTCTTATCACCATCATGAGTAAACTGAGGCACACAGATATTTGTCACACGCAGTAAATGTTTCAAACAAGATTAAACTCTAGTTTTCTTGACTCTGGGCCCAGAGCTCTATCCACTGAGCCACCTAGCTGCCTCCTTCCAAACTCCTGCCACTATTCTAAGTAGTCCTCCTCCTCCTCTTTAGACACATTCCTAACAAAGTCATCTAATCCACATCCACAATGCCCTTTGAAATTTGTGCTCTCCAGTCCACAAACTGCCCTAGGCCATTTAACTTTTCAACCAGTATTTTCTCCAGTTAGCCACTTTAATAAGAACTCATCTCTTTTTTTCCTTCATTCTTTAGACAAACTGCTATCAGTTTCACCATTCAGCATTAACCCCCACTTTTTTTCTTATTAAAGATTTTGAGTTTTACAATTTTCCCTCAATCTCACTTCCCTCCCCCCACCCCACCCCCACAGAAAGCAATTTGTCAGTCTTTACATTGTTTCCATGTTGTACATTGATCCAAATTGAGTATGATGAGAGAGAAATCATATCCTTAAGGAAGAGACAAGAAGTATAAGAGCTAACAAGATCAGACAATAAGATATGTTTTTTTTTCCCTAAATTAAAGGGAACAGTCTTTGAACTTTGTTCAAACTCCACGGTTCTTTAACTGGATATACAGATGGTATTCTCCATTGCAGAGAGCCCCAAATTGTCCCTGATTGTTGCCCTGATGTTATGAGCATGTCCATCAAGGTTGATCATCGCCCCCATGTTGCTGTTAGGGTGTACAGTGTTTTTCTGGTTCTGCTCATCTCACTCAGCATCAGTTCATGCAAATCCTTCTAGGCTTCCCTGAATTCCCATCCTTCCTGGTTTCTAACAGAACAATTAGTGTTCCATGACATACATATATCACAATTTGTTAAGCCATTCACCAACTGAAGAACATTTACTTGATTTCCAATTCTTTGCCACCACAAACAGGGCTGCTATGAATATTTTTGTACAAGTGATGTTTTTACCCTTTTTCATCATTTCTTCAGGGTATAGACCCAGTAGTGGTATTGCTGGATCAAAGAGTATGCTCATTTTGTTGCCCTTTGGGCATAATTAACCCCCACTTTTAATTAATATGATCCACAGATTTGATAAGCGTGCCATCTGTGCCAAACTGATATCAAACCATCAGTATCTACTTTGAGTTTGATCATTCATCTGGTTTATTCCCTGATCCCCATTACTTGCTCACACATAAGGATGTAAGAGTTTGAGAAGTTTCCAGATATTTAACTGATCCTCATCCCTTCTATAGTTGGCAGTCCATTAAATTCTTGTCCTTAACCTAACACCTTTGAGGTAACCCTCTCATCTATCTTATTGGTTTTTGTTGTAGCCTCATGATCTCTCCTTTAACATTCTCCTTTGCTCTGTCTTTCTGAGGGATCGAATATACTCCCATTAATGACTGCTAACAGCTGATCTCTCAATTCAACTCCTCAGCTCCATTAAATTCCACCTTTACTTCCTGAGTAATGAATTCTAATCCATGGCAGCCCATGATTAAAAAAAAATTAAAATAGAAAATTAGTCTTCAATCCTCCAATGACAATAGCAGAATAGCAGACAAGGCTACCAAGAATAGTACAAATCAAAGGCTATCTAAAAGCATTCACCTAATTTTGGTACTTTTGTGTGAATTATTTGTCCAACAATGAATTTAACACTTGAATTCAATTGGAGAAACTGAATGCTTCTGGTTCCTAGATTTCCCATAGGATATGTAGGAATATAGCTTATTATAAAATACTACCCCAGGAGCGGCTAGGTGTCACAGTGGATAGAGCACCAGCCCCTGGAGTCAGGAGTTCAAATCTGGTCTCAGACACTTAATAATTGCCCTAGCTGTGTGGCCTTGGGCAAGCCACTTAACCCCATTTGCCTTGCAAAATCCTAAAAAAATAAAATAAAATACTACCCCATTTCCACACTCCTTTTATTTAGCCTGTTTCTTTTGAATAAGGTATATTCATCCAGAGTGATATTCCAGTCAAGAGTATCTTCTCATCAAGTATCAACGATATGTGTGACGTCAAATTTGATTCTTTGTATTAGTTCCTCAAATTCTTGATTGTTGCCTAAACTTTGAGTGTCATTTGTGGCCATGGATTTTTCTCTATTGGATTTTTGTCTTCTGGGAACTTCTGGGTACTGCAGCTGATTATCTACTTCCTTTTAGCTACCCTTTGGCACCAAACCTATGGGATATATAGAGACAGCATGATGAGGAAGGAGTGCTGACATGGGATTCAGAAAGCACCCAGGTTCAAATTCTGCCTCTAATATTGCCTAGCTATTTGACCACATATCTGCAAAGCAGAATGAAAAACCTTTCTACAAACCAGAAAAGTCTCAAGTGCAGGTGATATGTCTTTTCTGATTAGCAGTTAAGCAAAATTCAGGGAGATTCATAATCAAATGAAGACTGTTTTCGGCTACAGCAGTTTGACTAAAGCACAAATTAGGTTGAATTAGTGTTGGAAGCAATTGCAATGACAAAAATGAAAAAAGTCACAGATCTTTAAAATACTGATGTGTGACTACTGATATTGAATAATAACCTCTTCCAAAGTCAGTTTCCTCATCCATAAAATGGGAATATTTCCTGTAATCTTCCCTTATGAGAAGTTGTATAGCATAAGGAAATGACTAGCTGTGGAGTCAGTCAGAGTTCTCAGTTCAAGTCTTGACTCCAATATTTATTAGCTATGTGAGCATGGGCAAGTCCAGGAAACTATTACAAATGAATTGCCAAACTGCATCAGTGAAGGGAGTTTCCATACTAGTTTTCATAATCTAATGCTATTAAATTGATGTTTAAAACTATAAATATCTATGTGACCTTGCCGATCAATATTGCTTCAGTCTTCAGACTGATAAGGCAAACAATGGTGGGCAGTCTCTATTTGCGTAATCATGAGGTAGCAAAAAAACAATCTAACAATGACTGGTAAGTATTGTTAACTTTGGCCACTAAATCTAAATTTGATCTCTGAGAGTCTCCTCAACTACTTTGGAGCACCTCGACCTCCCAAGGATATCCATGAATAGCCACACCACTAACACTTCAAGACACAGGTGGTTTGCTCAATAGAGTGAGTTTTGATTTGGAGAACAAATTTCCCTGTTAAATGATTAAAAGAAAAAAATGGTCTTTACTCTAAGCTGATGAGAACCTGAGGGGGAAATCCAGCAGGTGTGAAATAAAATGATAGCACTTATTTGTAATAAGAGAGGACAGAAATTAGGGGAGAGAGAGAGAGAGAGAGAGAGAGAGAGAGAGAGAGAGAGAGAGAATAAAAGTAGCAATGAAAAAGACATATAAGAGTTGAAAGTCCAGAATGAGACAAACATCATCTTCTGATTTTTTGACATCTGCATTAGCCACCCTCAATCCTGGAATGTCCTTACTCCTCATCTCCACCCTCTTGATTCCTTCAGGTCTCAAGTAAATCCTAAAGCTTTCTTGAACCCCGCCCCCCCTTTAGTGATAGGACTTTTTCTCTGTTGATTATCTCCAATTATCCTATAAACATCTTATTTGTATATATCTACTGTTATCTTCTTCCTATAGGTTGGGATTGTCTTTTGCCTATCACTAATGTTTAGTGTAAAGAAGGTTAAATAGGATAGTTTTGTTACTACCATGTTTAATTTAATATACTTCAAACTATGAAAAAGAAGTTCATAGTTGTTTTTTGTATTTGGCAATGTTCCTGTTTGTCAAATTCAAAATAAAAGAACATTTTAAATGAAAATAGAAATGATGGGGGGGGGGGAGCCAAGATTGCGGCAGAAGAAGAGCCTCTATTAGGTTCTCTCTCCAAAATATTTCAAAAACCTTAAAATTATGACTAACTAAATTTTCGAGACAGAACCCACAGAAAGATCCAGACAGGCAATTCTCTAGCCCAAGGTAACCTGGAAAATAGCAGAAAAACTCTGTTTCACAGGGTTGGAGAGAGGGCCACACCAAAGCAAGGGAACTTCAGCCTCCTGGGAAAAGCCCCAGGGTCCCTGGGAGTTTCCAGGAAGCACCAAGCACAACTTAGAAGATCAGCAGGGAGATGTCTGTCAGAGCGACCTCAGCACAGCAGTGGCACTGACCAGCAGCCCAGATCCAGGAAACAGAAGCAGGCTCACTGGAATTGCCTGGCAGGAGCTTCTGGGCAGCTGTGCCCTAAGTGCTCAGCCCACCAAAGGTAGGAGTGGAGGGAGACTGCGGAGGTCTGTCCTCTGTCCCTAGAACAGGACTCTGGGTCTCTGACCACATTCAGATGCTGGTCGCAGTCTAGGACCCCCCATAGAGCAGGGAACCCCTCCCCACAGCCCCTTGGCAGAGGGGTGAGCTTGTGGCCATTCACAAACCAGGAGAGTAGTCAGAGCCTCACACACAAGTCCTTGTGGGGGTGTCCCAATAATACTCAAAAGCTCAGGAACAGGCTGGGGAAATGAGTAACAGGAAAAAAAGGAACCTGACCATAGACAATTACTTTGGTCCCACAGAGGACCAAAATACTCAATCTGAAGATGAGAAAATCCAAGCTTCTGCATCTAAAGACTCCAAGAAATATGGAAGTTGGGCTCAGGCTATGACAGAGCTAAAAAAAAAAAAGGTTTTGAAAATCAAGTAAGGGAGAAAGAAGAAAGATTGAGAAAAGAAATGGGAGAGATGCAGGAAAAACATGAAAATAAAGTCAGCAGCTTAGTCAAGGGGATCAAAAAAAATGCTGAAGAAAATAACATGTTAAAAACCAGCTTAGGTCAATTAGATAAAACAGTTTGAAAAGTTATTGAGAAGAATGCTTTAAAAAGCTGAATTGGTCAGATGGAAAAGGAGATAAGAAAACTCTCCGAGGAAAACAAATCCTTCAGAATGGAGATAGAATAGAATGGAGCTAAAGGAAGCTGATGACTTTGTGAGAAATCAAGACACAATAGTTCAACATCAAAAGAATGAAAAATTAGAAGAAAATGTGAAATATCTCACTGAAAAAACAACTGATCTGGAAAACAGATTCAGGAAAGATAATTTAAAAATTATTGGGCTTCCTGAAAGTCATGATCAGGAAAAGAGCTTGACCTCATTTTTAAAGAATTCCTACAGGAAAATTGCCTAGAAGCAAAGGGTAAAACAGAAATTGAGAGAATCCACCAATCTCCCCCGGAAAGAGGTCCAAAAAAAAAACAACCCCCAGAAATATTATAGCCAAGTTCTAGAACTCCCAAGTCAAAGAGAAATTACAAGAAGCCAGAAGGCCCTAATTCATGGAACTGCAGTCAGGATAACACAGGACTTAGCAGCAACTACATTAAGGGCTCGTAGGGCTTGAAATATAATATTCTGGAAAGCAAAAGCTTGGAATGCAACCAAGAATCAACTACCCAGCAAAACTGAACATCCTCTTCCAGGGGAAAAGATGGACTTTCAGTGAAACAGGGGAATTTCAAATGACTAGAGCTGAACAGAAAGTTTGACCTTCAAGTACAGGACTCAGGGGAAGCATAGACAGGATGGACAAGAAAGGTAAATTACGAAGTACTTAATGATGATGGACTGTATGTATTCCTGCATGGAAAGATGATACTGATAATGTTCATATGAACCTTCTCATTTAATAGATCAGGTAGAAGGAGCTTTTGTTGAAGCACAAGAAATAGCTGAATTTGAAGGTATAATATATTATAAAAATGGAGTCAATGGGTGAAAGGGAAATGTACTGGGAGTAAGAGAAAGGAGAAGTAGAATAGGCTAAGATTTCATATAAAATAAATTTCATGTAGCTTTTGCAATGGTAAGGAAGTAGGGAAGGCGAGGGGGAATGCGGGAACCTTCATTCTCATCAGAAATGATTCAGAGAGGAAACGGTATACACACTCAATAGAGTATAGATATCTAGAGGGAAAAGGCGAGAAGGGGGATGGGGGAAGGGGAGGGGATGTGGGTGATAGGGTAGATCATAGGAGAGCATAGTCAGATATGACATGTTTTCTTTTTCACTTTTTGCAAGATACTGGGATTGGGTGGCCTGTCCAGGGCCATGGGGCTGGATGGTCACTGGGTCTCAGGGGTGGTATGTGGGCTCGGGGCCTCTTGGCCCCAGGGCCAGTGCTCTGTCCACTGTGCTATTCGGCTGCCCCACAGCACATTTTTGAAGAGGGATAGAGTGAAAGGAGAGAGAAAATATAATAGATGATAGTGGGGAGGAATGGATGGAGGGAATTATAATCAGCAACAGCAACTATGGAAAAATATGGAGATAACTTCTATGGTGGACTTAAGATAAAGAATGTGATCCACCTGAGGCAAAACTGATGGCATCAGAACAGACTGAAACACATTTTTGTCCTCTTTCTTTTCCTTAATTTCTTATGAAGTTTTATATTTTTGTGGAGGAGGGGGATATTATGTTTACTCTTAAGAATATTTTAGTAATGTGTAAATAAAAAATAATCTTAAAAAAATAAAATAGAAATGACAAAAATGAATAGTGAGTCTACTAAGGGATTCGATGCTGTTGGCTTTGAATTATCATTCTTTGAAAAAAGTTTTTTATGAATGTCTAAAAGTATACTATTTATATATGTGTATATATCTGTATTAAAATTTTCCATTGTAAATCAAACTCCATCCTACACAGAACTAGACTTTCAGAGTAATAAGGAATCTCTTAGTGGTCATCAATGTTATTTCCCCAAAGAATCTCCATTTTAATGTATCCAATAAAAGATCATTCAGCTTTTGCTTCAGATCTTCCAGGCAGAAAGAACCAATTAGTGCTAAAACAGCTTCTTCCACCTTAGGAATATCTCCAATTATTGAATTTTTTTATATCAAGATTACATTTTCCACACTGCTACTTCACCCCTCCTGCCACACAAGTCTAATTTCTCTTCCATAAGAGAAAAGGTGGCATCACAACCAGCCTATTCTTCCCTTTCTCCCCCTAAAAGCCCCAGGGAGATCCTTGATGATATGGTCCTCAAGTTCAGATCCCCCATTGTCTTTGTTATAACTGAGCTATCAAAAACTCAAATGGAAAATGCACAGAATACTCATTGCTCAATGACTAGCATCACCTGTCCTCATGTGGTCTACTGGTATCCTGGCAGCCTTAGGCTAGGAAGGACTCCAGTATTCAATGGACTGAGGACTTATGAGAAAACTTGGGCAGGCATACCAGTTGAGCTGGCAGACCTGTTTGTGTATTTGAGAATCTCCAAATGCTACCTCCCAATCCTATCTTTAGAGCTATCTATCATTGCTGCAAATGGGGTATAGATCTGGAAAGGAACTTAAGATATCTTCTAATCCCCTTATTTTACAGATTCAGGAACTATTTTTCATTTTGTCATTATAGCCCCAGCACTTAGCACAGTGCTTGAATGCTATTGAATTAGGTAAGAAGGAAAATTTAATGCTTTGCCTATGGTTACACAGCTAACTTATTGGTGGAGCCAGTTCAGAGTTTTTTCCCAATTTGACCTTCTTGGAAGCAATCAATGTTTTTGTCCTTCATTTTCGAAGAAAACTGACATCAAGAAGGTGATGCCATGACAAACTTGTGAATTGGATTTGAGTGAGGGGGCACTGTGCTAGATCACCAGTCTCATTTTCTCCTCCAGAGCATCTGGATCCAGTGGCCAAATGTGAGTCAGGACAACTGGAGATGACCCTGGATATGAGGCAATCAGAATTAAGTGACTTGCTCAAGGTCCACCAGCTAGTAAGTGGCAAGTGTCTGAGGCCACATTGGAACTCTCATCCTCCTGAATCCAAGACCAGTGCTCTATCCACTGCACCCTGTGGAATGATGTCCTTTCTCCTCCCCCTCCCCCATGTATCTAGTTAAGGAATAAAGTAACCATGATCTAACAGTTTTGCTTAGATAAAATCTGTTTCACCTTGGGGAAATCATGTAAACTCTCTGGGTCTTAGTATCCTTATTTCTTATCTTCAAGATGAGGAAGAGGTAAGACTACATTATACTTGAGGTTCTCATCTTGCTTTAAAATCTATGATCGCACTGCAGCAGGCACATGTTACAAATTCTTCTAGAACACCCCATTCAAAAATCTTTGAAGAACCTGAGGTCAAAAGCCAAATCAACATAAGAGATGATATCCCCAAGAACAGAGTAAATGATCATCTTTACTGAATAATTTGAAGATTTATCTCCTAGAAAGCATAAGGGATGATTTTAACTTCCTTCTATTTTTTTTTAGGTTTTTGCAAGTCAAATGAAGTTAAGTGGCTTGTCCAAGGCCACACAGCTAGGTAATTATTAAGTGTCTGAGACCAGATTTGAACCCAGGTACTCCTGACTCCAGGGCCAGTGCTTTATCCACTGTGCCACCTAGTTGCCCCTTTAACTTCCTTCTAACCTCTCATTCTGATTCCTTTCATATTTAAAAATTATTTCAAGTATATAAAAATATCAATGGCATTATTTATACTATCAATACACGATGGTATAAAGAAATCATTTTATAAAACTTTAAAGTACCATAGTACTTTGAATTAAAACCTTTTAAGATTTGCAACATATTGCAACAAATGTTACCTCATTTTATCCTTACAACAATGCTGAAGTAGGTGCAACTAATATCTCCATTTTATAGATGGGGAAACTGAGGTTTACAGCATATAAATGAGTTGCACAGGTACATACACCTAGCAAGTTTCTGAGGCTAGGTCTGAACTCAATTTTCCTGACTCCAGGTCCAGTGCTCCCTGTACTGTACCACCTAGCTACTATTATTTATGCAACATGATGTCCTATCTTCTTTTAGATTGATACTGTCCTCCTTTTAACCATGAATTTCCTATTTTGTATAAATACTTTATTTATACAAACAGTATCACAATATTGATGTTGGAAACAACTAACCTTTGGTGAGAAAGCAATACAAAGCATGAGCAAGTTAATAAATACTAAAATACAAAGCAAGTTACTAAATAACTTTTGAAAATCTTTTTTCATTTAGCATTTTATTTTCCCCCCAGTTACATGTAAAAACAATTTTTCTAAATAATTTTTAAATGATAACATAATCAGTTCCTCTATGCTAACATTAAATTTTTTTTAAATTTATTTAAGGCAATTGGGTTAAATGACTTGCTCAAGGTCACACAGTTAGGCAATTATTAAGGGTCTGAAGCTGCATATGAACTCAGGTCTTCCTGGTGCTCTATCTACTGCAGAACCCAGCTGCCCTCTATGCTAACTTTAAAAAATACTTGATAAGATAAATAAGCACCAAATGTTAACTGACATAAATAAACTGTATCATCCCTGCCATGTGATGCTGAGGTACGGTCAAATGAAAATAGAACTCAGTTATAATGTCAGAATATATTTATTGTCCTATTTATTTACACATATACAAACAGCCTGCAGAAAAGGGAATGTGGCCACAGTGTATTAAGGAGAACACAGAAGCATGTAGGCATACAGAACTGCACACAATTGCCTTCTTCTGATCCAGACCTAAATACAAACTATGTACATTTTCTTCAAAACCTGAAAGATCTTTGGAAGACAGACTATTTTCTTCCCCACAAGTTGGTCATGCAGAACTTGAAAGACTGACAATAGCAAGGTGACCTCATGCACCATTTTGAGAAGGGGACGAAGTCAGTTATCAACAAAGGAATGCTGGATTGAGTCTGCTGGGTGTGACGTAGGGTTCAGAAGTCACAGCTCACCTTCCTAAAGTCTATCCAGGAAAACACAATCAAAGATGACCAAGGGAAGCATAGCAGACCAAGAAGGGGGAAAATCAGCAGACAAGAAAGTGCAGAGAGAGCATCAGTGAGAACCTTGCTTGTGAGCCTGGACTCATCCATATTGTTTTAGCTGTAAAGGGTTCCACTTATAGAAACCAAATATTCAAAACATTTGATCATTAGAAAGTCTCTATCCTAAGGCTCGCCAGAGATCAGATTCCAGTGACCTGCACAAAGACAGAGAAATTGAGCAGCAAAGTTAGGAAAGAAGAAAAAAAAAACAGTAACAAGAAAATGTCAACAGTATTGTGATGGTGTCAAGCAAAACCCAACACTGGAAATCTCTAACCATGCAGGCACTTTCTTCAATATTGATGTTAACATGCCTCACAGACACGTAGCTGAGGTTGATCTGAGTTCCTAAAGGTACACTAAGGGAAATGGAATATTGCTAAAGACAAATGATCTTGGCAGTTAATGCCATTCCTTAGGGAAATGAGTTGTAACAGAGGGCATGGAGAAAGATTTTGTGTGTTCTACTACTATCCCCAACCTAGGTAGTATTATTTTGGGGCTCTAGTGAGAGCCTACTTAACACAATGTAGTATAATTCTATCTTACAACAACCAAAAATAGAATTATAGTGGTGCCAAAACCATTTGTAAGGGTGTCAATTCTTATTATAATCCTTAAGCAGATGGAAAATGAGGTGGACCAGCCATGCAGAATGAGGAATGAGGAAAAACAGATGAATGCACTGAGTAGTGCTCTGAGAAAATAAAAGAACAAAAGAAATGTCTGAAATGTTGAATAGAATCTCTGTGGTTATCACAGAAGGAAATATGGAAAAAAAGCTGAGATGTAGAACTGTTACTTGCATAGGTGATGGGAATATTCACAATTGTGAAACACAGCTCTTTCAAAGCATGGGAACATCCAATCAGATGAATAAAAACACACACACACATCCCCAAGCCAATGTCTTCAAATACTGTCATCATTCCAGCCTAGCTATTGACTCTATAAAAATCAAATACCTCTCAGAAAACAATACTGTCAGCCCTAATCACCCCAATGTCCCTTTATTTTAAGTCAAAAGGACTTTAAAAAAATAAGATTTTTTAAGTCTAGAATATTATTGATTCCAATGACTAATCCTCACCCTAGCACCTATTTATTCCAATTTGATATATCTCAGGTCATTTCTCTCTCCAGAAAGGGAGAATTCTGAAATATCAAAGCAAAAAAAAAGCAGGTAACAGATTCTAAGCTAGAATCGGCCATTCAACATTCCTAAGCCATGATCATGAACCCTTCTTGGCTTTAGGCTTCTTGGTTAGCTCTGCCAGCTAGAGATCTGAGGAGGCCAGGATCATGGCTGTCATTACAATAGCCCTCTCTTAATTGCAAACAACAGAGTATTATATATTATAAAGGCAAAGTCATCCCCACTATCCTAAAATAATTTAAAGTGAATGTTCTACTGATTCTGGGTATAGAACATTAGACTGCATTACAGAGAAAGACCAGCTGCTCCTCTGTGGCTGTCACCTGTGACATTTTAACTGATGGATGTGACAATTGTCAATTCCCTTAGTCCCTTAATAGATCCATTCTTAGGTGATTCAATATTTCTTCCTGTCAGTTGTTCTTGACTTCACAATCTTAGTGAAAATCAAGACTCTTACTTTGGGGCAACAAATATAGTTAACTGAATTATCAACAATTTCTCCCCTAAAGAAAAATTACTTTAAAATAAAAATGAAAATTGAAGGTTGGAGTGGGGTGAGAGAGAAGGCAATTTCAAGGTATCCAGAAAACGTAAATGTAACTTTGGGGAATGACACCAATTAAGAAATAAAACTTAAAGAGAATCACATAATGAGATGTATATTACTGAAATCACTAATAATCTTATACTGGAAAACCAGATGATGCTCTAAAAATACCTGTTTTGAGAAAAAACTTGAAACATTGTGCCTATATGAAAAGAACAATGAACTTGGAACTAGAAGACTTGAATTTGAATCCATTTCATTTGCTTAGTGTGAACTTGTACATGTCTCTTTCCTGTATAATTTGTACTGGCTACTTCACAGGGTGATAATAAAGAATGAACTTTGAAACCTTCATAAGGCTCCATCACAAACTGGAATTAGAAATAGCATAACCACTGATGCCATACAGAAAAGGCTTATTTCCATCTCTAAGACAATTAGGACAGTTCCATGGGCCCTGAATAGGTTTGATTAATAAAATATTTTCCTCTAGCTTCATGACATTCCAAGTATCTGAGAAAACTACCAATAGTTATATGAGTGACCCAGGCCCAGAGAATCCTCTCTGAACCTTTCCTGGAAGAAAAAAAGAATGTGAATATCCTTAAGGGACACACCTATAATTTTTCAAAAACTTCATTTCAAGGAAACAGATGAAATGGAAGAAAGGAACCCCTACCTAGTCTACTCATGATTTAAGATGGCAGCAGAAGGAAAAATTAGAAATAACTAGTCAGCTTCTAGCAACATGTAAAATTCTAAACAAATGCTCATAATATAACAGTGGATCCAGTTCTGAATCTCAATGCTACTTTGTACAGAACACTTTGCTAGGTCATAGGAGAGGTGCAAGTTTAGCTCTATCACCCTACCTTCATGTAGCTTATAGTCTTTTAATATATAAGATCAATCTAAATTACATCAGAACTTTATAGTCTTGTAGTATATAAGATCAATTTAAATTACATTACTAGCTGTTTTTTTCCCTGCACAATGAGAAAAATTCATGTATTCATTTAAATTTTTAAAAGCTTCTTGAGTACTAATAAGTAAATGGTAGGAACCATTCTGAATGTTTCAACAGAATATAAACCGAATTTTCACCAGAACCTCAAATTATGAAACCAAAGCAGCACCAGACTGAAAAATTTGGAAAGTCAGCATTACATAGTGGTGTTGGACTGAGACACCACGAGGCAAGAAATGTTTGCATTTGTCAGTGTGCTTGCTGTAACCCTTGAAAACACAGTTAACTTGTCAAGCAGTGCTGATGACATCTTAGTCTTGTGCTCAGTATGCATGTCAACAGAATGGAGTCATACTGATGAAAAGTATACTGGAGTGGTTTGTCATTTACTTCTCCTGCTCATTTTATAGTTGAGAAAACTAAGGTAAACAGGGTTAAGTGACTTGTTCAGGGTCCAACAGTTAGTGACTAAGGCCACATTTGAAATCAGGAAGTTTTCTGAGTCTAGGTCGGGCATTGCTATCCACTGTGCCACCTTAGTAGTCCAAAAGAGAGCAAACTTCTTCCTCTTGTAGAAAGACAAAATTGGCAAAGAAATTTGGAATGCCAGAAAAATGCTTGCACCTCACTTGTGCCAGGTATATTTAGTAGTAGACAAAGTCCATGAGGTTTTCAAATCATTCTCTTTCCTAAACTTTAGCTTCCTTAACTTTGACTAGTCCTCAAAATTCCACTATTAGAAGCTGGTTGGAATTAGTAATAACTTTAAGTCAAGTTTGTAGATAGACTCACATCTTTTTCCAATCCACAAAAAGGATTTGCTAGTCTCTATCAATCTCTATCAATTAGCAACTCTTTTAACAGTTATGAGTCACAATAATAAAAATAATGATGATGATGATGATGATGATGATGATGTCTGTCCTTCATTTTCAAAGCAGACCATGGCTTCAGAGGTGATCATGACAAGCTCATGAATTGGATTTGAGTGAGGGGGTACTGTGATAAGTCACCAGTCTCACTTGCTCCTCTGGAGCCATCTGGGTCCACTGGCCAGATATGGATCAGGAAGACTGGAGATAACCCCGGATGGGAGGCAATCAGGTTTAAGTGACTTGCCCAAGATCACACAGCTAGTTAAGTGCCCAAGACTAGATTTGAACTCCCATTCCCATCTTCTACACACTGTGCCACCTAGCTGCCCCTGTGTCACAATTATAATAGATCTGATAGCAATGTTCATCAGGTGAAGAGGTGTTCAATGTCTATCTTACTAGCTGTGTGATCCTAGACAAGTCACTAAACTGCCATTTGCCTTGCTTTGCTCAACTGTAAAATGGGGGAAATAATATCACCTAACACCCAGGGTTGTGGTGAAGATGAAATGAGACAATAATTGTTAAATACTTAGCTCACTTCTTCACACATATTAGGTGCTATGTTAATGTAGGTAATTATTATCTGTAGCCTGGATTTTATCTTCTTAAAGGTGCTAGTTATATAGACTTTGTAATTAGTAACTCAAATAACTTCTGTATTTATTCAATAGTTTCTGGGTTTGGATAGGTTTGATAATCTAGCACATTTTGTAAGTAAGTTTTCTTGGCAAGCCTATGTTGAGTCCTCCCTTTCCACACCTTCCTACCACACATGCACATAGCACAGTTATTAGACAGAATCATTCTGCCTGGTGATGTTGAAAAATAAATACTACTTTACCACCCCCCCCACCCCACCCCCCAGCTCCAAAGAGACCAAAGCTCTAATTGAGAAAGGATGAAAAAAATTCTCCAGAAATTCTATTTCTTCAGAACAGTTTGGCAATTTTACCAAGCATGATAGGAAACATAATTTTTTCTTTTATGTAAAAACCATTCTAACTGGCAAACACTGAAGGTCAAAGAACAAATTGAGAATGGATGAAAAGCTTCTTTAGAAAATGTTTTCCCTGTGACTGTTTTGGCATTAAGCCTCTATTGTAGAACTGCTCTCTCTCAACCTTCCTTTTTCTCCCTCCCCCTCACCAATTATCTACAGTACAATCACCACCTACTCCCACTTTCCTTCAAACCTTTAGTAGAAGTGCTAGAAATTCATGATTATCACTAAAATTGCATGGAGTTAACCTGGTACAAATGAAGTCTATCATGGTTCCATGATCAAGAGAAAGATGGGTTCAGGGTTGACATTTTTAAATGTTGGAAAATATTTTCCTATAGAGACAATTTTATAAGGTAGCTAGGTTCCAGGACAATCTATAAGTCTAGTTAATCTAAACATATCTTGGGAATTTGCATTATAAAAACAGAAAACAATACTATCTAATATTATTATTTAAAACTTTTGAATTGAATACAAACCACTAATCAAATTTATCATTAATACATATCCACTGGAAACAGGTGAACATAAGGAATGATAAAATATTAAATTGAGGCTTTTGTATAAACTAAGAAAGCAAATCTTGAATTTGTTAAGCATTTTAGAAGATATTGGCAAGAGACCTTTGCTGTATCTGATTGCATTTCAAATTTTAAAGTTTTTCTTTTCCTTCACAATGGATTCCTAACAATATTTTTTATTATAATAACAAGACTTAGCACTTATATAAAAGCCTTAAGATTCCCAAAACTTTATCTCATTTGATCCTTACAGAGGTCCTGAGTGGCAGCTGAAGAAAGACTGAGAGAGGTTGTAAAACTTTCTCAGGATCACACAGTTAGGAAGACAGGATTCTAACTTAGGTCTTCCTGAATTCAGGTCTGATACTTTATCTGCACAGTCACCTATGCTTTTTGAAAACTGTTTATAAGGCATGATTGGGATAGAACTGTTTCTAGCTAACAAATGAAACAAAGTAAAGGAGAACAAAAGAGAAAGAAAAGATTTTAAGAAAACAGAACACAAGTTGAAAAAGAGTTGGAAGGAAGAAGGGGCTCAAAGAAGACATGTTTAAAATGTGAGAAGGGGGAACACTTGATATGGAAGTAAATGAGCAATGAAAATTAAGAAACAAACAAGCAAAAGGAAAAGGATGCATTCATGATCCTTCCTAAGAAAAAGAATTTTCATGGGTCTGTTGGGTGGAAAAGTTGCCCACAGGGACCACCAGGTGGTGCTATTAATTATCAAACAACTTTATTATCAGAATTTGTACTTATTACAATAGAGTATAAGAGGGGTGTGTGTGTGTGTGTGTGTGTGTGTGTGTGTGTGTGTGTGTGTGTGTGTGTTTGCAAAGTATACAACTATCCACTCAAATATGCAGGATATGCACAATTCAGTTGTTTGTAACTCATTTGCCCAACTATGGGTTAGTAAATAAGAGGAAGCCTAAAAGTAAATTGACATTCATAAATCCCTGAATGACAATTTTTTGGAGAAATTTTTCTATTAGATATTCTACAAAAGGTAGAGTCAAGTATACATACTGTAGATTGCATTCTTGGATACTGTCATAAGGATATAAAAGATTTTTAAGGAAAACTTTATTGTAGAAAACTCAGTGGATACAATTTTTAAAAATTAGTTAAAAACAAAATAGAATCATGTAATATTTCCACACTACTTAAAACTATAGTTCTTTTTAATCAGAAGGGGAAGGAAAGGAGGAAAGTATATAATATTAAACATTTGCCATATGCCAGCCCTGCTAATTGCTTTACAATTATTATCATTGCATTTAATATTTGCCAAATATTAGGGCTATAAAGGAACAAAAGTGAGACATAGAGCATGCAACTGTAAGCAGACCAGTATGGCCATGGGACGTGTACAGGGTAGTCAAATACAAGAAGCTTAGGAAAGCAGGAAGGAGTCAAGTTACAAAGACTTGAAAAAAGGACATTAAATTGAATCATGTAGGAAATTAAGGAGTCACAGGAAGAAAAGAAAGGAAGTAGGGAAAAAAAGAAAGTGAAAAGGTCAGATCTATGTCATACAGTGATTTAGGAAAATCACTGGCATTCATGTGTAAGGCAGATTAGAGTAGGAAGAAACTAGAGATACTAAATCGAAAGCTATTGCATTAGTCCAGGTGAGAAGTGATGAGAGCCCAATTTAGGTTGATGGCTGTATGAGGGGCCAGGAAATAGAGAAAAACATAAGATTTAGCAGACTTACTGGATATGTCCATTGAGTAAAAGAAGAAATCTGAGAACAACTATTTCCAGTGTCATTGCCTCTAGAATAGCCTAGAAGAGCAGGAGGGTTTGGAAGAAAAAAGTGAGGTTTGTTTTGGATATGATGAGTTTGAGATTATTATTATTATAGACATTCAGCTTAAAATGTCTAATGCAACAGGCCATGGTAATAGGAGTCTGGAGGCCAGGAGAAAAACAGACTGGATAAAGAGACTGGGGAATCAGCTGAATGTTAAAAACTGAATTCATGGAAGCTGATGAGTAAGAGAATATTGTGAGAAGAATATGGTAGAAGAATATAGAAAGCAAAAGGAAGATAGCCTTGGTCAAAATTTTAGGGGACCAGTTAGTGGATGTGAAGTAGATTGAGATCCAAATTGGACAGATAGAACTCAAGCCTCAACAGGTATGGAAATCCAGAAAAGAAAGACTATACAAGCAAGAGAAAGTGATAAACAGTGTCAGATGATGCAAAGAGGTCTGAAGGAGGAAAATAGACAAGAAGCCATTTGATTCTGTAATTAAGAGATCAATGGTAACTTTGCGGAGAGCAAATGTTATTAGGTTACTTTGCATTCTCTTCTAAAACTTTTAGTAAATGACAAAGAATTAACTAGTAAATTTTAATGAATGCAAAAAAACCATAACTATCACAACTAATTTCTGAAAGACAATTTAGTATTTACATTCTATATGAATTTTCTGTTGATTAATTACACATTTCAAGTCTTTAACGTGAGAATAACACTTGATCCTTAAAGGACTAGACTATATACAACCTTTAAATTCTTTTCTAGTTCTCAAATTTTTAATTCTATGACTACATTCTTGGGATAATGAGAAGATGAATAAGAGATACAATGAACTCTTTAAAATCAAAGCAAAATATAATTAATGCTCTCAAAATGATTAAGCTAGAATTTGCATTCAACTAACTGATCACTAGATGACTAAATATGTAAACATATTTGGTAATTTGGTAAATAAACTTAAATGTCACTGTAAGACATTTCTCTTTTTGACTTCCCCTGTAATTTATTCTTTAAGTTGGATCATATTTAATCATTACACAGGACCATAAATATATATTTTTAACAAAGAATTTAACATAAATTTTTTAAAACTCAGTCTTTCTTGAATGAAAATGTTTAACTGGACATAGAAAAATTAGATAAACAAATGACTTTACCAATAAACATCAAGTCAGAACAGCATTTTTGTTATTAAAATCATTTTCTGATAATCTGAATGACCTGTTAGATATTTTGTATGCAGACCATGCAAAATTAGCTAAAAAGGTTAATAGTTGACATTTGGTATTGATATATTCAATTTTGTTTCACTCAATAGGGAGGAAAAAAAGAAATAAAACAAAGTATGATGACACAGTCAATTACATATATTCACAACAGTAAATATATACTTCCTAGGAATACCCTGGTAGGCATTCAAGATATTGGCTGAATCCCTTATGAAACTATAATCTTTGGGGTCTCCCAAATGCTCTTAGATGGTGCTAGAGGAAGTGATTCATCACAGTATGATTTTCAGATACTCAAGAATTCTCTAAAGTGAAGAGAAACTTCACATGTACTTGGTTTTCACATTAGGAATATCAGTTGGGCGAAAGTTGCCTCTTGGTAGTCCTAAAGATAAATATTTGCCTGCTTTTATAGCATCCCTGGTTAGAGAAAAGTGCATGACAATTACAGCACTGAAAAGACAGGAGGGTGAAGCTGCACATATCAAACCAGGAAGCTAGACTAAATCTCTATGAACACTTGGTTAATTGGCCCATATCATCTTTTCATATAATGGAAAAGATAAAGTTCTAATTTCCAATCCATTTAAACATCATAATGTCACTCATAATGGAGATGAGTGTGACCCAGAAAGTTAGGAAAAGGCATTCAGTTAAAAAGTGATTGCTCTGGATGAGGAGCAGTAGAGATAATGAAAAGGGAATGGATCATTAATTTCTAAGGGCTTTTTTTCTATTTACGATCACACTTGTACCTGCTTGGTTAATTCTTTGATATTAAGGAATTAATGATGCCCATTAAAACAAATGTTATTAAGCAAAAAAGGAGTTTGAAATGTTTTTTTCTTCCTGAATTTATTCTTCTTTGTATGCATATTCCAGGTATATCAAGTTTTTATATATTTTAACCATATTCATGGAAGTTATGATTTATAATATTTATGTAATAAAAGAGTAGGGGCAGGAGGTGGACAATGAAAGTATTATTTTTGAAAAGTATTCCATAAGATTCCTCTCCTCTTCTCTTTTTCCTAAGGTTGACACTGCCATGGGGAGTTGGCAGTAATTCTCTTGATTGAACACCAGACTTGTACTACTTCATTAAAAGGACAGGGGTCCAAGCTTCCATTTCTTTCATGGGAAACTATGTCAGAAAACCTCATATTCCAATGATAAGAACTTAGAAAGTGTGCAGAGCATGACTAAGCATCATCAGTCAGAACCCCAGAAAGCAAATGACTAGAGAATTCTGGGTTTTTCCTGTAATGATAAGCATTACTTGTGAGGTAATTTCTTATTTTGCATTTGTTATCTTACACTCTTCTTAAACAGTGATTGGCAAATCCATCTAAATGAAAATATTTTCATTTTCATACAAGGGACAATGGCATTCCCCAAACATCATAAACTGGAATCACTGGCAGGCTGTACAATCTGATTTGCTTCAATTTGTTGGTTCCAAGATTAAGGAGAGGAAACTATACTGGAGAGTCTGTTTAAAACAGGCATAAAATCACTGTCCTGTGCCTTGGCTTCATGCAGTGGAGTGAAAACATGTCATTCTCTGTAACCTCAACAAGTCCATCCTCTCTGCTGACCCATTTCCTCATTTGTAAACTAGAGATTGGGACCAGTTGATCTCTAGCTGCAAAGTTTTATACCACTGATGTTCATCAGAATGGGAATAAGGAAACTCAATGTTAATTGAAATGAACAGAGGCTGGAGCTTAAATATTTTCAAGTATCATCTTGGCAAATCACAAACTCTGCTTTCAGTTTCCCCTTCAAAAAGGATGACTTTATTTAGAAAACATGGAGCTTGTGCTAGATGATCTTAAGGTCTTGTCTAGCTCTACGATGATCTCTAAGGTCTTTTTTTTGTTATAGATGAGTTGAGACTATTATAAATATGAATATCTCACAAAAGGGTAAATTAAAAATGTGAGTGTTAAAAACCACCTAAAGTTTAAAAAAGAGCTAAACAATTCTTTCTGTATTATTGCCACTATTAAGAATATTCAACATAACTGATTCCACTGATATAAATACAAAACTGAGCACTGATTTTGATCATTAGAAAAAAGGATAGTATGGATATCCTTATTTAAACCTTAGCTTCAGGGGGCAGGAGGGAAGGAATTAAAAGAAGGGAAAATGTTTTAGAGATACCAAGAACAGAATTTACTCGTTTAGTTTTCACCTTTTTCCCCCTTCTACTTTGATAAAAGAAGCAGAAAAATGCTTATAAAAACATAAATAGATCTGAAAGAAAAAAAAGAAAGGGAACAAGAGTCCTTGATAACACAAACTAATGTAATTATTAAATAACTGATGGTTCTAACATCAAAGAAACACACAAAAAAAAGACTGTATCTGTAAGAATTTCTGGAAATAATCAGGAGGGTGGGCAGTGACATCTGATATATTTTAGGAAAAAACAATTCCTGGGTGCAGTCTATCCTTTCAAATCAGACAAGAAGTTCAAAGGCAAAACAACTACACAGTATATTATTTTAGGTAGTATCTGACTTTACTGCCATTACAGAAGATCAATAAATATTAGAATTTCTGAGATATTGAGGTCCTCTAATCCTTTCTGATACAGACTCAAGAATTTTTTTACATCAATAAGCTATAAAAATCTAGTTCAAGGTAGAGATAATTTTATGAAAGCAAAATGGTTCCATGGAATCCCAATACAGTATAGAGGAGACAAAAAGAGAAGAGGAGACATTTCAACCTCTTTTCCGGCCCAAGAAAACAATAATTTACACTAGCCTACCTATCTAAAGGATAAGGAAGGGGTACACCTTGAAAACAAAGGGTAGGAATGAAAACAAAGATAAAATAAAAGTCAGAACCACAGCTGCCATTGTTAATTACCAAAAGTAAGTGATGGAGAAAGAGGTAAGGGATTCTACAGGCAATCAAAAAAAAATCTATCTTTAGTTTGAATCATACTATTGCTAATTGGAAGCACAACTGCATGCAGAATTAGTATTGCATGGCAATGATTCAGTGCCAATTGGAGAGGGTTTGCTCTTTAAGAGCCAGTTATGGATCTATTTTAACAGCATGATAAAAGCCATTTTTGGAATCAGGAAGATAGTTCAGCTCTGGCCTCTAATACATATTAGCAGTATGACCATTAGTGAATCACTTTCTGTTTCCAGACAATTTTAAAAACTATAAATTACAGTTGAGTTGATTTGCATCAATGAAAGATGTTTTCTTCCTGGTAGCTCCCTATATGTACAAAATCAAAGAAGGAAAGAAAAATAACATTTTAACTTCAAAAATAGAATAAAGAACTTGGTCATTAAATTTAAAGATTATCCTAAATTGGAAGTTGCAAAAATCTCAAGAAATACAAAAATTCAAAATTATTTGTGATCAATTAGAGAAAGTGTCATTCAAAAATTTACTAGAGTTTTTGGTAGAAACAATTGTAAGGCAACATAAACCTAGAGGAACAAAAATTACTACACAATTCCCCAAGATAGGAAATAAATGGTTAAGTGTGGCTATCACAGGTGAGATAATAGGTATTATAGTAAAAATCCAAAGTAAAGGGCAATCAGTCATAACAATAAAATTCCTTTAAAAAGGGCAGAATATGGGGCAGCTAGGTGGTGCAGTGGATAGAACACTGGCCTTGGAGTCTGGAGGACCTGAGTTCAAATCTGCCCTCAGACACTTAATAATAACCTATCTATGTGATCATGGGCAATACCATTGCCCTGCAAACCCCCCTCCCCCCCAAAAAAGGGCAAAATAAGCTTAGAATACTTTTAAAAAGATAAAGAGTCAAGAACTACACTCAAGTTTACAGTGCTGGGAAAAAAACCCAAGTAAAAAAAACCCAAGATGCTGGAATATATGATCTATATGGGGAAAAAAGGCAAGATTTAAGAATGTTTTTATCTAAGGAAGGCTAATCTCTACAGAAATAATGTCACATGTTGGCTTCCCCAGCTCTACCAAGAATGAGGGGGGAAAAAATGAGCCTCATTTGTAGAATTAAGAACTTAGATTGGACATTTCCTCATAGCAATTCACAACAGGAAAAATTTTTAGAGGTTAAACCTGTATAATCATGGAAATTAATAAAGCTATTAGACTGGTAAATGAGGGTTCTGCATTGGCAGAACCCAAGAACAGGTGTCCTCCTCTGAAAATCTTTAAGAAAGATATTTAAGTGTATGGTATAATTTAATAGGCAAAAATTTACTCTAGGTGACTTAAAGATCCCTTCTAAACTGAGAAAACCATCTTGATAAATTAGTTTGTATGTCAAAAACTGCTGTAGCTACAGAAAACAGAGTAAGGTAGATCATTTACAGCCCAAAGGTTCATTTTCACAGCAACCAGGAAAATATTTAATCTAGAAAACAGAAGTTCCAACACTTCAAGGGCATTCCTTCAGTTTCGCAAGAATAATCATCCATAATGTTGTTTCTTTTTTAACTGAAGATATGTATCTGCCTTTTATTGTCCAAGACAAAATGTTAAGTTTAGCTGTTTTTAAATGTTTAGAAGACTATTTTATGTTCTCCTCACTTTAAGCATGTTTGAAAGTACAAAAAATCCTGAAGGATAGGAATTATGCAAAGCATTATTACTGTTTAGTTGTTTTGATAAAGTACTTTTTGGTAGCTGCATGTTTTACCATTTAGATTATATAATTGCTAATCATATAACAAAATTATATATGGAGAAATGGAGTAAAAGACCAAAAAATAACAAACCCAGCCCCCTCCTCCCCCAAAAAAAACCACTTCAGAAAATCAAATGGAATTTCCTTACTTCAGCATAGGGTTTCATTTAGGTTAACTCTTTGTTTTTCAAGATCCAAGTTAATTGCAGTTGTGATGTGAGCAAACATAACATGTAAAAAAAATCCATTTTAAAAAAAGGGGATGGAGAAGATCTTAGTAATTATTCCTTTTTTTAAAAAAGATTTTTCACTTTACAAAAGAATCTATTATTATTTCTGAAAATTAGTGGACATGATGACTTTTAATTTTCTAAAGAATCAGAGTATTTTAACTATAAGAGATTCAAGAAATAATCCAGCTCAATTCACTCATCTTAAAGAGACCCTAAGAGATCACATCTTATTCAAAGTTGTGACAGTGCTATCTCCTAAGGCAAAACACCCAAGTCTCCCAACTCCTAGTTCGATCCCCTTTCCATTCTACCATGCACAAATTTTAGCAGGGAAGACACAATTGATATATTAAAAAGATAAATTCAGATAAATCAAGGCAAAAATATAGGATTATAGAATTTAAGAGCAAGAAGATCTTAAGAGATCTTGTAACCCAAATGAATCATTTAAAGTTGTGGATTCTGTGATTCAGAGCAGAACTTTGCTAAAGTTTTCTGAATATTGTAGATTAAAAAAAGTTATTGCCCTAATAATCCCCAAAGCTGCCTCAGTCAGTTAATAAGCATTTATATCTAGTGCTTACAATGTGCCACTATGCTGAAGTAAAATCAGTCCCTGCCTTCAGGAGGTAACATTCTAATGGAAGTGACAATACAATAAATAACAAGGTTCATATAAGATACAACAGAGGAGAGAGAATTTCCAGAGCAAAAGACAGGTTTATTAGCTTCATCTGGAAGATAAGGAAACTAAATTGGAGTGAAAAGAGAGGTAATTCCAGGTTTAATGGACAGTTGAGACAAAGGCAGAAAGATGGATGATGAAGTGTTATGTGGGAAGATCAGCAAAGTGGGTCAATGGAACTGGATTGGAGAATACATGGATGGCAGTAAAGAGTAAGATTAGAAAGCAAGCAAGAAGACAGGCCAGGTAAAAATTTACACGTCAGAATTTTATACTTGATCCTGGAAGTAATAGGGAGCTACTGGAGTCTACTGAGAAGGAGGGTAACATCTGATAAGGAAAAACACTTTGGCAGCAGACATTAAATTGGAGTGAGGAAGAGACCTGAGTGAGGCAAGAACAATTAGCAATTGATTGCAGGAGAACAGCTAATTTAATTGTGGAATTACAGAAATACAAAGAACAAGCACTGGCCTCAAAGGGATATAAAGGCATTGCCCCCAACCTCTTTATTGAGACAGAAGTAGTATCAATGGAAACGCTGCATATATTTTCAAACTTTTTTTTGGTGGGGGGGTGCATTCCTTATTGCTTGCTCCCCCCCCCCCCCACTGATTCTTTTTCTTTAATTATTTGTTTGTTTTATGATTTAGTTTTCTGGGAGGAGGGAAAGTGGAATGAAAGAGAAAATTTAAACGGTGTGAAAATTTAAAAAAATACAATCTTTTCAAAAGTTACTGCAATAGTTTAGGCAAGAAGTGATAAAGGTTTGCACTAAGAGTAATTATGTGAGTAGTGAAAAGGTGACGTACAGGAGAGACAGTCTGAAGACAGACAAAATGTGACAACAAATGGGATATGTGTGCTAAGAATAAAGATTTGAGGTTGAAGCTGAGTTTGCAAGCCTAGGAGGACTTTATTTTGTGGAGAAGTAATTGCTTACATGAACTAAAAAGTATTAGTTTTTGAAAACTTTCACTGGCAATATCATCATAACATTTCACCAACTCATCAAAACTACTCCTATTTCTAAGTCTTTTTAAGGTTTACAAAGTACTTTCCTTACAAAAATCCAGTGAGAACAATTATTAATAAACCCCATTTGACAAATGAATAAACAGATCAAGAGAAATTAAGAGACTTGTCCATGATCATAAATGATATTAACTAGTATTTTAATTCAAGGCTCCTGATTCCAAGTGAATCCAAAGATATGTGTTTCCTAAATATATTAAAATGTTTATAAAATATATACTCGGGGGCGGCTAGGTGGCGTAGTGGATAAAGCACTGGCCCTGGAGTCAGGAGTACCTGGTTTCAAATATGGTCTCAGACACTTAATAATTACCTAGCTGTGTGGCCTTGGGCAAGCCACTTAACCCCCTTGCCTTGCAAAAACTAAAATAAATAAATAAATAAATAAATAAATAAATAAAATAAATAATTTTGCTATCTTGGCTTTCTTTCCCTCCAATAAGATATGTGGATATGGAGCTATTCAGTAGGCAGTCCTACAATCATAGGAAATTAACAGGTCTGACATAGATGTTGTACCACCTGCAGTGATGGAACATATTAATATTTTTCTGTAGCAACAAAGTAGTTTAGTCAGATATGGGAAATGGCTTATTGTTAACTGACTTTAAATAAATTCACTAGCCTAAATTAATTTTAAAAATACAAAAAAATTATTCCAAAGTAGTTAATATTAAATTTGTCTTGATTGGTTTATTGCTTATGAATTTGTTTCTTCTGAAGTTTACAAATAAAACAAAAATCTGGAAAAACTAGAAAAGCCTAAAACTGGAATAAAAGACTTTATCAACAGGTAGAAGTATAACTGTCACAAATTATAAAGTAGGACAACTTTTAAAGGGACCCTTAAGTCTATTTATGATGGTATAGCTTTCAAAGGTGATAGAGATAGGATTTCATTGACATCTAAAATTCTCAGATAAACAAATTCCTCCTTCCAACACAGGTCAGCATCTTCTCTTACATAATCTTACAGAATTGCCCAAGGTCACACTACTGGTAGGTGTCAGTGGTAAAATTTGAAGCTGGGTCATCTAGGTTCTAAAGCCAGATCTCTACCTACTATGCCTTGTAGCATCTCAATCTTCCAAGGAAATACCATGACATATTATAGTTATGTAGAAAACAGGATTTTTGAATGGTTGTAAAGCAGAGTTTTAGTACCACTGTAAGAAACTAAAGCTAAATACACTGGGGGGAAAAAACCCACTTCAATGTCCCCTCCCAAAGATTGCCATGTTCCAAAGAACACAGCAAGCATGCCAATGAATGGGATAAAAGCATAATAATGTTCTTAGTTTCTTAAATTAACAAGTTTGGAAATAAAAAAAATATATTTTCTTGGTTCCTCTGGTACTAGGACAATGACATGATAATTACTGTCATCTACTAAAAAACCAATAGGAGAAAGGAAAATTTTGAAAAAAGATAAATTGTACTTTAAAAGACTCTAATTTCCTCTATGTGAGCATTCCCATCCAAAAATAAAAGCAGCCACCTCCATACTATATGAAATAGATGCTACATTCAAAAACTCATTTAATGATAAAATTTCTGGGAATAAATTCAGGATAAGACCATACTTATAAAGTGCAAAGCTAAAAGCACAATATAAACAATATTATCTATTTATTTGGCTATGCTGGTCCTCAAACAGCAGTCATGGAATCATAGATTTAGGCCAAGGAAGGTCTAATGTCTTCCGAAAGGTTACTTAGGTGTAATAAGTAGCAGAACCGGGTTCAAATTCAGATCCTTTGACCAATTTAGCGTTCTTTCTGTGCAATACTTCCTCTTTAGTCCACTTCATCATCAGGTCTATACTGTAAGCTTTGCCAGGCTGGTAGGATCTTCCAGGGCAGAATCACTTCCACATTACATTTGAGGCATAGAAGTAGAGCACTAGTGGATGTACCCTACACTGACAGGTTTATTCCTAGTTTTTCTTGGGCACTAACTAATTCTAATAACTTCAATATCAAATTAGCCTCTTTTTGAGGTTAGAAAATTACTTCATCACTGGAGACTTCCCTACATAAAGAATTCTGTTACATACAAGTTCTTCCAATAAAGTACCTAGATTCAACAGAATACCTTTAAAACTTAAAGTCATACTGGAATGCAGTATTGCTCAATACACATTTACCTATAAATAAGAACTGAGCTTTGAGCTTTAATCCCAGTTCATTTAGATGTATACTTTCTTCATTTACAAAATGAAGACAATAATGTCCACTTAGGTTACTCTAAGAATGAATTAAAGTTCCTATGATAACATTTCATCAAAAGAATGGCAGTGGTTTTTATTCAAGCTCTTAGCAATGCAAATATTTTTTCTGTTCATCACCACTTGCCTTCAAAAGTTTAGGTTTCTTCAAAGACTGTAAAATATCAGATCTTCTAGAAAAACAGGAAAACTCATATTGGTTAGAACTAAACATCAATTTTAAAACAAGAAAATAAGTAAATTTCTAATTATCTGACCTGTTATTGAATAGGGAAAGTATTTTTAAAAGGCAAAATATGACAATTCATAAAAAAGTCAATATTTAATCTTTAATTTCATCAAACCTATATTATTTGTTTCAAATTTGGAAAGTATAAAGAATCAACCACTTAAATCGATCCCTAAATTCTTTGGGACTTTTCTTGGCTCAGAACTCACTGGTGTTGAGAATTGCCAGGGAAGAAATACCTCTACCAGTGCAGATCAGCAATCACCTGGAATATTAGAGAATGAAGTGCTTGTCTGCATGTATCAGAGGCAGGACCAGGACTTGGATCTCACTAGTGTGAGGCACACATTGTAACATACTGCCTCTCTCGACTTGCCTATAATCTTAATTTAACTGTGACTGCTTGACTGCTAATATGTTAGATATTTTACTTAACCAGGCTAAGTAAAAAGTCAATAAAAAGGAGCATACCTCACCCTTTAAAAAAAGTTGTAGGCTATCAACTTCACAAGACCAATGGGAAAAACTGGGAATGGCTCAAAGTTAGTCTTGATGTCTACTTGAAAGGCAGAAAGGAAGAGGCAAGAAGAGCCAAGAAGGAAAAAAAACATAAGAAAGTTTGTTCTATACCCTAATTGATCTTAAAGGAGATATAATCCCTTCCCCAATCTTCCCTGGAATAGGAAATGGTAATGAGAAAACTGTCTACTTATGCAGGTAGGCAACTTCTCTACAACTTAAGATAAGCCAAGACTAATGAGAAATTAAATGATTTGCCCAGGATCATATAACCTGTAAATCAGAGGTGGAACCTGAAACCAGGTCTTCTTTCCTCCGAGTTCAGTTCCCTAACCACTATACCAAGCTGCCTTCCTTAAAGTTTTTTTTTAAGTCTTAAGTCCCTTCTCTAATTACACTTATGTATTTATAATCTTAACAGTGTATTTCCTCCAGTGACAGATAACTCTTGTCCCTTGCATAGCTTCATGACAAGAAGTCTACTTAATGAACCTAGAAACTTCTTTTGTCTTGCTATTGTATGGATACCAGTGCATATTCTTTGTTCTTAGCACCTAGGAAATCCATGTTCTTTGTTATGCATAAGTATTTTAATGACATCCTGTATTCAACCTCTCCTTCATAAAATTCTTGTTTTTTTAATTGATTTTTTTAAATTTTTGCAAGGCAATGAGGTTAAGTGACTTGCCCAAGGTACACAGCTAAGCAGTGTTAAGTGTCTGAGGCTGGATTTGAACTCAGATCCTCCAAATTCCAGGGTCAGCACTCTATGTACTGTACCACCTAGCTGTCCCTCCTTCATAATTCTTTCTAACATACTTCAGCCTGTTTATATCCATAATGAACCTCTTCTTGGTTCTTCAGGTGATAAATTTTAGTTCTCCGAAACTTCAGCATTCTATCACTCAATATATCACCTGAAGAATTTTAGGATTAAAAAGTTGAGCCTTTAAAAGGTCATGTAAGAAACAAACTAGCAGATAAGCCATTTTCTCTGATGACCTCTTAAACTTCTTCAAAACAGAAATTAGGCACCAAAGATAAATAAACTTCAACTGTTTCCTTGGTTGAAGAAACCCAAAATCCAATTTAAAAAGCTCAGAAACTGATGCTCACTGACATTAAACTCACTTAGCACCCCTCCCCAACCTCCCAATACTACCAGCAGTGAGGCAACAATTAGTAAATTCAAGGACATGGCATAAGTTTACATCAAAAAAATTACGCCTACACCCTAATATCCCATCCTCTTTGCAATGCTGTGGAGTCCCTGGCTTCAGGCCCAGCCCCAACAGACACTGGACTTGACCACAGTCCTGGAGGTGCAAAAGTTAGCTGAGAGACTCAGTAAGAAGCAGTGCTACAAAACATCAGTGCCTCGCCATAAAACTGAGAATAGAGAGAGTGGGCTGAATCATCAGAATCATCAGGACAGAACATATTTGGAGGGGGGTAGGGGAGAGAAAAGGGGTTTGATGGGGGGGGGGGGGCTTGGAAAGAGTACAGCTCTACACCTAACCAGAGGAAAACCATACAGTCCCTAGTTAGGGCCAGTTCTAACCATCCCTAATCAGTTCAGACAGAGCCCTAGGGCTGGTGAACTATGAATTTCCCAATATGAGAAGAAGCTGCAACACTTTGAAATCCAACCTCTAAGAAAACCACCATCAGAAGGAAGAAAGTTAAGAAGTGGATGATAAGGAAAATAAGCTGGGAGCAGTGGAAAGGCTGAAAGTAACCAAAGATTTTAGACAGAAAAAATCCCAAACATTTTAAACTACAGACAGGTAAAAATCAATAGAAAAACCAGTAATTGGGGCAGCAAAGTGGCACAGTAGATAGAACACTGGCCTTGGAGTCAGGAGGACCTGAGTTCAAATCCAAGGCTCAGACACTAATTACCTAGCTGTGTGATTTTGGGCAAACCAGTTAACCCCACTGCCTTACAAAAAGAAATAAAAAATACAAAAAAAACCCAATAAGAGAAAAATGTGCTCTACAGATCTAATAAATGAGTTCAGATATTTATGAATATTGCAAAAATAGGGGATGAGATAGAGAACCCTATGGAATGCGAACATGGAACTAAAGCAATCTGTTCCTGAGTGGTTTAATAGAGGAATGAATATTATGAGAGCAGAATTTATGTCCTTAGAATACAAACAGTTAATAACCAGAATAGAAAAACTTGAATCTGCAGAAGAAGATTCACCAAAGAAACAAAATAGAGAACAGGTAGGGAATGCAAATACACAGAAGAGAAATAATAATAATAAATTAAAAAAGAATATATGCTTACTGGACAAGCAAACACACTGATCTTGAAGATAAACTAATGTATAATGACAGGACAAAAAAATTAACACCAAAGTGAAGGAAATAATTGAAAAGAATAGGCTAGAACTTGGGAATGCAGGTAACAAAATTCCAATAGAAGACCTTCAAATACAAAGGCAAAGGATATTTGAATAACACAATATTATTTTTCATAACTAAAAGAAAAAAGGAAATAGCATGTGTTCTAAAAATCAATGAAACTCAAAAAGCAGCCCAGGTTGATGTATCCTGCATCATAAAGTTAGCTTAACTATATAGCTTAACTATACAAAAGGTGAATGTTCAATAATAGAATTAGAAATATTTTTAGGGGAAAAACATCAGAATTGAAGAGATCATTTGCTTCTCTAATACCTCAAATAAATATGAATGCAAGAGGAACGACTAAACACAGTAGCCAAGGGCACCAACAGCAAAAGAATTAACAAAAGAAAGACCACTGAGAGGCTTCTTTCTCAAGGGTAAAATCTGATAGAGGTAACAGTGATGAGAAAATAGGACATTATTTACATTACTTGGTGACCTAAACATGATATGAGCAAATTTAGAGGCATCTCCAATCCAAATGTTCATTTGGCCTATTTGTGCCCACCTGTGGTAGTCTTCTGAGTTTGTCTGACACTGTGTCTTGACCCCAACATAGGGATATCATTTTGTTCCTCTTCAAAAACTTAGAATACACACCAAATACCTGGTGACATCCAACCTATAGGTGAATGTTTCTTTTGTGGGACTACATTACAACAGAAGAGGATACACCAAAGGGAAGAAGGTAAAGAAAGATATAGGGGCAGCTAGGTGGTACAGTAGATAAAGCACCATCCCTGGAGTCAGGAAGACCTGAGTTAAAATTTGACCACAGATACAAATGATTAATAATTACCTAGCTATGTGACCTTGGGCAAGTCACTAAACTACTCCATTGCCTTAAATAAGTTCTTTTAAAAAAGATAAGGCCAGACAGCTAACATTATTAACATTATTAAATATTTGAGGCTAGATTTGAACGCAGGTACTCCTGACTCCAGGGCTGGTGCTCTATCCACTGTGCTACCTAGCCGCCCGCAGGACCTAAATTTTGAGGTCAGAAGCATTCACTAATGAATACTCCTATGGGTGAAGAGAGATGAAAACTGTACACTAGATAAGGTCTGGGGGATTTGGTACATAAGTCTTCTTCTTTTGGTAAATTCCTGGAGGAATGACAGAGTTTGGATACAGGGATATTTCTAGACAAGTGTAGAAAATAAATGCTCAAGTGAGTTGGGGAAAGGACCTTACTATGGCTCAGTGTCTATCCTAAAAACTGACACTTTCCTGAGAGTGAGGCACAATGGAAAGAAAGCAATTCTTGAGTGGCAGAAAGTACCTTGCAATACATCCCTATCTTGGAAGCTTTGATTATATAAAGAATACAGGGGGAAAAAAAAAGGATTGCAGGGGTCAAGAATCAGAGAAAGAGGATCCAGTAAGGAGAAAGATAACATGGATAAAGAAGAGATTTTAAGAAATCTATTTTGGAAAGGAGAACAAAAAATTCAATTTTAAGAAATACTTAAAGAGAACTAGTGGATATACAAAAATTGACCATGTACTGGGGCATAAAAACCTAATGATCAACTGCAGAAAGGCAGAAATAGTGAATACATCTCTCAGATCACAATGCAATAAAAATCATAATGCAATACTGGGCCAGGGAGATATAGATCCAGAACTAACTGGAAACTGAATAACCTCATTTTAAAGAATGAGTGGATCAAACAACAAATTATAGAAAGAATTATTTTATCCTAGATAATGACAATGATGAAACAACATATCAAAACCTATGGGATTCACTCAAAGTGGCTGTCAGGGGATATATTATATCTTTAAATACTTACATGAATTAGAGAAAGAGGAAATCAATGAACTAAATATGCAACTAAAAAAATTAGTGAAAGAGCAAATTAAAAACCTCCAATTAAATACCAAATTAGAAATTCTAAAAATTAAAGGAAAATTAATAAAATCGAAAGCAAAAAAAATTGAATAAATAAAACCAAGAGTTGGGTTTATGAAAAAAACAATAAAATTGATAAACCTCTGGTCAATTTGATTAAAAAAAAAGAAAACCAAATTGCTAGTATCATAAATGAAAAAAGTGAACTCACCACCAATGAGGAGGAAATTAAAGCAATAATTCAGAATTATTTTGCCCAACTCTATGCCAATAAATTTGACAATCTAAAGGAAATTGATGAATATTCACAAAAATATAAGTTGCCCAGGTTAAATGAAGAGGAGATTAAATACCTAAACAACTCTTTCTCAGAAAAAGAAATTCAACAAGCCATCACTGAACTCTGTAAGAAAAAAATCTCCAGGGCCTAATGGATTCACAAGTGAATTCTACCAAACATTTAAGGAACAATTGGTTCTAATACTATATAAACTCTTTGGAAAAATAGGGGAAGATGGAACTCTGCCTAATTCCTTCTATGAAACAATATGGTGCTGATACCTAAACCAGGAAGAGTTAAAACAGAGAAAGAAAATTGTAGACCTATCTCCCTAATGAATATAGATGCGAAAATCTTAAATAAAATCTTAGCAAAACGATTACAAGTTATCACTGGAATAATACATTATGATCAAGTAGGATTTATCCCAGGAATGCAGAGTTGGTTCAATATTAGGAAAACTGTTAGTAGACTCAATTATATCAACAACAAACCTATCAGAAATTATATGATTATATCAATAGATGCTGAAAAAAGCTTTTGAGAAAATGCAGCACCCAATCCTACTAAAAACACTAGAGAGTGTAGGAATAAATGGACAGTTCCTTAGAATAATAAGCAGTATCTATCTGAAACCACCAACAAGCATTATATTCAATGGGGAGAGGCTAGAGGCATTCCCAATAAGATCGGGGTGAAACAAGGATGCCCATTATCACCACTACTACTCAATATTATATTGGAAATGTTAGTTTCAGCAATTAGAGAAGAAAAAGAAATTGAAGTAATTAGAATTGGAAAGGAAGAGACAAAAACTCTCACTCTTTGCAGATGACATGATGGTGTACCTAGAGAATCCCAAGAAATAATCCAAAAAAACTACTGGTAACAATTAGCAAAATTTTAGCAAAGTTGCAGGTTATAAAATAAACCCTTATAAATCCTCAACTTTTCTATATATGTCTAGCAAGATACAGCAGGAAGAGCTAGAGAGAAATCCCATTCAAAGTAACCTCAGACAATATAAAATACTTGGGAGTCTATTTGCCAAGACAGACTCAGAAACTGTTTGAAAACAATTATAAAACACTTCTCACACAAATTAAATCAGATTTAAATAACTGGGCAAATATCAACTGCTCATGGATAGGTAGTTAATGTAATAAAAATGACAATTCTACCAAAACTAAACAACCTTTTTAGTGCCCTACCAATCAAAATTCCAAAATATTACTTTAATGAATTAGAAAAAGTTGTAACTAAAATCATATGGAGAAATAAAAAGTCAAAAATTTCCAGGGATTCAACAAAAAAAAGTGCAAAAAGGTGGCGGATTAGCCCTACCTGATTTAAAATTATTATAAAGCATCAGTCATCAAAATTTTTGGCACTGGCTAAGAAATAGTGGTAGACCAGTGGAATAGACTAGGTATAATAACAGGAAACAATTATAGTCATCTGCTGTTTGATAAACCCAAAGAGTCCAGCTATTGGGATAAAAACTCTCTTCAATAAACAACTGCTGGGAAAATTGGAAGTTAGTATGGAATTAGACCAGCACCTCACACCCTATACCAAGATAAGATCCAAATGGATACAGGATTTAGACATAAAAAAACAATACTATAAGCAAGATCAAGGACTAGTTTACCTGTCGTCTCTATGAAAAGGGAAGCAGTTTATGACTAAGGAAGAGATGGAGAACATCACTAAAAACAAACTAGATGATTTTGATTACATTAAATTATAAAAAGCTTTTGCACAGACCAAACTATACATATGTAACCATATGTAAACCATATATATATATATATATATATATATATATATATATATATATATATATTATATATAACTAAGATCAAGAGAAATGCAGTAAACTGGGAAACAATTTTTACAACTAATGTTTCTGACAAAGGACTCATTTCTAAAATATACAGAGAACTGAGTCAAATTAAAAAAAAAAAGCCACTCACCAATTGACAAATGGTCAAAGGATATGCAAAGGCAATTTACAGATGAAGACATAAAGTGATCCATAGTCTTATGAAAAATTGTTCTAAATTGTTACTTATTAGAGAAATGCAAATTAAAGCATCTCTGAGGTACCACCTCATATCTCTCAGACTGGCCAATAGGACCAGAAAGGATAATGGTCATTGTTGAAAGGGTTATGGGAAATCTGGGACACTTACACTGTTGGAGCTGTGAACTCACCCAAACTTTCTGGAGAGCAATATGGAACTATGCCCAAAGGGCAACAAAAATGTGCATGCCCTTTGATCCAGCACTACCACTACTGGGTCTATAGCTTGAAGAGATGATGAAAAAGGGTAAAAAACATCACTTGTACAAAAATATTCATAACAGCCCTGTTTATGGTGGCAAAGAATTGGAAATCAAGTAAATGTCCTTAGCAAACTGTGGTATATGTATGTCATAGAACACTATTGTTCTATTAGAAACCAGGAGGGATGGGAATTCAGAGAAGCCTGGAGTGATTTGCCTAAACGGATGCTGAGTGAAATGAGCAGAACCAGAAAAACTTTGTGCACCCCAACAGCAACATGGGGGGGGGGGGTGATGATCAGCCTTGATGGACTTGCTCATTCCATCAGTGCAACAACCACAGACAATTTGGGTCTGTCTGCAATGGAGAATACCATCTGTATCCAGAGAAAGAACTGTGGAGTTTGAACAAAGACCAAAGACTATTAACTTTAATTTAGGAAAAAAAGGATTATCTTATTGTCTGATCTTGTTGTCTCTTATACTTTGTGTTTCTTCTTTGGGGATGTGATTTCTCTCTCATCATTCAATTTGGATCAATGTATACCATGGAAACAATGTAAAGACTGGCAGGTTGCCTTCTGTGGGGAGTGGGGGGAGGGAGGTTAAGATTGGGGAAAAATTTGTAAAGCTCAAAATAAATAAAATCTTTAGGTACATTTGCATATTTAAAAAGTGTGTAAAATTTCCCATTGTTCCCCATGGCTGACTGAAAAAAATAGTGGAGAGAACAAAAAGGGGAAACCTACTTGACTAACTGAGAAGGAAAAAAGGGGAAGAAATACCTAACCAGATAAAAAGCAAGAGAACCAATAAACAAAATTCTAAAAGGCAAAGGTAAACAAGAAGGAAATAGGGAGAAGAGAGCCAGTGGAAACAGGGCCAGTGGAAACAGGGCCACCTTATTAAAGTGATGAAAGGAACATAGCATCGTGTTTAGAACAGAAGGGGAAAATCAAATTTCGGAGGGAATACAATTCTATAGTACAAAAGAATGACAAATTGGAAAACAAAACAACAATCTGTTGCTCGCAAGAAATACACTTTAAAAGCAAAGAGAAATATCATTACAAAAACTACAAAATGTATAAAATATCTGGGGGAGCTACCTCTCAAAGCACACAAAAACCCATACAGAAATCGAAAGAGCAAAGGAGAAATGGAACAGACCAGAAAAGGAGATTCAGAAAAAATACAACTGTTAATAACCCAGTGTTTGACAAAGGGAAAAATATAAACCAATTAGGGAAAGACTTTCCCATTTGATTAAAAACTGCTGGGAAAACTGCAAATGTCTCTTTAAGTATTTGGTATCCGAGATATATAAACATGGAATATATATTACTATTAATCATTACTAATATGAGTAATTATATACTACTAATAGTTATGGTATTTCTAATATATTATGTCACTAAAACATAAATGGTCATAGGATATGAACAGTTCTCAGAAGCAGAGTTGTATTCACAATCACAATGACAATAAAAATTGCTCTAAATATTAATATGAGAAATGCAAATCAAAATAGCCTGGAAATTTCACCTCATAACCTGAAAATTAGTAAAAATAGAAACTCAATATAGAAGGAGTTATGGAAAGATAAGACAGACTAATACATTGTTAATGTACTTGTTAAAGGGTTATCATTTTGGAAAGCAATTTGGAATTATGCAAAAAAGAAGGGGGGGTGCTAAAATGTCCACACCCTTTGAACTAGAGAATACATTAGTGAATTTAATAACTTTACTCATGATAGCTAAGAATTAGAAGCAAAGTAATGTCCATCAATTGAGGAACAGCTAAACAAACTGTGTCACATGAATATAATAGAATACTGTGCTGTAAAAAAGTAAGCAGTCAATAAAATCACTTCACTAATGTAAATGGAAAAACACCAAAAAACAAAATCAAATGTAATGTTAACAAAATCAAAAAGTTCAAGTGGGGTTCAAAGAAGAGCTGAGAAGTCATTCTCAATCCATCCCTTTGTTAAGAGGTGCCAGAGGTTACAACGCAGATCAGTTATACTGACTTTTTTTTCTACTAGAAAAAAAATACTATTTGTCAAATGGGATGGTTCTCTGGGAGGGGAAAGGAATATGTGGGATACTAAGGTGATGGAAGACACAAATTATCTACAAAATCTTAATTTTTTAAAAAAGATGAATTTGTCTCAGAAGCTTGGAAGTCACTAGGAGAATTTTGTAGTTTTCCAGGGGCAATCCAATTATCTTTTCTTCTGTTCAATTTTAGAGCCACTGTCCAGGTATGATTTCTGTACACTTCCAAACAAATGGAATTGTGTTTTAGACTATCTATATATCTGTATTATTGTAGTCTAAGCATTCTTCATCCAGTATGTTTTTCTTCTCTATTGGCAGGACAAATTTTTAAATAAGTATGAATTTTATCCTTGTGATGCAATCAGCACATTGCTCTCCAAAAGAAGAATTTACGGGTAATTCCTCTTTAATTTTAATTCTTAAGCTAGTGCTCTCTTCAATGACAATGGCAACAATTTAGCTAAGTAAATATTTTTTTATATTTCAGATGAGAGCAATTATCAGAAAATTGTTAAACAAGGTTACGCCTACTCATTTTTCAAAGAATTTTGTAAAATTTTGAATTGAGTGGTAGACATGTCAATAGAAAAGTAAAATTTTTCTTTATTAAAGTGCTTTTAAAAACAAACGAGACCGCATACTCTTTACATCTTGTAGTCAGTTATTTGATGGCAAAAGATGTGGTCTACTGTAGAATTATATTCTGTAAGAATACAAGGCTTATGTAGATAATTGTTTTAAATGCTTCCATTAATACTTATGGATTTTTTTTTAGTATTTTTTTGGCATCTTCTTTTCCTTAAGATATAATGAGTATTCATATTTTGCTGCCTCTCACAGAGACTGCTCCTGTATGCATTTGGTTTAGTTCTTCTTTTCCCATCTTTGTTCTCTTCAATGTAATTTCTTCCTCTTTTATCAACATATCTGAGATTATACAGTAATTTATGAAGTCTATGTTTTGACTCCACTGCCCTAATAATGAAGAGTTTATGTAATTTACTATGAGTTAGTCACTAGACTAAGTATTGGGATATGCAGAGGATAGTTTCTGCTCTCAAGGAGCCCATGGGACAGTGAATTACCTTAAGTCATACATGCAGTAAGTAGCAAAGCTCTGCTATGAAACCAATTTCATTTCTTTTCCCATCGTATCAAGTTGCTTCCTAGTCAACTTGATTTTTATTTTATTTTTAGCACATCATTATGACCACCTTTATGTGGAGAGAAACTATTTTCATAGTTTCATAAACTACATACTGCATTTCAGTTTTTAAAGTATCCTCAAAAAAAAGATCAAAGAGGAAGATTTTAAGTAATTTTGGACTGGGGAGGGAAGGGAGAGGAGAGGAAAGAAATCCCTCAGTAGGAAGTTTTTAAGCAAACAGGAAGTACAGGATAAAAGTCTTTTTATGAATTTAAAAATATTTAAGTGTCCTAAGGGGTAAATAGCTGTATGACTATTAACTGCTGTCCAACACTTGGGAGTGAAGCCTAGCACATATAAGATTTTTAGGATAAATGCTTATTGCAAGACTGGTTGCTACAGAAGTAAAATAACATCAATTCAAAAGATATTTTTAATGAGATAAATATGTAAGCATAATTGAAGATCAAGTAGCTTAACTTTGCAATTGTTTTTCTGTCTTCTCTGACTTACATGACCTCATTCAGGGTGTTCTTATAGTCTCGATCAACTGACAATCAAAATGGCCAAAAATAGTTCCCAGGTCAAGTCCCACTGTCATTTGTTTGGAATCTGATTGGCTAAGAGTGAAAGTTAAAAAGCAATTTTTTTTCTGTTTTTGACCAGAAACTAAGGGTCTTTTTATCCCAGATTTTTTTTTTCTCTTGGACTAAATTAAAGAGGTCCCTTCTGCCTCATTTCTTTTTAATCTTGCTTAAATCACAGAATGGGTATTGCCTTAGTCAAACTGAGAGCTATTAAAAACCCCAACTGCATCCAGGGCCATCTCCAGTCATCCTGATCCATATATGGCCACTGGACCCAGATGGCTCTGGAGGAGAAAGTGAGGTTGATGACTCTGCACAATTCCCCCTCACTCAAACCCAATTCATGCACTTGTCACGCCATCATTTCCAAATAACATGGTCTTCAAAAGCGAAGGACAAACAATAACAAACACAACAACAGCAGCAAAGATCCTGGAGGGGTTGATCATTTCCTTCTTCAGCTCACTTTACAGATGAGTGGGATGAGACAAACAGGGTTAAATGACTTGCCCAGGGTCACCCAGCTATGGAGTGTCTGAGGCCAGCTTTGAACTTCGGAAAGATGAATTTTGCTGACTCTAGCCCTGCACTCTTATGCACTGCACCATTTAGCTGTCCAGCTAAAGTTGGATGACCTGTTCTTATAATTATCAAATCAGTACAATTACTTCTATTCTCTCCCAAATGCCAAAGTTTGACTCTACAGTTCAACCACCTAACACCAAAATGCTCCATAGTCCTTCCTGTTTATCCCATCCTTAATATTTACCATGATTTACTAGCCAACTCTACTAAAACTTTTCTTCAAGTAATGATTTGGTTATATCAATCTTTTCTTAAAACTTGAAAATGTGTCCAAACGCTTTTTAAAAATCAAAATAATTCTTGTAATACGCTATAGTTAATATTCTCCACTAGAACTAAAAAGACTTATTTTCTTTTTCTGCACATGGCTGTCCCTGTAGCTACTGAGCATCCCATTTACTATAGCTGTAATAGTTTACCCTATTTATTTTCCAGAATCTATTTCCTTTACTTTAGGGAAATTCGTTTTTTTTTTGGTGATAGATAATTCCATTAATTCTCATGTCTTTCTTCCTACAGATCTTTCCTAATATTTAGTGTTTATATAGATCACAATATATCTTTAATTAATTTTATATCTATTGATTTTGTCCATGTATAGAATAAATATTGATGCTTTTCCTGTGTAATCAATTAAATTGCAAGCTCCTCAGAGTATTAAGCACACCTTTCCATTTCCCTGAAAACTTCCTTAGACATTAAATTGATTCTATTCCAAGAGCAACCAACTGGAAAAAGAAAATAAAACTGAGTAAATCAACAGGATATTGCAACAGCTTAGAAACTAATGCTAAGCAGTTTTCATCTGTCTTTGACCACTAATTTTCTCTATAAAACAAAGTTATTTTCCATATTTATATAGCAATTTCTTCATTTATATCTCTGTAAAGTCAGGTTAACAGAGTTAAAGGCAGAGAAAATTAAGCTTTGAGGCGTGTAATTAGAAGGTTAAACTATAATAAAAAAGATTTTCAGGAAAGGAAGAAAAGCAATGATAAACATCTCTTCACCTCCATACACACATATCAGTGTTTCCACGTCTGAATAAAAAAAGGAAGTGAAAAATGTCTTTCATAGTGAAAGAATAAAAGATATCATGATAAAAGAATGTTATTATGGTAAATTTAAAGCTATGAAAACATGAGATGCTTTTCTATAAGCATAGCTTCATTAAATGTCTAAATATTCTGGTTCACAGAACTGGTAAAATAATGCTGTTGGCTATTATTTAGGATCATTATAATCACATTTAATCGATTAAAGACTGTTTTATATACATACACACACATTATATGTTTATAGATGGTGCTAAATTAAATAGGATTAGGTACACTAGAAAACACGAATAATACGTAACTTTAATCAAGCTGAAAGGGCATTTAAAAGAATGGGTAATACACAGAGATACCACCAAACAGATGAAAAGAACTTTTTAGCTACAAGGACAAAGAATTTGGACACAGGAATTGAATATAGACATTATCATTAAACTTGATATCCTCCATTAAACCCTTACTCTGATGCCTCAATGAAAGGTGGAGGTGACCCTGAAAAGTCAAAAGCTTCCCCAAATGGGGGGGGGGGGGGAACCTCTGTTAGGTCTTAACAAAGCTAGAAAGGCTTCAAGAATAGAACTGATGATAAACTGGTGTATGCTGTCTAAGAACCAGTCTAGTTAAGTGTGGGGAAAGGATCATCAATAGAAAGTTGGGTTCTGGGTGATTAATTTTTCAGTAAAGGAGTACTCACACATTGAACTCATGAGTCTTTCAAAGTATCTAAGCATATTTGATGATCACACTCATTTGTCAAGCAGAAGTCAAGAAAGTAGAACAAACTCAAAAATCACTCATGCTCTGCCCATTTAGGCTCATGTTGAAGATCACTGTTTTTGGTCTACTAATGACCAGAAAATGCATGCCAAATAGAAGTAAGCAAGAGATCATTTCAATTGCTTACCTGTTGAGTCTTTTAAAAATTTTATCCTGCATATGAAAAGCTTTGGGAATGAAAGAAATTCTATATCAACTTACCTTAATTTTTATTACTAATAAATTTGGAATCAGCAAAGTAATCAAAGTTGGGTAGATGGGAGAGGTGACTGGTCTTAGAAGAAGGTGAAAGATTAAAACTTTTATTTCTATTGTAGCAGAAAATAAAATATTTTTCTAGTAATACTCAGAAGCAAGTTACTATTGAGTCTAAAGTCCTTGAAAATTAATTCCAGTTGGTAAGAAAAACACTTTCCAAGAGTTGAATACAAAAGAAAATCCTATTCCTATACAAATATAAGTAATCTACACAAACAACCCTACAGATGCTAAAATGAATTATTCAAACTATAAATTAAGAGTAAAAACTGGGCAGTATTCTTAGAGAATGCTAAAAATCAGTTTATTTACTAAGAAGAAACTATGTGTCCCAGATTAAGAAAGATGAAAAATACCAGTCATTGGGGTTTAGGCTTTAAGCCTGACCTACAAATGCAATGCTCCTTTAAAAATACAATGCCTATAAAAAGCAATTAAAGACAATACAATAAAGAATATTTTTGTACTTTAATAAATGAAATGAGTCAATGACAATGAAACTGATTTTCCACAATCTTCCACTGTACAATAAAAGTAGTGGCTCCAAAAAAAAAAAAATATATATATATATATATGTATATAGAGATCTCTCTCTCTGTGTATACATACATATATGTATATATATATATATATACATATATGTATGTATACACACACACACAGCCAATAATGTTAGTTGTCAAAAGAGTCAATTTAATCAGATAACTTAATTCATCTACTGAGAGCTAGTAATCAGCTGCTACTGGCCTCACTTCCAAACCAAAAAAAAAAAAAAAAAAAAGGATGATTTCAGCAATAAATAACAACAGTGGACCTTGAAGGCATGAACTTTTAATCTCTTTATTGTTAACCAATGAATGTTATCCAAAATAGTAGATGTAATCATAGCTTAATTGAACAACACAAAATCATGATGCTAAACTCTCCCTAAGGGCAAAAAGCATAATGGAAATTTACTTTATCAAATGATTAACATATTCTTAACATGGCTGCATGAGCATGTGCTCCTAATGGTAAGTGAGCAGCTACACTGCTTTGATCATGATGAAACTAAAATTACAAATGGTTGTTCCTTGTCAGAAAAATTCAGACAGATAAATGGATTAGATTCATCTATTTTTAATTCAAATCTAAATACTCTAGATTATGAATAGCAATTATAATCAGTAATTTTTCAACACTGATATTAAGCTGATACATCAATGTTGGTGCATTTATTTCAAGGGGGGGGGAATATCCAGATTCCTTTGGAGGCACAATATTTCACCAGCTATGGCAAAACTTGGAAAACTGGAATGAATGCTCATGCTTCAGTGCGCCAAACTTGAGATCAGTGTCGCACTGAGGTACTTCAGGTCACAATGCAGGAAGGCACACTCTCTTCCACAAAGCAAAGCTTTGAAGCATGTGCACCATGTTTGCATACCAGTTACTCAAAATTAACCAGCTACCTTTAATCCCAACAAAGCAAAAATATATTAAATACAACTTTTCCTTATCATGATGTCTGCCCAAATCCTTTCTGAAATCAGCATAAATAAAAAAAAAAAAACGAAGCACAAGAGAACTTTTCAAATATAAGCTGAACTTACTGTGCATGGAAAAATGTTTAATAAAAATGGCAATATTAATAGATAAATGTAAGCTTGAGTAATACCAAATGGAAGGTAGCTGAACCACTCTCAGAGGAAAATAAGGCTTTTTTCCCTCAACTCCAAATATGGACACTTTACAATGAAGAAAAACAATTTAGATTATGTTAGTTTTTAAAATTTCTTTAGAAGGACATAATTGAAATTAATATAAACTAATCATAACACAGTAAAACATGATTAACAATTCAAATGTTATTTTCTCATTAACAGACTTAGGAAAATAAGCATAATGTTTCAGATACTAAGAATAAATGATAATGAAATAATTGTGTCAAGAAATTGAATTATAAATTTTCTTCATCAAATGCAAGGGCAGCACTTCCCTTCATTCATTCATTCTCTCTCTCTCTCTCTCTCTCTCGCTCGCTCTCTCGCTCGCTCTCACCTTCCCAAACACCCCTCCAATAAGAGTATACCAGTGAGAGAAAACAATTATAATACAAATCATAAACTTTTACAATTTAACTCAACAAAAAGGCAGTTAAACAATGAGCAGTACAAAATCTCCCAAAGAAAAAGGATGACTTTTTCTGAGGAATTCTCTTTTTCGATCTAAAAGAATTATTATGAATTAGACCAGTTATTATGTATATAGTGGTGAGGTAGTATGCTACTGCCCCCTTCTTTGGGATTATGTTTTCATGTGCTCCCTCGTCAGAAAGGTCCAAGTTTTTCTCATTGCAAATAAATTATAAGTAAATATATATTTTTCTTTATTAAGGCATATCTGAAGAACATTATTAATCAAACTTTTCAGTAGTCCATTATTTGCAGGTAGTGTTCCATCTATAGTTCTTTTAAGCTACTGCCTGCTGTCTAGACCTTTGTGAACTAGAAGGCAAAAAGGATGACAGGAGATAAAATACAAAACAATTTGTGTAAGAAATAAGTCCTTAGTAAAACTTCCAATGATGTGGATAAACTAAGATTAAAAAATAAACAGCTGTACACCACACCATTCAGATATGGTCTTTTATATGATTTGTTTGCATTCTTCTATGAACCTTGCAACCTACTCTCATTTGTAAAAGATTTAAGGTCAATGATTTGTATTAAAGGCAGAACTCTGGATATGTGTATGGCTAGAGTTGTAAAGGGCATCAAAGGCAAAGTGTGGGTAAGTGGATGACTGGATGAGTGATGGGATGCTGAAATATATGAGAGAAATGTGAAAAGGGGAGGGGGAAATGGAGTGTCCTACCTAAACATTCATTAAACCCGATTACCAAAATCCTTTTAAATTCTCAAAGTGCTAAGATCAAAGATACACATTTGTCAGTCATTTTCTTAGTGTTAATCTTCAAATGGAAAAATAATGAAAATGAAAATGTGACAGGTAATGGAACATGCTTCCTCATTCCTCAGTCAAAAAGAAAGAGAAAAAAAAAAAACAAATACCAAGCATAATGTCATACTGCCTTAATGTTGAATAGCTTCCCCTAAATTTGACTTTTTAGCCACCGAAGTGAAACTGGTATAAACACTTTGGCAAGGTGGGATGCAATCCATCAAATCTGTAAAGGCCTGCTTTTCTCTGTTGGTGGTTCAGCTTATGAAGAACATATATGCAAAAATAACAGCTCTCACATTGCTTCAAACTCATCAATACGTTGTTTTGTATTTCCTTGTCGAATCTGCCGCAGAGTCTTGTACTTATCACGGCCTGCTTTAACATTCTCAGCATGAAGTACATCATTTTGTGTTTTCTTTGTGTCATCTCGGGCTTGGGCTAATTCTGAACTTAATGCCTATATTTAAAGAAAAAAAGATGCATACTTACTTTTAAAATTTTATTAACAAAACTTATTATTTTTTGACATCTTATATGACAACTATATGAGCAACAAATCTTTGGTTTTTCACCTGGAAGAAAATTGTAGGGTTAAGTATTGAGAACATAAATCATTTCACTAATTACATAATCCTCTACCACTATTTTTGAAGGTCTTTTGTGAGAATTTCATCTTATGTAAATCTTGGATCTTCTCAGAATCTACTACAGCAGGTACTTAATATATCTGTTAACTTTTTTAAATTAAAGAAAAAATCTAATCAAAGGCTTTCTAGATCATATAATATTTTGAAATTGTTAGATCTCTACAATATTTTCTCTATTATTCTGTTACTATCTGAAACAAAGACTGAATAAATTTTTAAATAAAATCTAGATAATGTCAATTTTTTTAAAAAAACAATAAATATTTTTCCTAGCAAACACAGGATTAAAAAGTTCCACTGATCTGTTATATTAGTATCCACTAACATAGAAATCAATGCCAAATCTTTACACTATATTGCCCAATACAGAATCAAGTAACCAGTAATTATTCACAATGTTAGTCAAAGTTTTAAAATTTATTTCTGAAAATGTTAGTCTTAGGAAAAGAAATGGCATTTATACATTTAATACCTGTAATTGCTTCTTCACACGTTCATTTTTCTGTGTTTCTGTAACACGCTCTTCCTCACTTCTATGGTTCATAACACCATCATTAGACAGTTCAGCACTAGCTTCAGCATTATTCTCATCATGTTCATCATGTTCATTCTCTGTTGGAGGAATGACTGGAGGTGGGGGAGGAGGGGGAGGAGCAGACATTACCGTTTTTAGTTCTTCTTTGGTTTTTTCCAAGTCTTCTTGGGCTGCAAAAGCCTGAACACGAGAAACAAGTTTAAATAGCTCTGAAGTTCATGAAAAACAGGAAAATAGATTTTATGGAAAATAGATTTTATGTAAAATTTGGTCATGCCAAGAAGCATGGCAAATAGTTCTAACATTAATAGTGCTATATTCCTTTTGTAAATCCAAAATAGTTTAATTTAAAAAACTGCAAATGAAATTCAAGCAGCTACACTAGAAACAATATGAATGAATAAAAGAAAATTATTTTTGATAACATGAATTTACTTTGCTATAGAAGTTAGAGGATTCCTAAATACAGATGCAATTTTTTATTACTTTGTCATGTAAAACTGGAACAGGTAAGAAGTGATTATTACTTTGTGCTGCCATTCTGAAGCTTCCTCTTCTTTTTTCTTCTTGGCTTCTTCAAGAAGGGCTATCTTGGCAGTGAATTCAGCAAGTTCTGCTGCCTAAAATAAAGTTCATATTAAAGAACACTAATAAAACAATTAACCTAACAATATATTCCCAATCACTTTATCAACTCTAAGATCAGTGAAACCTTACATATATTCCAGATAGACTCCTAAGAAAACATTTGAATAGTTTATCATTTAAAAATAAGAGCTGACTATTTTCCTGAGTAAAAAGGTTTATAAATGGAAAAAGTACTAGGTAAATGTGTTCTATCATTATTCTGATATATATATATCATCAGTTTGAAATACCATATAAATCTTTAGAGTGAACTTTAAATGAACTATTCAACTCAATATCTGTTTTATTCTGTTACTCAAATTTTTCTCCATTTAAAATACATTTCAAATTTTACTCCAAGAAACTCGTGTAAAACAAAAACTGAAACATCTTCTCTTTTTCATGAACAAATTTTTTGAGTGCTAGATCTTGGGATATAAAAATATTTCCACTAAGATAAGTTTCATCAAAAGAACAGAAACAAATTTTAGAGGTATATATTTCACGAAAGAAACAGTCCAATTGCATGGTAAAGTGCTATTTCTTCTATCAAGAACATACTACTAAAAGTATCCTTCAATCCTTTTTATTATCAAAACCAATTATTAAACCAAGGATTCATACAAATAGTTTCAAAAACATTTAGACTGCACCAGCAGGAAATCAAGGACCACCATATAATCTCACAGAAGTATAATTTAATCACAACGAAGATTTTTTTTCCTGTTTATATTTGTTTCAAATTGAACCTTTTTTCACCATTTGTTGCAGCTGTTCAGTCCTGTCTAACTATGTATAACCCTATTGGTCATCTCCTTCTCCAGCTCATTTTATAAATAAGAAACTGAAGCAAAAAGGATTAAGAGACAAAAAGATTAAGTTATATAAATGATAATTGAAGTGTCTGAGATCAGATTTGTACTGAGGAAGATGAATCTTCCTGACTCCAGGCCTGGTTCTTTTTCCACTGTGCCTCCTAATGTCCCTTTATCATTTTGCATGGGGATAACTGAACATGAGTAGCTAGCTATGTGGTATAGTGTTCTGTTGTGTATTTTTTCTTTGTTTTCCAGTTTAGCTCAGTAAAGTAAAATAAATATCAATTTTCTCACTAGCTGTTCTTGAGTTTTCATCTGGTCAGCTGCCTGCTTGGCCAGAGCAGCTTTGGCTTCCTCTGCTGCTCGACGTTCCTTCTCCAGTCGTTCTGCTTCCTCTTTTGCTCGCTTTCGTTCCTGGTCCAATTCTAGGGCTCTTCTAGTTTGTTCTTCAAGCTCTGTTAAAAAAAATTAGCAAAATAAATGGAATACAAATTATTTTAATTAAGAGAAAAACTCCTAACTGTAACTTAGATTACTATAGATCATAAAGGTCACCACATTCTCTCTTAATGTGTTATGTTTTTAATTTAATAAAAGCCAACAAATTTTTCACAAATTTTCCTTGCTTAAAAAAAGATCCTTTTCAATTCAAATAAGTAAAATATATACACTCCTAAATAGCCAAAAACATTCTTTTCATTTCAATATTTTAAGTATAATTTCTTTCTTTATCAGAAATATTAATTATATAGTATTTTAAAATTCAAAAGTAACATTACTTGAATAAAAGCTATAATACAAATTAAAGAAATTATAAATTCAAGAATCACATTTGCTGATTAGATACCACATCTAACATTATTGAAAAGGGTCAATTTAAAATATTGCATCGAAGTTTCTTCTATTCCTTTAGGAAGCCCTTTTTTTTTTTAGGTTTTTACAAAGCAAATAGGTTAAGTGGCTTGCCCAAGGTCACACACAGCTAGGTAATTATTAAGTGTCTGAGAACAGATTTAAACCCAGGTACTCCTGACTCCAGGGCCGGTGCTTTATCCACTATACCACCTAGCCGCCCTCTTTTTTTTCCCCCAGTAAGATTTTTCACATTTAGGTAATTTGCTATAAACCTAATTTCCTCTTTACTCTGTCTTATTAGAAAATGCTATTTTAAAAGACTTGCTGAATTTTGGTTTAATAAGCACTTGATTCTTTTGTAATATCTCCAAATGATAGTTATTACTGGGTATTTTGACTCATATACAAAAATGAGATCCTGAAAGAATGACATTGAGGAAAAGTGCTGGATTTTGAAACAGGGAGACCTAAGTTTAAATAAATCTCTTTTCACACACCTGTGCAGCTAGCCATTTAATCTCTCTCTGAGAGTTATGGAAAACTTACCTCATAGAATAGTTGTAAATAACAAATGAGATAACAAAAATAAGGCACTCTGCAAAACTTAAGTGCTATTTTAAAGTTAACTATAATTGTTATCCTTTTCATTGTTGCTGAAGGCAACTAGGTAACACAGTGAATATTTGACCAAGAGTTATGAAGATGTGAATTGAAATCCAAAACTGAAATACTTAATTACCAAGTCACAACCTAAATGTAATTTATTAATATTACTGTAAAATCCACCTATGCAACATCTCTTTCATCTCTACTTTCTTCTCACTACTACCAACTTATTTATTTGACCTCATTATTTTACCTACTTGGACTACCTGAATACGTTCCTAAAAGATCTATGGTGTAGATCTGATAGTCATTCTTCTTATTCAGTAAATTTCAATGTCTCTATCACCTCCAGAATAGAATACTATATAAATTCCAGTTTGATTGTACCACAAATGATGAGAAGAGGAGTAATTCATATTAAGGTTGAAAAGGTAAGTTGGGACCACACAGTGAAAGAAGTTAAGTAGGGACCACATAGTGAAAGGTTTTATTTATTGCAGTATTAGGTTGTTCCCTGGTAATATAGAATTGTACGCATTTTTTTGTTTTTTTGTTTTTGTTTTTGCAAGGCAAAGGAGATTAAGTGACTTGCCCAAGGTCCCACAGCTAGGTAATTATTAAGTGTCTAATGTCAAATTCAAACTCAGGTCCTCCTGACTCCACCTAGCTGCCTGGGAACTGTATGAATTTTAAAGATGTATGAATGTTACCAAAATCAAATTTCTCCAATAATTTTCCCATATAAGATAAAATTTTGGGGCGGTTAGGTGGTGCAGTGGATAAAGCACTGGCCCTGGAGTATGAGTACCTGGGTTCAAATCCAGTCTCAGACACGTAATAATTACCTAGCTGTATGGCCTTGGGCAAGCCACTTAACCCCACTGCCTTGCAAAAACCTAAAAAAAAAAAAAAAAGATAAAGGTTTTGTAATAACTCTTCATTTTATCTATTCACTTCTACATTTCTAGATCATAACTAATTCAATCAATTTAGACTATGAACCACAAAATTTTAGTTAGAAGGAATTTCAGCAGTCACTAACTACAAAGAACATCAAAAAAAGAATCCCTGTTATGGCACATCTGATAAATGAGCACCTCTGAAAGCTTCCAGTCAGGAGAAAATTATCTTCTCATGGGACTGAAAATAGAAAAGACTTAAGACATGAAAGTCAATTTAGAAGTAATAGATGAGATAAAAGATATATTTTTGGTCTGAAGTGGGATTACAACTATTTAAATAGAGAAAAATGAACAGAAATAAATTGCTGAAACAAAATAAGATTTAGCGATTGAGTGGATAAGCTAAATTGAGGAGAGGAAAAAGTCAAAGACTCTAAGACTACAAGCATGGATAACTAGAGGAATGGAGGTATTCTTGAAAGCAACAGGGAAATTAGAAGAGGAGATAGGTTTTTTAGAGAAAATGAGTTTCATCTTAGACATGACAGATTCTAAGATACCCATGAGAAATCACAGTGAAGACCCAGCAAGCAGATGATTATATGTCACTATGTTTAGGAAAGAGACTAGAGTTATGTAAATTAGAATCACCTACCCAGAGATAAGGACTGAATCTATTGAAGTTAATCTGATCCCATGAGAAAATATAGGAGAGACTCCAACAAAAACTGATCTGGAGTACTCCTATGAACTAAGAATGATGAAAGCTGTGGACAAAAACTCAGGAGAGAATAGTATCACACAGAAGATAAAATAGGAAGAAGGTATAATCAACAGTGACAAATACAGCAAAGAAGTCAAGAATAATGAGGTTTGACAAAAAGGAGATGCCATTAGAAAACAAAGCTTGGAATTTTAAAAATATAAAGAAATTCTTTTCCTTACAACAAAACAAAATCTTCCTAGTTACAATTTTTACTCATTGAACATACTTCTTTACTGGGATGGGAGAGTATGAGGATTTTTTTTCTCCAACCAAAGTATCTTTAATCCTATTTTTATCCTTTTGGCCCATCAAATACTTGAAGATAGTTAGGTACTTTACCCTCATCTTTACCTTTTCCAGATTAAAATATCATTTGGTTCTTCAATCAAAGTCTATCACTTTACCATCTTTATAATAAAATGTGACACTGAAAGCTGAATTTCAGATTTGGTATAATCAATTCAAAATACAACAGGATTATTCATTTCCTAAATTCTAAAAAGCCTAGGATTGCATTAGATTTTGTAGATGCAACATCAAAATGTTGATTATCATAAAGTTTACATGCCATTAACATTGTTAGATCTTTTACAGACTAATAAGTACATGGACAATCATTCTTCATATACCTGTAAAGTTGATTTTTCTGAATTCAAGTGGAAAACTAAACAATCATACTAAATATGGACCAAAGTTCTGGTCAGTTTAGATCTTTTTGGATCAAATTCTACCACAACTGTTACCTATTATTATCCAACATATTAAGAATTCCTTCTAGTTTATAATGTGAATGTGGTAAGTAAGTCACTAGTATCTTTAGCCAATAAAATGATAAAAATGTTAGGATAAAGACAAAGAAAGATCCCTGGAGCATTCAACTAAATTACCTTCTTCAAAGTTAACAATCAATCAATTAATAATTATTCTTTGGTATAGATAATCATTTTCATAGCCATTTAATTATATAATTATCAGATTACTCTCTATGTTTTTATAAAAAATTAGAATAGCATGAGATACTTTGTAAAATGATTTGGTATATCTAGGTAAACCATAGCTACAACATTCTCCTATACAATTTTAATAACTGGCAAAAAAAGAAAATTAAGCATAATCTGTAAAGACCTATTCTTGATGAAGACAACTGGCTCTGTAATCACTGAATCCTTTTCTTCTTTTTTTTTAAGTTTCAAAAAGCTTTTATTGGTGGCTCCCCTAAAGGCAAAAATATCAGAAAACAGAAAATTATCTACTGCAGAGACAACATTTTACAATAAAGAAATAGTATCGGTTTCCCTTTCTTTCCCTCTAGTATACATACTTTCATCTTATTAAGAACTTTAAGAGCAGTTTTCCATGTCCACCTTGTTTAAAAAAGTATTCAAAATTATGACTATCCACTATTCTATATATCACTAGCAAGCATTGTGCAGTTTTCTCTATGCTCTCAAACACATGCTGTAACATGATTAGAAAGTTCTTTCGCTCAAACTAGCAAAAAATATTTTAACATTGTATCCTACTTTCCTTTTTTCTGTTAAAAAGAATCACCAAGTTTTTTCTAACTGTATTTATAATACTCAACATGAGTGAACAAAAAAACTATTTGAAATACCTAAATTAGTACAAGTTGGTGATCATAAACTTAGGGAGGTGATGTACAAAGCTAGACATGTTAAATTGTCTTTTAGGTCAGTTAAAAAAATGCTACTCTTGCAATGCTCCTAGGAAGCCCCTTTCCCAAATGCTAATAATGCAGAGATTGTAAAAGATCTCACAATTTAAGTCCCAGAGACAACCAGCAGAGCATCAAGGGAGTTCAATGATCCAAACGAAAAGCAATAAGAGAGAATCATAGGAGACTTTTAGTGTCATTTTCACTTAAATCATCTATTAGTAGAGTAGCTCAAAGACTTCTGAAGACTTTCCATCACTCCAAGATTTTAAATCAATTACTTCAGGAGACCAGATTGGCAGGCTGGTATCCCTTCTGGTAGAGATCCTCAAGGGAGCTCTTGCAGGTCTTGCTAGAGTGATCTATGGCTGAGGAGTATGCCATAGGTATTTCTTTGGTGAAGACCCCTTTAGATTTAGCCTCAGTGTATGTATGCTGTCAATTGAAGGGAATCAGCCACTCTGAGGATCTCATCAAAGTTTCTGCCAGTAGTGGCTGGGTAGAGGATAAACAGTTTCAACCTCTTATCTGGGTCAAAAATATCACCTGAGCTGTCACTGACATGCCCTGCTCATTCTGTTCATCTTTGTTTAACACTGAACTTGATGGCAAGGTCCCATTTTTGATTCTCAAGGATGGGGATAGGCAGCTTCCCCATGGGCTCATCTCCATTGTAGGCATTGACCTCCTTTCTCCAGGCAATATGGTCTTGGATAGAGTTGATAAGAAAGGGCAATCATCTTAGCATTTTGCTTGGAAAATTCTGGAATCAATTTTGTAGCACATCCCTATACTCAGTTGTACACACTGGAGTGAAATCTCAAGGATAGGAGTAGAGAATGCCCCTTGAGTCTCCAAGAAACTCGTGGCAACAGATGCGGTAGATACTGGTGTCCACTTTGAAACTGGGGGCTTCATCTCTGAGCTGCAGACCTTCAGACATGGTGGTGGCAAGGAGTTAGAGGAGGACCCAGCAGAGGAGGAAAAGTCACAGCCAATGTGTGAGCTCATTGGGCCCCCACTGAATCCTTTTCTGATGTTTTAGGACCCATCTCTAACAGTCAACCTTTAAATTTTAACAGGAATTTAAGTCACACTCATTAGCCTATCTTATAGATTCTATTTATTCTCTTCTTTTTTTTTTCAAAATTGGGACATATGCCCTTCTCCAGTCCTTACAACAAGAAAACTTACACAACTTTCCTACTCTCTGTTTTTCAAATATCGCTGACAATGGCTCAGCAATCACATGACTCTTCCCTCAGTTAACTGAGGATATAGTTCATTTGTGCCACCTGACACTGACATTTAGAGCAACTAGGTACTGTCTATCTCATTTAAATTGGGTATCTAGTACCTATTATTCATTTTTGTTCCATCCTATCTCATCCAAAAAAAGAAAGCAAATCAGAATTAAGAAGGCTTATGGTGATCTCTCATTAGCTATCATTGCCCTATCTACTATAATGGCATTATTCCCACCAGCATCACACCTTCTTCAGTTTTGTTCTTTTAACCCACATAGCTTAATTTTTTTTTTAAAGAAAGCATTAAGAATAAATCCTTTTAATTGTTCTTAGCTTTCTTCAGCCAAAATTCATTCAATCAATTCATCAATAAAACCATCAGGATACACAGGTTAACATTCTTGGTTATCTTCTTTGGTTTCTTACCCTTACTAAACTTGTCATTTCTATTTCTCCTGTATACATCCTTTTCTCTTCTCTTATAAAGCCTCTACCCTAAAAAGTTCAGACCTTTATCATCTCTTGCCTGGATTACTGCATCTAATTGGTCTTTCTCTACCTCAAATCTCTCCTCACTTTAATCCATCCTCCACTCAGATGCCCATGTGATTTTTCTTAAGTACAGGATTGGCCATGCCATCCTCCTACTTAAATTTTACTGACTCCATATTAGGATCCTTTCTTTAATAGTCCCTGATATTCCTGCCCTATACTTGACTCTTATGCATTCCATGACCCAGCTTAGCTGATCCTGACCCATATCATTTCAAAGTTGTTTCTATGCCATTGCAATGGTTGTCCTCCATGCCTGGAATCTTCTCTCTACTCCCTTTCAAAATCCCTGGCTTTCTTCAATATTCAGCTTAAATTACATTTTTTGCACAAGGCCTTTCCAAATTTTCCCTAGAAACCTGAGCCTTCTTTTCTAGGGTTATCTTTTTTCAGCTTTGTTTTAATCTTTTATATATCTATTTATTTATATGTTGTTTCAATTAAAATGTTGGTTCCTTAAAGACAAGGTCTATCTTCTGTTGTTTTTTTTTTTAAGTCCTCAGTGCTTAGCACCTGAAATACAGTAAATGCTTTAAATAAGGCACCACTATTTAAGCAGAGGAAACATTATGTAATGTGTGTGTTGACTGACTACATGGGCAATTTACTAGATCAGGGTTATCTAAAATGTGTCCCACAGGGTAATTTTATGCAGTCCACATGTGTTTACTAGATGCTTTAGTAAATGAGCTACCACAAAGTTCTCACTAAAAAAGGCAAATCAAAATATATTGTCTATTGTTTCAATAAAAACTCTTAAATAAGATTGAACAGTCCTGTTCTAGATGATGGAGGATAAAGATGCCCCTCTCCCCAAAAATAGAAATTGCATCTGCCTTTAAGGTCCTTAGATCTGTCAGTAACAACATATACACCTATGAAAAGATATAAAAAGCACAGAAATTATTCAGAGGAGAGGAGAAGAAATAGCAGATAGGGAGATCAGCTGAAACTGGAGAAGAGTTTTGAAAGATTCTCAGAGGTGATAAGGAATGAAAATGAGGAGAGATTGATTACATTCTAAGCACTGAAAAGAGCTTATACAAAGGAACAGAAATAGGAAATAGGAAATAGAGTATTCTTTATAAATAGCAAAACCACAAAATTCTGAACTCCAGCAATTCTGGCACTGATATTACAGGATTGTTCAATGTTTTTGTATTAAACTATTATCCATCCCTGTTTTTATCTTCTGTACATATCTTTTAAAAATGTAAGTTAGTTGTTGAATTCCCTTTGTAACTACACTGGTTTCTCAAGAGAATTTCCATTTTTTTCTTCATGAATGGAAGTCTTTCCTTTGTTTCTTCTGATTTTTCATTCTTGAGTTTCCCATTCCTTCTAGGATGACTTCCCCTATAAAATTTTACTCCATGGGAAATTGTGCATCCTTCCTCTGAACCTGCTCTCTGAAAAATCAAAAATGCATGTTAGACTATGCTTGGTTTTCCTTTCCTTTATAGCAAACAAAGACACAGTCACCTAACCCAAGCTTCTTCTCATTTCCATATCAGTAACCATCATGAAGGATGAAATTATTGTGTGGTTATAAGTAGTTCATCAAGATTAAAGTTTTAGTTAGAAATTGTTTAATTTCCCAAGCAACTTTTATTTGGATTTTCATAAGCATTGTCATTTAAAATTCAGAGTTTATGATCAGTTGCCCACTTTTTCATAAAATATCCTGTATAAAGTTGGTGATCCGATACATGTTGCCAGCTGAGTTTTTATTATTTTATTTTATTGTGCTGAATTTGTAAATTATGAGTGGTAACTATACCTGCATTTTAATTTTACAAATTAAGTCTGTCCTAAAAATAGCTACTTTCTTCTTCACCTTAAGTAAAATGGAACAATAAATGAAATCAGGATTCTCTTAAATCATTTTATCACAAAGGATAAAAGAGAGGGTGGTAAATATTTAACACTTACTTTCCTCACCTACATGACCCTCAGTTACTAGATAATCTTGCATGTTTCCTCCCCTAAATTTGTATTATTCTAAACTAGGCTATATTATGATGATGATGATGATGATGATGATGATGATGATGATGGAAGTAATTAACAACAAAGATGTTTCAAAAGTATGTCCAAAGAAAGTCATTATATAAGAAATTAGGATCACACTTCATTTAAAATTCACAAAATAAAGTTATATTTAATAAGAGTTAACTAATAAAATCAGGGCAATTACATTTACAGGGCAAATATACCAAGATTATATGAAAGGTCAATTTCCCTAGAAAAATTTGCATATTAAAAAATTCATTTTGTCTGTGATATAAATGACTTTAAGTAGAGGATAGAAGAAATAGTATCACTAGTCCAAAAAAAAGGAAAATGTAGGGGGAAGAAGTCTTTTCTGAAAGCATATATCCTTCACAAAATTTCAGGTCTCTACCTACAAATTCAGAAGGCAATGTAAAGTTGAAATGATTCATCAATTTAAGAGAGGGAAGGGAATAAAGTATAGCCTCCAGTATACGAGTGGTGGCCTAAAAGAGAACTGAGAATGAAGGAACTGAAGATCATGGTCACAGCAAAGAACAGTCTTAAGAGTTCAAGGTGGAATGATAGCAGCTGTGACTGGATAATGGAATTTCACAGTTCATGAAAATAGGAAGTGTTATAGTTGTAGATGATGACAAGATCAAAATTATGATTATCTCTGTAAACAGTTGAGGTGTGATGGTGATACAGTAATTCATAGGAAATAAAGTTGAGGAACTTAGAGATTAAGGTATTTGTTTGAAGGAGTATCTATCTATCTATCTATCTATCTATCTATCTAATCTATCTATCTAATCTATCTATGGCTAAAGACCCCTAGGATGTGGGCAGGCTATTACCATGAGGAAGCCAGGTCTCACTGACAATTAGAAGATGGAAGAAATAAAAAAAAGAAAAGATATAAGATGAAAGCAAGTTTGTTACCCATGAAACAAGCATTCTAGAGAGCATAGTGGAAAGGGCTGGATAGCTCAAGAGTGGGAGGAAGCAGAGTGTGGGTTAAAGGGGAAAGGAACAAGGGAGTGGATAGAGTGGGAAGGAGAATTGGGTGTAACAACAACTGCATGCTCAAAAAAAATCACTGGATCTGGAAGGATATAATCAGGAAGGAATTTGATAATCACTGAGGAGTAAATGAAATAACATATATAAAGCACTTAGGGTTATATTATAGTAATTACTATTTTATTTCCTTCTTCATTTCTCTACTAACATGTTTTTGCATATTATTGATGTTGAAACAAAAAGGCACTTAGCACAAAAGACCAAGACATTGATAATGTCAAAAAACAGAATGATTAAATATAAATTTACATAGTTCAAATCAAAATTACTTCAAAATTTTAAAGACATATTGATGAATTTTATGGATGTGAATATACTATATATCCTCAATGATCTACTATGTGCATGTTATCTATCCTAGGTGCTGGATATATAAAAACCAACCCAGAATGCACTATGCTTTCAAGAAAGTTAACTTCTAAAATTTACAGCCTGGGGAATCTGAAATAAATAACTGATTTCATAAAATATTTTTAACCAGTAAGTTAATGATTTTAATAATGATAACCCCCCCATTTAATTAATATCCTTTATTACATCCAGTTCTACATAACCTTGGATTTCCAAATACCCAATCCATTAATATATAGTACTAATCCATGATCTGACTTCTGGTCAAATCTAAATATGATTTTTTCACTGTCTTTTCCTAAGTAGCAGATGGGTGCTACAGCAGATATTCAGAACATCTGACCTCAAACACTAGCTGCTTTGTTATCCCGGAGAAGTCAATTAATTTCTGTCTGCCTCAGTTTCCTCAACTATAAAGTAAGGATAATACCAGCACCTGTATCCCAGGGTTGTTGTGAGGATCAAATGAGAAAATATTATTGTTTAAACAGAGTGCCTGAAGTGCTTCTTCCTTTCCCCCTTCCCCTTCCTTACCTCTCAAATTCAATTTCTTGTTTTCCACCTCCTACAATATCTAATACATATGTTCTCTCTATTTTGGCACCACCACAACCCTACTTCATATACCGATTTTCACCCACATAGAATATTGATTGAAATATCCTCCTTACAGTTGTTTCTAACTTCATGTTTGTCCTTCATTCTTGAAGACCATAACATCAAGGAGGAGATGCCATGACAAGCAAGTGAACTGGATTTGAGTGATGGGATACTGGGCAAAATCATCAGCCTCACTTTCTCCTCAGAACCATCAGGGTCCAGTGTCCAGATATGAATCAGGATGACTGGTGATGGCCTTGGAAATGAGGCAATAAGGATTAAGTGACTTGCCCAAGGTTACACAGCTAGTGAAGTGTCAAGTGTCTGAGACCGGATTCGAAATCCTGTCCTCCTGACTCCAAGCCCAGTGCTCTATCCCCTACCCCATCTAACTTTATAATGCTTATAGAATAATAATCTTTATTTATATCTCTGTTCTTCTTAAATATTTTCAGTAATTTAGTTCCCTATTGCCTTTGGAGTGAAATTCAAATGCATAGCTGACATTCAAGGTTCTCTCCATGGTCTGGCACCATCCTATTTTTTCCAGACATCTTATACCACTTATTTTATAAACATTAAATAGCAGCTAAACTGATTAACTCTTCTCAACAGAAACACCACTGAATTCTCATGTCACTATGCCTCTGTTCAGTGTGCACTTTATTCCTGTAATATCTTCCTAATCATCTGTGTTTTTACCCATCTACAACTCTGTTCAGGTACTAACCTCAAAGAAACTTTCCTTGATAGTTCCTCCTTCCCTCCAACAACCTTCAAGTTCAGATATCATACTTTTTTGTAAATTTACTATTAAAAATGCACATATTGGGGTGGCTAGGTGGTACAGTGGATTGAGCACTGGTCCTGGAGTCAGGAGTACCTGAATTCAAATCTGACCTCAGGTATGTAATAATTACCTAGCTGTGTGGCCTTGGGCAAGCCATTTAACCCCATTGCCTTGCAAAAAACCTTTTAAGAAAAAAGGTACACATATCAAGCAATATACATTGTCATTTGCAAAGCTAAATTCTCTTACTGAGGGTAAGTACTGGAACTCAGCTTATCTAAATGTGAAAGTGCTCTTTGCACTTTTAATGTTTGTTGATTATCTTTTTGATGTTGCTATCACTAAGGGAGCATAAGCAAATAGTCAATCCTTTTTCTTTGTTCATATGAATAATTGTTAGCACTTATTAACTATATTATTTTTTGTTAAATATATTAGATATATTGTTATTCCATCTTATAGATGACTATATAATCATTGTAGAAAAAGAACCAAAATTTATAAGGTATGTGTTTATAGACTAGTGAAATAATGGTATTACACAAGATTATCTCTTAAGATCTCTTTTCCAAATGTTTAGTCTAGGCAGAAAACTAAGATAGCAAAAGATTAAGAAATCTGCCCTATATCACTGTGAGGACTAGAAAGCAGTGCTTCTGACTCAGCATTTTATTCCACTGCCTATATTTTGCCTTCTTTGAAGGTGAGGATTTTTCTTGGTAATTTCTGACCAGCTAGATCAAAATTGAAAAAAATCTAGGTTAAGCTATTACTTACAGTTTAAAAACTACATAACCAAATAAGGCCTGATGCATAATAATAGTCAAAAAGTCATACAAATCATTCTAAATGGTTTGTTGTTCAGTTAAAATATAAGAGATTTTAATTTTGAATGACATTACTTTACATAGAGATTCTTAAGTAAAAGTTTCAACTGAAGATCTGTATATGCTGCAGATATTGTAGGAATCACAGGTTTTGAGCAATTAGCACAAATTACAAGACAATCATGAGGTTTTAAAGCTACACAACAAGAAGGCTTTATTATAAAAATGAAAAATACAAATTGAGAATCTGCATCTCAAGATGATCGATTTAAAAATGTCTTGTTGAGAAGGCTCTAAATTCTTTCTGTTGTTATCTTCCACATATTTTCTTTTTCTCTTTCTTTGGGAGCTTTTTTTTTGTACATAATACTATTATTTTTGTTATATGTCCTATATGAATGATAATAAGACTGGAAGTCTTTAGTAACCAGCAATCCTCTAATAAAAACACTTAAATATCTATATGAAGAAAATGTGGTATAAGTTAAATAAAAACTTATTTTAAAATAACATTGATATTATGTGTTTTTTATATTTGCATTTCAACATAATTACAGAACTTGATGAGAAATCTCAGATTCTATTTTCTAAACTATTATCATCACTCATTTGACTCGTGATTATAGCAACAAAGAATGAAAATACAGATTTTTTTTCTCCCACTAGAAATAATGTAGTCTATTTTTAAATTGGAACTAAGAGGCAGTATTGTGTAATAGCTAAAGAGAAGGCCTTAGAAGCCAGGAAGATCTGGATTTCATTCCTATCTATGAAATATCTGGGAACCTGAGGAAATAATCATTCTCTCAGGGTTCTAGAAAAATCTCTAAGACTCTTAAGCTTCAGAGAAGATGATGACCTGATGATGACAAAGGGAGTCCTTCACTTTAAAGTTCTCTATACCAATACAAATGAAGGTTCTAACCTTATCTTATATTGAAGCTATACAAGATGAACACAATATGTGAAAATATTCAATTACCTTCTATTTAGTTATTTCTCTTCCTTTTTTATTCTACCATAGGCAATGGTGAGCAAGCAGAGAGATCTGAGTTCAAATCCCTTCTCAGTGAACCCCAGGCAAGTCATATAACTTCCTACAATCTGTTTTCTTATCCATAAAATGGGTATAATAGCATTTTCTGCAAAAGGTTGTCATCAAATGAAATAATATCAAGCAATGGCCAAACCTTAAGTGCAATACAAGTGTATCAGATATTCCAATGTATCTATCATCTAATCTGGAATAAAGAGTGCAACCCATGCATATCTGTCTTGCTTATGACTTTTGTTCATGTCCTCCCATAAATACATTAAACACTGCCTATCCAATGGGCTGGAGATCTTTCTCACTTTCTCCCATTATCCTGATTATGCCAGTGGAACATGGCATTCTACACTAGGCATCCCCCATTCTCTTATTACATGATCAACTCCTCTTCTTTTCCCATCATATACATTTTCCTAATGACACCTTTTACTCTTGCTTTCACTGAAGTTCATAATGGTTATATATTGCAATAAAGTATACTTCACAACTTGTCTTAATTACTGTATAGCTCCCAATCATCAAATTACAATAACAAAACAAAGGGGTCAAAAAATGATGGTAACATTCCAAAATAACAATAATACATCTTTAAACATTAAATTATATTAATAATGTGTTATATTGCAGCGAAATACATTTACAGCAGAGATAAAATGTCATTAAGTCCAAAGAACTAAGAACCAAGAATCAGAAAAATCTGCATTCTAGTTCCTGTTCTATCAGTTAACTAGACATGTAATCCTGGACAGATCATTTAACTTCCATGTACCTCAATCTACTAATCTGGAAAATGAGAATAGTAATATTCTCTCAAACTCACAGTATTGTTGTAAAAAATAAAATAATATATGGGAAACTGCTTTGGAAACCTATAAGTTAATCTTACCCAAAAGGAAAGTAAGAGGGGAAAGGGACAGAAGGTGATAGAAGAGTGGGAGAGGGTAGTCAGAAGCAATATATTTTTGAGGAGGGATGTGGTGAAAAGAGACAGAGAATAGAATAAATGGGGGTGGGAATAGGATGAAGGGAAATACATCCAGCAGTAGCAACTATGGAAAAAAATATGAAGCAATTTCTCTGATGAATTTAAAGGATGTTTACCTATCCCAAAGACAGAGTTGATGGTGTCTGAATATAGACTGAACTATACTTCCCCCCAACACTTTATTTTTCCTTGAGATTTTTCATTCTTTTGGGGGGGGGGGGAGAAGGTGGTTTACTTTTACAACATGACTATTGCAATAATGTGTTTCATGGCTATGCATTTTTACCCTACACCAAGTAACTTGCTTTCTCAGTGAGGGGCAGTGGGATGGGAGGAAGGGAAAAAATTTAGAACTCAAGGTTTTGGAAGTAAATATAAAACTTGCTTTTGCATGTAGCGGGGGGGGGGGATTTTAAAATAAATTTAAAAAAATCAAAAGACAAAAAAAACTGTAAGTCTTAGAAACAAAATAAATTATATTATCTTCTTAGGTACAACTACTTAGCAATGGCAATCTGTCCCCTTTTCACAGTAGGTTCCTTTGCTTTTTGCATATATAATTAATGAAGATATGTGAATATGGGAAGAGGGTTTTTTTGAGAGACAATAGGAAGCATAAATGAAAGATCTGGACTTGTGATTTTATTGGTGCGGGGAATTCTTACCATAATTCCTCATCCTAAAGCAGATCAATGACTTTGCCTCACTTCAGAATCTCAAAACATTCTCTGGGGAAAGCCAATCAGGAAGACAGTGGGTGGGTTTAAGGCCTTATTCTGAGCTCTGTAACTAAGGAATTTGGCAACATCTAATGGCCTCAAGGAAATATATATGTGCACTTGAGATTTCATTGGCATTCCCTCTATAAAGTTCATGGATTTACTTTTATGTAAATATATTTTTAAAAGAAAGCATGGGCACCTAGATGGCACAGTGGATAGAGCACCAGCCCTGGAGTCAGGAGTACCTGAGTTCAAATGCGGCCTCAGACACTTAATAATTACCTGGCTGTGTGGCCTTGGGAAAGCCACTTAACCCCATTTGCTTTGCAAAAAAAAAACCCCAAACAAAAAACAAACCTAAAAGAAAGCATATCTCCTGCTGTACACTTAAGAAATTTGATTTGAAAATAGTGTTGAGAGTATGTCCTATTAAGCTTGATTAAGCTGGAGCAGATTTTAGCTTGTAAAAATGACATAATTGATATTACTGTAAACAAAATTCATTTTAAAAATCACTGATTGGATTTACACAAATGCTATTAAGAATCATTCTATAGTTTTTTCAAAGAAACTTACCTTTCTGAGCTTTCATCGTCTGTTCTTCAATTTGTCTCAGACGTTCCATCAGTTCTTCCTTTTCTCGCTCTATTCTCTCCTTTTCTTTTTCTGCTATTTCTCTTTTCTTTTTTTCATTTTCTAGTTGCGCCCTTAAAAAAGAGATGCAATGACTATTACAAATCAATTATTAGAATTAAAAATATTTACCTGTAAATGGGAAACAATAAAACCGAACAGACTATATATTTAGAGCTGAGGGAAATATTAAGTGTTTTCTTTGAATAGGGAAAGGGAGTTGTAATAAGAGTGATATCAAACTTAAGTCAGTCAGTACATTTGAAAGTTTAAAATCTTGAACATATGATACATGCAACTTTCATGTTCAACATGACTTAAATTTTCACTTGAAACTATTAACAAGGAAAAGCAGGAGCAAGGGCTTGTAGAGAACACAACAAGTAAGGTAGGACTCCATGCTCTTGAATAGACTAGTGGAATATAGTCCCAGCACCACATTAAAGTATAACAAACTACTTTTAATGCCTAAAAGAAACGGAAAAGTTTCAAGGTACGTGTGAGGTTTCTGACAATATTTTTTTTTAATTTAAATTTTTTTTTATTAAAGATATTATTTGAGTTTTACATTTTTCCCCCATCCTGCTTCCCTCCTCCTCCCCCCCACAGAATGCACTCTGTCAGTCTTTACTTTGTTTCCATGTTGTACTTTGATCCAAATTGGCTGTGATGAAAGAGAAATCATATCCTTAAAGAGAAGTCTAAGAGGTAACAAAATCAGACAATAAGCTGTTTTTTTTTTCTAAATTAAAGGGAATAGTCCTTGCACTTTGTTCAAACTCCACAGCTCCTTATCTGGATACAGATGGCACTCTCCTTTGCAGACAGCCCAAAATTGTTCCCCATTGTTGCACTGATGGAATGAGCAAGTCCTTCAAGCTTGAACATCACTCCCATGTTGCTGTTAGGGTGTACAGTGTTTTTCTGGTTCTGCTCATCTCACTCAGCATCAGTTCATGCAAATCCCTCCAGGTTTCCCTGAAATCCCGTCCCTCCTGGTTTCTAATAGAACAATAGTGTTCCATGACATACATATACCACAGTTTGCTAAGCCATTCCCCAATTGAAGGACATTTACTGGATTTCCAATTCTTTGCCACCACAAACAGGGCTGCTATAAATATTTTTGTACAAGTGATATTTTTACCCTTTTTCCTCATCTCTTCAGGGTATAGACCCAGTAGTGGTATTGCTGGGTCAAAGGGTATGTACATTTTTGTTGCCCTTTGGGCATAGTTCCAAATAGCTCTCCAGAAGGGTTGGATGAGTTCACAGCTCCACCAACAGTGTAATAGGGTACCAGATTTCCCACATCCCTTCCAACAACAATCATTATCCTTCCTGGTCATACTGGTCAATCTGAGAGATGAGAGGTGGTACCTCAGGGAAGCTTTAATTTGCCTTTCTCTAATAATTAATGATTTAGAGCATTTTTCCATATGGCTGTGAATTGCTTTGATCTCCTCATCTGTAAATTGCCTTTGCATATCCTTTGACCATTTGTCAATTGGGGAATGGCTTTTTGTTTTAAAAATATGACTCAGTTCTCTGTATATTTTAGAAATGAGTCCTTTGTCAGAATCATTAGTTGTAAAGATTGTTTCCCAATTTACTACATTTCTTTTGATCTTGGTTACATTGCTTTTATCTGTGCAAAAGCTTTTTAATTTAATGTAATCAAAATCATCTAATTGGTTTTTGGTTATGTTCTCCAACTCTTCCTTAGTCATAAACTGTTCCCCTTTCCATAAACCTGACAGGTAGCCTAGTCCTTGATCTTCTAATTTGCTTATAGTATTATTTTTTATGTCTATGTCCTGAAACCATTTGGATCTTATCTTGGTAAAGGATGTGAGGTATTGGCCTAATCTAAGTTTCTTCCATACTAACTTCCAATTTTTCCAGCAATTTTTATCAAAGAGAGAGTTTTTATCCCAATGGCCAGACTCTTTGGGTTTATCAAACAGCAGTTTACTATAATCATCTCCTGCTTTTACACCTAGTCTATTCCACTGGTCCACCACTCTATTTCTTAGCCAATACCAAACAGTTTTGATTACTGATGCTTTATAATATAATTTTAGATCTGGTAGGGCTAAGCCACCTTCTTTTGCACTTTTTTTCATTAAGCTCTTGGCAATTCTTGACTTTTTATTTCTCCATATGAATTTACTTACAATTTTTTCTAACTCAAAGTAATTTTTTGGAATTTTGATTGGTAGGGCACTAAACAGATAGTTTAGTTTGGGTAGAATTGTCATTTTTATTATATTAGCTCTACCTATCCATGAGCAGTTGATATTTGCCCAGTTATTTAAATCTAATTTCATTTGTGTGACAAGTGTTTTATAATTGTTTTCAAAAAGATTCTGAGTCTGTCTTGGTAAATAGACTCCCAAATATTTTATATTGTCTGAGGCTCCTTTGAATAGGATTTCTCTTTCTAGCTCTTCCTGCTGTTTCTTGCTAGACATATATAGAAAGGTTGAGGATTTATGAGGGTTTATTTTATAACCTGCAACTTTGCTAAAATTGCTAATTGTTTCCAGTAGTTTTTTAGATGATTTCTTGGGATTCTCTAGGTAGACCATCATGTCATCTGCAAAGAGTGAGAGTTTTGTCTCTTCCTTCCCAATTCTAATTCCTTTAATTTCTTTTTCTTTTCTAATTGCTGATGCTAACATTTCTAATACAATATTGAATAGTAGTGGTGATAATGGGCACCCTTGTTTCACCCCTGATCTTACTGGGAATGCCTCTACCCTCTCCCCATTGAATATAATGCTTGTTCAGATAGATACAGCTAATTATTTTAAGGAACAGTCCATTTATTCCTACACTCTCTAGTGTTTTTAATAGGAATGGATGCTGTATTTTGTCAAAAGCTTTTTCAGCATCTATTGATATGATCATATGATTTCTGATAGGTTTGCTGTTGATATAATTAAGTATACTAACAGTTTTCCTAATATTGAACCAACCCTGCATTCCTGGAATAAATCCTACTTGATCATAATGTATTATCCTAGTGATGACTTGTTGTAATTGTTTTGCTAACATTTTATTTAGGATTTTTGCATCTATATTCATCAGGGAGATAGGTCTATAATTTTTCTGATAATAATATTAATAGAGATGTGGCAAATTTAGAAGTGCTGATGAGTCTAAACTGTGAAGAATCAAAACCATCAAATTTACTGGATGGTAGTCAATATTCTAAAGTCTTGACAGTCTAGGATATTGAGTCAAATGTAATAAAATGATAGTTTATGCAATGAGTATGAGTAGGCTATAGCACGTTAAAAATGAATCAATATTACATTAAAATGCTTGAAAAACATGACTGAATAGAAATATTATAAACAATATAGAAAAGGAAAGGTATGACCATAAGAGAGAAGCCAAGCCAATTATATGCTAAAAATATAGACAGATATGATAGAAATCCCAAATGCAAAATGGAGTTAAGGTATTGCAGCAGCATGGAGAGCATTAAACTTGGCATGCCTCAGTGACTTTCCCAGGGTCACACAACTTTAGAAAGTGTCTGAAGTCACATTTGAACTCAAATACTCATGGTTCCAGACTTAGCACTCTATCCATCAAGCCACCTAGCTTTCTCATATATAAAAGCTACCTATTATTCTTATCATTGTTATTACCTACAGTAAAACTCCTAGTCAACTGAATGTGAAATGCCTGGGGAAAATTTATGGAAGACAGGAATAAATTTTAGGTTCACAGAAGAGAGTAAAATAGGTTAAACAATTTTATTTTAAATAGATACGGGCATTTAGTGGACTGCAAATTCAGTATGAGTCAATGTAATAGAAAATAAAGTTAATGTAATCTTAAGAAACTGGATAGTAAAGAAAATAGATAATACACTACATTCTTCCTCTGTCAGACCATCTATGAAATAGTGCACTGGTTTCTTTGTATCATATTTAAAGGGCACTAAAAGGGGTCAGAGTATCTATAGAGGAGTAACCAGAAGTTTTAAGAACTGTCATGTTGGAAGAGGGATTGGATTTGTTCTGCTCAATCTTAAAGAGTAGAATTATGAACAATGTATGGAAGTCAAAAAGAGGCAAATTTAGGATTGATGTCAGAGGGCAAAAAACAAGCATTCCTAACAATAAGCTTTCCCAAAAAAGTGGGAACTGAGTTATTTCAAAAGTTTTTTTGTCTCCCTTTCTCATGTCAAGTCGGTCCCAGAATAAAGTAAAAAGAACATTTTTGTCAAATATGTTTTAGAGAGAATTTTTGTTAAGAAATGGCTTAAATTTGATGCCCTCTGTAAGGAATATGGGGGGTGTTTGGCTTCCACAAGAATGTGAAGGGAGATTGTTAGTTTACATTACAAAGACCAGGGTCTGCCTATATTGGTGCTTATGGATAGATATGTGAGCATAAGACAAAAGACTTGGCCTTAACCTGCTCAAAAGATGAGATTAGATCAGGTCTGCCCCACTTAGTTCAGAGTTAACCTTAGGTCTGTGTCCCGAAGGAGATTACTATTCCCTCCCCTGTGATCACTGGGGGTGGGGAAGAATGGAAGTGATTGTATCAATTAGATTTCAACCCTGGTCAATGATCGGTTTGAAGGGGGGAAGAAAAAGCTTTTCAAACTGCATCTAAAACTAGCTTTGCCATGACTTAGCACTTCTCTTCCCTTGAGAGGTGGTTCTTTTATTGAGATATCTTAATAAAAGCCATTTTAATCATTCTGGACTAAGTATTTAAGAGGCATTGATAAAAGCCTCTGAGATTTTTTATGTCATACACACACACACACACACACACACACACACACACTATAACAAAGAAGTTACTATATAGCATACATGTAAAAGAAGAAGGCACAAGAATGGTTTCATGGTACAACACCTGGTGTGTTAAAGATTATGGAGACAGATATGTTTGGGAGACTAAGTGGGAGTATACAAGTATGTATTAGAAAACTAAAAGAGTAGAAAATTAACTCCCTACCATTTCCCCTCTTTTGAACCCTCAAGGCCATCAGAAGTGCACTCCAAATGGCCCTAGACCTCATTTTGGGTGAAAGTTGAATGACTGAAGATCTACTTAATAAGATTTAAGTCTTAGATCATCATTTTTCTCTACCTAAAACAGAGTCAACTTTGGCAGACTTGCTAACTTACCTTAAGCAAATAAGAGATACTTGGCATTTCAATAAAACTTCAGTAACTTGGGACTCCTTGATAGAAAGGACTATTTAAGTAATTTAAAATTGTGAAGTCTAGACTTTTCTAATGCAATCTCATTATCACTGAATACATACATTAAAATGTTGAACCTAGTGAACCTCTTGAAAGAAGGGGGTTTCTTTAGCTAAGACTAACTTCAAACTAATCCGGGGTCTGAAAATTCAAAATTATTGAAGAAACCGGTTTCTCTACCAATAACCATTTACTTTAAATTATCTATTTAACATCATCAACAACTTCTCTTAAAGAATACCAAATACACAATATTTGGAAACTTATTATTATTATAAGAAGGTGTGCGGCTGTTCAACTCTATATGGTGATTTTTTTGTAGTAGCAGAGATAAATTACTGAGAAAATTATTGAAGATCCTTACCTGGAAAGCATGAGTAAAACAAAATTGAAGATCTTTAATCAAATGCTTCCAAAAAAGATAATCAAGTAGAATAGCAAGGATTGTATAAGGGGGCAGAGGAAAAACAACTTAATGAATTATAAATAGCTATTCTCACAATATTTAAGTATTTAGACTTCAAACTTTTTAATTTCAAATACTTATCTTAAAGGGCAACTTGACAGTACTTCTAAAACACTCAAATGTCCATTTAACTTTTTTTCAATGACAATGAAAGTTTCTATAAAATTTAAATTTCAAGTACTTCAAGGAAATTTTAGATATAAATTAAAGACTACAAAATTTCATACCTTTCCAACTGCTTCTGATGTTTCTCCTCTCTAGCCTGAGCTTTCATCTGTTGTACTTCAATGGTATCAGGCTTTCTTCTTCGCATATAGAGCTCATGGTTTCCCATGCACAAAGCCAAAATCCGTTTATTGATTCTCAGACGGGGTGCATAAAAAACAAAATCCTAAACATAAATTATTTTTAATGAACAATTTCCTTGAAATGGATAGTCCATCACCAATAACTTATAAAATGTATACCATTAGTAAGAGAGTTCAACAATCAAATAACAATTAACTGGGAAACATACTGAAATCTCATGGGACCCAAGGTATATTCATATAGTGATTCATCTTAAAACATTCCAGAGGCACATAAGTTCTGTTTGTCGTTTCCCTCTACTTTTCCTAAAGTAATTCTCAGTCTGTGATCATCGTGTCTTAAAGATTCACTTTTGCTTGATACTATCTGGGCTTTTTTCAGCAATATAAAGACTTGAAATGGCAAAAAAATATTGAATCCTTACATCCTTCCTATGTATATTTATGTTTTTAAAATGCTCAGCTATGATATTCTATTTCATCAATATAATAGGTGCTATCACTTAACAAATGAAATTCTCCAGTCTGTAAATTTTTAAACTTCAAGCTACATTAACAACTAACTTCCAATTATGCAAATTATCATGAAAAAACTATGAATGACCAATACCTGGATTGCACTTCTGTGAAAATCAAACAAAAAAATTTTTGTTCAACCATTATCCAAATGCCAAAAACAATCTCTTTACACAACCTTGACTTTATTCCAAAAAATATTGTTAAATTAAATTTAAATCTACATTATATGCCCCTCCAATAAAATGAAAAAGGCACACTGATTTCACTATTGAGAGTATTAAGCAATGAAAACAAATGTTTGATAACTGAAAATCTCAATGATACAATTTGGGAAAGCACCATATATTTTCAGTCTTGGAACCATCCTTGACTTTTTCCTCTCTCCCTACCCCTCCATCCCCATTATCAATTTCTAAGTCTCATTTATCCTATTCTTGTGCATTTGTTTACTCAGAAAGTTTCAACCAAAATTCATATTTTCCTCACCTTTCATCTATGATAGTCTCCTATTTGGTCCCCTGCTCCAATCCCTCCATTCTCTAATTCACTCTTTTTTCTCATGGCTGCCAAAATGATATAACTAAATCAAAGATATGATCATACTCCTGTTAAACATTTTAAGCCCTTTATAATCTAACTCTTACCCACCTCTATATATATTATTCTCCCTTATGAACTCTAATTAAACTAGCCACCTTTCCATTCCTTACAGCTATTTGTGCTCCATTTGCCTATGCTTGCCATATCCCATGCCTGCTTTTTGGAATCCTTAATTTCCTTTAAATTTTAGTTCAAGCACCACCTTTCCAGATCCCCACAGAAACTATCATTTCTATCTACAGGCTTCAGGTCTAGCATAATTTTCTGAGGCACACATTAGACACTTAATAAACATCTAAGGTTGCTTTAAGGCTGAAATACAAACTTCTCAGCCTGATATTTAAAGTCTTTCATAATCTGGCTTTATTTTATATTTCCAAATTTTACTTCATATAATTTCCCTTCATTTGATCTCTGTTCTAATAAAAATGGCCTCCAAATTGTTCAATATATATACATTTCATCTCCCATCTCCATTATCTTTCACAGATAGTCTCTTAAGTCTAGAATGTATACCTTACTCCTTTTGTCTGATTTAGACTCCATACAGAGCATAACTCAGATACCACCCCTAACCCTTTTTATGACAGACACAGGTAAAAATATCTCCTCATCATAAACTTTGTATCACTTTTGTCATATTGTCTGTTTCCTCACCTAAATAAATATTGTATGCTTAAAGTTGAATGGAAACTTTTGTCTATATCTTATAGACACACAGGTTCTCTCTCTCTACTTCCTAACATACCTTATACACAGAAGTTACTAAACAATAGGTTAAACTGAATTCATCATAAATGAAAAAATTCATAAGAAGGAATAAGATTTCTACTTACAGGTGCCTTTTTGTCGATTGGCTTTATGACAAATTTTTTGTCATTAAATGAAATATTTCTGATTTCACTCCAGGGAAAACCAATTTTGGGTGTCAATCTTTAAAATGAAAAGTAGACTATTAATGAAGAAATCATATACAAAAACCATTTCTTGTTTATAAAATACTTCATATACATGATAGCATTTATAGCTTACAACAGCCCATTAAAAGATACAAGTATTATTACTCCACATTTTTAAAGGTTAAGAAAATTGAATCTCAGAGAAATCAGTTGACTTTCTCAAGGTGTTAAAGTACTTTCTACCTTACCAAAAGTGATGAAATAATTGTACTATTTATTACAGTCTGAATGGGTAAACTGCAGCTCCAGATTTTTAGATCTTAACTGGCACTAATATATATATTAACATGATATTGATATATCTTTAATTTTTATATTCAGAGTAATCACAAAGACTCAGAAATTACCTACTTCCAAAAAACCATTGAATAATAATGTCAAACAAATTCTGATATCTGACTATACCAGAATTTTACTGGACTATCAGAAATGATGATTATGAAGAAACCTATAGGGTGCAAAGAGAAGGATGCACAGATATAAAAACATTAAACAAAATAACCACAATTCAAATGAAAAGAAAAAATAATTCCATGAAATTGCATGTCATAATAATAAAAAATCCACTGTGGCCCTAAAGAAAATGAGAAATTCAAATTCAATGGAGAAAAAAACACAATATATACTATCAGAGTGAACTGATAGATTAATTAGTTTAAAGGACTGCTTTTTTCCATTTGTGTTTCTTTTAATAGTCATTCTATAAGGAATGGTTCTCTGAGAGAGAGAGGAGATATTTGGAAATGAAGATTAAGCTGAAGTAAAAACTAAAAGTGGAATGAAATAAACAATTGAATTATAAAAAGAAAAACTGAACTATGCACTACCTTACATCTTCCATTAATCCTTCTGAAACACAGATCTAATACCACTTCCCTGCTCAAAAACTTTGTCTTTTGACTACCTTCTGTCTGTATACTTCTTCACATAGTGATATTATCTGTCTTCATAACTCAATAATCATCTCTGTTAGGGCCTACTGTATATGGGAATATTGTAAATCTTCATCACCTGGTGCCCTTGTTTTACTAAGTGCCACTGGAGTGGAAGTGGATTAGAGACTGGGGAAGATATTTAAGCACTTGTATTTTGGTAAATAAACAGAAACCTCCATGTACAAAGAGAGAATTTGTCTTCCTTGTCGTGGGGCCCCCCCCCCCCCCAAATGCTCGCCTGGGAAAGGTTAAGGGACTCCAGAAAGGGACTCAACACATCTCTATTCTAATATTCTCAAGATATATTGGTCTAGCCCTAATCTCTCTGCTGACCTCCAAACTCAAGTCTCCAATTGCCTTTTGGACAAGATATCTTAAACAACATAAACAAAACTGAAGACACTATCTTTCCTCCTAAACCCAAGGGCTGGGGAACCTTTTTTTCTGCCAACGGTCATTTGGATATTTATAACATTATTCAAAGGGGCGGCTAGGTGGCGCAGTGGATAGAGCACTGGCCTTGGAGTCAGGAGTACCTGAGTTCAAATTCAGCCTCAGACACTTAATAATTACCTAGCTGTGTGGCCTTGGGCAAACCACTTAACCCCATTGCCTTACCAAAAAAAAATAAATAAAATAAAATCATTCTAGGACTATATGTGATCAAAGCCTTAAAAAGCTCCTAGATTTACTGAATTTTGAGTCCTGCCTGTGGCTGCCTTGGCAATATGATCCACAGGCTGGAGTACCTGCCTCTACCCTAAACCCTTCTTGCTTCCAAATTTCCCTATTACTGTCAAAGACTCCATCATCCTCCTAGGTGTCATTCTGAACTCTCTACTTTCACTTGGCACCTTTGTTTTGTGCCAAGTTCTGTCACTTTACAAAAGTAAAGTCTCTTACATTTGCCTCCTTCTCACCCTGGCACAGGAGATCCCTCAGCACTTCACCCATTCCAATTCATTCTCTCCTAAGATGCCAAAGTTATTTCCCTAAAGCCCAGGTGTCACATTTTCCCCCATTGACCTCATCAATACAACCCTGTTGTTCCTCACCATCTCTAGTATAAAGACAAAACCATCCTTTAATGTTTAAAGCCCTTTATAACCTAGCACTGGTCCCCCAATTCAGTCTCTACCTTTCATTTCTCTCTAACCCTCTTCTTTAGTCCAGTGACATCAATCTTGTTGCTAATTCCCTGAATGTGACACTTCTCCCAAATCTGGGCATTTACATTGGTTGTCTGACATGCCTGGCATGCTCTTACCCATCTCCACCTTCTCAGGAAGCCTTTGCCCATTGCTCCTTCCCCCTATTAATCTTTATGTAGCTCCCTTTGTGTTCATTATTTCCAAGTTGTTTCCCTAATTCCATTATCAGCAATTCTAGGGTAGAGATAGTCTTTTGACTTTTTTTTGATTGCTTTGTGCTTAGCACAATGCTTGCCTGCCCACCAAGTCACATCTGGCATTTTTGGCTCTTGCACAATCTGGCTCCAAATTGCTTTTCCCAGTCTAATTTCATAATATCAGCCTTTACATACCAACACTAAGAAACATGGCACTCAGGGCGGCTAGGTGGTGCAGTGGATAAAGCGCCAGCCCTAGAGTCAGGAGTACCTGGGTTCAAATCCGGTCTCAGACACTTAATAATTACCTAGCTTTCTGGCCTTGGGCAAGCCACTTAACCCCATTTGCCTTGCAAAAACCTTAAAAAAAAAAAAGAAACATGGCACTCTTTGAAACACCCCAAATTTAATTATACCACTTCCTCTATCTAGAATAAATGCTTTCTCTAGTTCCCCTTACTGAAATCTTGCTTATTTCAAGGCACAGTTGCAATTCTATTGCCTTACAAAAGCCTAACAAGACTTCCTGCCAAGATGACAGAGAGAAGTCAGGTACTGTTGGCTACCCCTCAGAATTAACATGGATCAAGCCAGATTTTGAATTCAGAGGAGACCATCTAGCAGTAAGGTCTGTCATAGGGGAGCATGGGTGTGTCAGGGGCAGAGAGCAGAGACCCATCACAGGAGTGGTGGAGGCTGGGGAACTGACCCAAGAATAGCGGAGAAGTGGTGCTGTGTGGGAAGAGGGCGAGAGAGCTCCAGCACAGTGGCCCAGACATCTATCCCTTCACTTTGACCAGTTTGGAAGACCAGGAACACCGCCCCCCCCCCCCACCCTGTTCCTGAGGGAAGGCCTTACCTTAACCAGAACAAACACAAAAACAGATCAAGTGTTAGCACACCTTGCCCCAAGGCCCAGGTACAGGAGGCAAATCTCCCCCAGTGCTGATTGCTGATAAAGTTGATTAACTTTGTCAACTGAGGGCCTGCCAGATTGTGCTAGGACAGTACAAGTTTAGAATCTCATCAACATCTGATCCTGCCCCAAGTTTAGGATCTGATCAACATCAGAAACAATCCAGAGAAAGCTTCTGGCATCCCTTACAGGCTGGCCCACTGAGTAACCCCCTGGAGTTCCTAAACCAGTGAGCAAGGCCTCTAGGGAGCTCAGCACCAAAGGGCCTGTGAATCAGCCACTCCCCCCAACACAAGATCCTAGGGAAAGGGCCCAAAATTAAGAAAGGCCACCTTAAAGCTGGGTTCATTGAATGTTACCTTGAACATAAGGATACCAGCTCAAAGGAAAAACTGAATTGGTCTCTAGCCCAGATAGACTTCTTAGAGATCAGAAAGGAGTTGAAAAACCAAATGGAAAGAAACAAGAGAAAATAAACACTATGAAAGAGAATATCAACATCTTACAACAAGAAAACAAATCCATTGAAAACACAATTAGGCAAAATGGAAAAAGATAAAAACTTCAGAAACAGAAACTGACTAACTGGAAAAGGAGATGCAAAAGGTAAATGGAGAAAACTCTTCTCTTAAAAAAACAGATTGGAATCTGAGGAAACTAATAACTTCACATGACACCAAGGAACTGTTAAACAAAAAAATAGAAGAAAATGTAAAATGCTTCATCTGCGAAACAACTGACCTGGAAAATAGATCCAGGAGAGACAATTTAAGAATCACAGGACCTTCTGAAAACCTTGTTTAAAAAAAAAAAAAGCCCGGATTCCAATACTTCAGTATATAGTGAGGGAGAATTGCGCTGATATCCTGGAAACAGAGGGCAAAATAGTCATTGAAAAAATATAACCATCTCCTAAAAAGATACCAAAATGAAAATACCAAGGAATATCATAGCTAAACTCCAGAACTATCAGATCAAGATGAAAAACCTGCAAGCAGTCAGAAAGAAGCAATTCAAATACCAAGGAGACACAGGATTACACAGGACCTGGCTGCATTAACATTAAGGGATCGAAGGGCCTGGAATATGATATTCTGGAAAGCAAAGGAGCTTGGAACGGAGTCAAGAATTTAACTATCTAGCAAAACTGAGACTTCTCTTATAGGGGAAAAGATGGACATTTAATAAAATAGGAAACTTTCAACTTTTCCTGATGAAAAGACAAGAGCTAAACAGAAAATTTAGAGATGCACGAAAAGGTAAACAGGGGAAAAGGGAAAAAACTTATCCAATAGGATGAAACTGGCTGTATCTCTACCTGGGAGGAAGATTCTCATAACTCTTGAGAATTGTAATTCTTTTAGAGGGAATACATTTAGCCAGAAGAAATGGACAGTCAAGACTTATCCGTGACTCCGATGGAATAATTTAAAAATAAAATCTCCCTAGAAAGGGGGACTGTAAAAAGATGAAGGAAGGGGAAGATAGAATGGGGTAAATTATGTCACATGAAGAGGTGCAAAGGACCTACCACAATAGAGGGGGAAAAAAGAAGAAAGAACAACCTGAATCTTACTTTCATAAAATTTGGCTCAAAGAGGGATTAAGACATATACTGTTGAGTTTAGAAGCTTATTTTACCTTTCGAGTATTAAGAGGGGAAAGGGGAAGGGGAGAGAGAGGAAAGGAGAAATTGACTGAAGGAAGGGAAGAAAGAAGAGGAAAAGGGAAAACAACATAATAGACCTTTGGAGAAAATTGAATGGGGATAGAAAGGAATATTCCTTTTTCTTCCTGTAACACATGGCACCTACACAAAAACTAACCATGTATTAGGGCATAAAAACCTCATAGTCAAACACAGAAAGGCAAAGATAGTGAATACATCCTTTTCAGACAATAATACAATAAAAATCACATGCAAAAATGGGCCATGGAGAAAGACCTAAAATTAATTGGAAACTAAATAAGCTCATTTTAAAGAAATAGTGCATCAAAAAACAAATCACAGAAAGAATTAATTCATTCAACAGAATGACAATAATAAGACAACATACCAAAACTTACATGATATAGCCAAAGCAGTTATAAGGCAACATATTACATTTCTAAATGCTTACATGAATAAAATAGAGAAAGAGGAAATCAATGAACTGAACATGCAACTAAAAAAAGTTAGAGAACAAATTAAAAATCTCCAACTAAAACCAAATTAGAAATTTTAAAAATTTAAAGGAGAAATTAATAAAATCAAAAGCAAGAAAACTTGAATAAATAAAACCAAGAGTTGGTTTTATGAAAAAACCAAAATAGATAAACCTTTGGCTAATTTGATTAAAAAAATAAAGAAAACCAAATTAACTAGTATCAAAAAAAAGGAAAAAGGTGAACTCACCACCAATGAGGAGGAAATTAAAGTAATAATTCGAAATTATTTTGCCCAACTTTATGCCAATAAATTTGATAATCTAAGTGAAATGGATGAATATTTACAAAAATATAAATTATCCAGGTTAAATAAAGAGGAAATTAAATATTTAAATAACCCTATCTCAGAAAAAGAAATTCAACAAACCATCAATGGACTCCCTAAGAAAAAATCTCCAGGGCCAGATGGATTCATAAGTGAATTATATCAAAATTCAAGGAATAACTGGCTCTAATTCTATATAAACCATGGAACTCTGCTTAATTCCTTCTATGACACAATAATGGTGCTGATACCTAAACCAGGAGGAATCAAAACAGAGAAAGAAAATTATAGACAATTTCCCTAATGAGTATGAATGCAAAAAATTAAATAAAATATTAGCAAGTGATTACAGCAAATTATCACTAGTATAATACACTATGACCAAGCCAGATTTATTCCAGTAATGCAAAGTTGGTTCAATATCAGGAAAACTGTCAGTATAACTGACTATACCAATAATAAACCCAACAGAAATCATATGATTATCTCAATAGATGCTGAAAAAACCCTTTTGACAACATACAATACCCATTCCTACTAAAAATACCAGAAACTGTAGAAATAGATGGATTGTTCCTTAAAATGATAAGCAGAATTTATCTGAAATCATCAACAAGCATTATATGTAATGGGAATAAGCTATAAGCATTCCCAATAAGATCAGGAGTGAAACAAGGATGCCCATTATCACCACTACTATTCAATATTGTATCAGAAATGTTATCTTTGGAAATGAGAGAAGCAAAAAGAAATTGAAGGAATTAGGAAGTCTTGAAGAAACAAAACTCTTGCTCTTTGCAGAAGACATGATGGTATACACCCAGAGAACCCTAAAAAAATCATCTTTAAAACAGTACTGGAAATAATTAGCAACTTTGTCAAAGTCACAGAATATAATATAAACCGACATAAATCCTCAGCATGCCTATATATTATACTAGCAAGATATATTTAAAATAACTTCAGACAACATAAAACACTTGGGAGTATATCTGCCAAGGCAGACTCCAAAACTTCGTGAAAACAACTATAAAACACTTTCACACAAATAAAATCAGGTCTAAATAACTGGGCAAACATCAACTGCTCATGAAAGACCAAGGTAATAAAAATGACAATTCTACCTAAATTAAACTACTTAATGACATAACAAACATCCAAAAAATTACTTTAGTGAGCTAGAAAAAAAAAATTGTAACTAAATTCATGTGGAGAAACAAAGTCAAGAATGTCAAGAGATCTAATGAAAAAAATTGCAAAAAAAGGTAGGTGCTTTAGCCCCATTAGATCTAAAATTATATCATAAAGCATCAGTCATCAAAACTGTCTGGTATTAGCTAATAAATAGAGTGGTGGATCAGTGGAATAGACTAGGTGCAAATGAGTCAACAGGAAATGATTACAGTAATCTACTGTTTGATAAATCCAAAGAGACTGGCTTCTGGGATAAGAACTCACCCTTTGATAAAAACTGCTGGGAAAACTGGAAGTTAGTATGGCAAAAACTTGGGATTAGACCAACATCTCACATCCTATACCAAGATAAGATCAAAATGGGTACAGGATTTAGACATAAAAGATAATATTATAAGCAAATTAGGAGAATAATGAACAGTTTATCTGTCAGATCTATGGAAAGGGGAGCAGTTTAGGACCAAGGAAGAGATAGAAAACTATAAAAAACAAACTGGGGGCAGCTAGATGGCACAGTGGATAGAGCACCGGCCCTGGAGTCAGGAGGACCTGAGTTCCAATGTGATCTCAGATACTTAATAATTATCTAGCTTGTAACACTTTGGATTAAATGACTTACTCAGGGTCACATAGCTAGATAAATTATTAAGTGTCTGAGGTCACATTGGAACTCAGGTACTCCTGACTCCAGGGCCGGTGCTCTATCCACTGCGCCATCTAGCTGCTCCTCCCATTGACTTGTTTAAAAAAAAAAAAAAAAGGATAATTTTGATTATATTAAACTAAAAAGGTTTTACATAAACAAAACCACTGTAACCAAAGACCAAATGAAATGTAGTAAATTCAGAAACAATTTTTATTTTACAACTAGTATATCTGAGAACATTTCTGAAATATTTCATTTCTAAAACATAGAGAACCAAGTCAAATTCCCAAAAAATAAGCCATTCCTCAGTTAATAATTGGTCAAAGGATATGCAAAGGCAATTTTTCAGACAAGGAAATCAAAGCTATCTCTAGTCAAATGAAGAATTAGTCTAAATCATTATAGAATAGAGAAATACAAATTAAAGCATCTCTGAGGTCCCACTCTCACACCTCTCAGATTATTCAATATGACCAGAAAGGATAATGATCAATGTTTCAAGAGATGTGGGAAATCTGGGACACTGATGCATTGTTGGCGGAGCTGTGAACTGATCCAACCTTTCTGGAGAGCAATTGGAATTATGCCCTTTGATTCTGCAAGACCACTACTAGGTCTATAGCCTGAAGAGATCATGGAAAAGGGTAAAAACCCCACATAACAGCTCTGGCAAATCGAGGAGAATCAACTGGGGAATGGCTGAACAATTATGGTATATGAATGTGATGAAACACTATCGTTCTATTAGAAATCAAGAGGGATGGGATTTCAGAATTGCCTGAAAAGACTTGTATGAACTGATGCTCAATGAGATGAGCAGAACCAGAAGAACATTATACACCTTAACAACATGGGATGATAATCAACCTTGATGGACACGTTCACTCCAACAGCATAATGATCAGGGACAGTTTTAGGGGATCTATGATAGAGAATATCATCTGTAACTGTAAAAGAATTATGGAGTTTAAATGAAGACCAAAAATGGGATCCATTCAATTTTTAAAAAGTTATCTTATGAAATACGTAATTTTGTTATCTCTAATATTTTCTTTCTACCTTATGGATATGTTTTTTCTCCTAACATTCAATTTTGATCTATGTATATCATGTAAACTAATGTAAAGACTATATCAGATTGCTTTCTGTTGGGAGTATGGTGGAGGGAAAGGAGGGAGGGGGGAAAAATGTAAAATTCAAAACTTTTCAAAAGAAAATGATTGTCAGAAACAACTATTGTTACTCACATTAGAATGAGAGCTCCTTGTGAGCAAGGTCTAACTCCTACATTATCTAAAGAAAAATACTCCATATCAATCTTCTGAGGTCTTGACTAACCATATGGTACCAAGTGTTGAGTCTAAAGTCAAAAAAGACCTGAGGTTCAAATGTAGCCATAGACACTTAAGGGCTTTGAAACAATTCACATACTTTCTCTGTACTTCCAGGTCCATAAATATAAAACAGGAACAATAAAGGAACCTCCCTCTGAGGACTGTTGTAAGGATCAATGAAGAGAATGTGTCAAGTGCTTAGCACAGTTCCTGGTACACAGCAGGTACTTGATGAAAACTTGCCCCCGCCCCTTTATTTAGGCTTAACTCCACTTGGGTTAAGTATTTTTTTAAACAACCTTACTCATTTAAATATTTCAAAAATGTGAGTTGGTAAGAGACCATAAAATGTCAATGTAATCCAAAACCTATCCCAGACACTGTGTGTGTTTGTGGGGGGGGGGGGGGGGGGGTGTGTGTGTGTGTGTGTGTGTGTGTGTGTGTGTGTGTGTGTATGACACTGATTTGCTAACACCTGTTATCAAATAACAAGAAAACAATTTAACCTAGGATATTGTCAAAAAAAAAAAAATCACTCTGGTGTGACCTGTTGTGGATGAAGCTAAGTTTTTTATACAGTTTTTACTAGTTTTTTATAATCACTGCTTCATATAATTTCCTTTTTTTTATAAATTTAATTAATTTTACAATTTTCCCCTTAATCGCTTCCCTCCCCCACCCCCTCACAGAAAGCAGTCTGTTGGTCTTTACATTATTTCCATGGTATACATTGATCTAAGTTGAATGTGATAAGAGAGAAATAATATCCTTAAGAAAAATAGAGATGGGGTGGCTAGGTGGCACAGTGGATAAAGCACCGGCCCTGGAGTCAGGACTACCTGGGTTCAAATCCGGTCTCAGACACTTAATAATTACCTAGCTGTGTGGCCTTGGGCAAGCCACTTAATCCCATTTGCCTTGCAAAAAAAAAACCTAAAAAAAAAGAAAAGAAAAATAGAGATAGCAAAATTACATAAGATTTTTTTTTTAATACAAGGTAATAGTCTTTGGTCTTTGTTTGAACTCCATAATTCTTTCTCTGGATACAGATGGTATTCTCCATCACAGATAGCCCAAAATTGTGCCTGATTGTTGCACTGATGGAATGAGCAAGTCCATCAAGGCTGATCATCACCCCCTATGTTGCTGTTAGGGTGTACAATGTTCAGGTTCTGCTCATTTCACTCTAGTTTCCTCTTTCTAGATATCACTAACCATTCATTTAATTATATGTTTAAGAATTTTGCCAGGAATGAAAGTCCAACTTATTATATAGCAAAATTTATCCTTTTTTTTGGAAATGAGATCATTTGCCATTTTCTAAACCCATTGTTCTCTATGATCTTTTAAAAATGATTGTTAGTGTGGGCTTAAGAATCACTGTAGAGATGGGGCGGCTAGGTGGATAGAGCACTGGCCCTGGAGTCAGGAGTACCTGAGTTCAAATTCAGCCTCACTTAACTCCACTGCCTTGCAAGAGGAGGGGAGGGGAGGGGAGGGGAGGGGAGGGGAGGGGAGGGGAGGGGAGGGGAGGAGAAGAGAATCACTTTAGACAGTTTTTCCCCATATTTTATTAAACTTTTTAATTATTATTTGGTCACATCTGACTGTATGACACTGTGGGCTGTATCATATTGTCCTTGGGATTTTCTTGATAAGGATACTAGAGGGGTTTGTCATTTCCTTCTCCAGAGGTTAAGTGACTTGCCCAGGGGCCATAAAATTAAATAAGCATCTGAAACCTGATTTAAATTGAACTTGTCTTTCTGAATTCAGGTCCAGCACTCTACCCAGAGTCACCTATGTTATAATTCTATTGGCATAATCGAACATATAATAACTGAAGATCCAGTCTACTTTACACTACTTCAGAAAGTAATTTTTTAAAAAGTATATTTTAGTTCAATGTCTTCTGTTACAAAATAAGGACAGGGACTAGACTATGATTTCATTGGTATGAGAAGCTCCCAGAAGAGGAAAATTCCTCTATCAATGCAGCTTGTCACTTTCTGCACAAAGTATGGAGAGTTGCAAAGAGCAAGGATTTTTAACTTGAGTTAACAGACATCCATGGGATCCATGAATAAATTTCTTGATCCATGAACTTAGATGGGGGAAAAACTAGTTTTCTCTGTAATCCAATATTCTATTTTAAAGCATTATTCTGAGAAAGGACTCCCTAGCTTTACCAGGTTGGTAAAAAGGTTCATGGCAGCAAGAAAAATGTTAGAAACTTCAGTGTGAAAAGTATTGAAAGGTTAGGTGACTTGCAGGTTACAAAGCTAATATTTGTCAAGAGGTAAAACTTGGATCCAGGGTTTCCTGACTCTACAGTCACCCTATCATGCCTTCTCACAAACTACATTATAACATAGGATTCGAATAGAGACAGATCTATGATTTCACTGATATAGGGAACTTTATTTTGGATATCTGTCTCTGAAACTTAAGAGACTTAAAGAGTGGCCTAAAGCACCAAGAATGTTAAATGACTTGCTAAAGATCATATGTTGTTCATTCTTTGTTTCTGAAGACCAACATCACACTATGTGAAACAGATTTAAGTGAGGGTAAGTTGCAGTCATCCACTTCACCCTCTGTCTCTAGAGTTATTGAAATGCAATGGTAAGACAAAAGTCAAGACTGGCCATGGCCCGGGATATCATGCATGACCTTGGTGTCTCTGAGGTCTGACCAAGTTCTGACCCTCCAAAGCACCTACCGGTACCAGTCTTTAAGGCAGTTGGAAGAAATTCTTCTCATCGATACATTCTGCCAAGGGAAAGTCTTCATTTTCTTGATACAGACATCAACCCTAACTCCCTAAACAGCTCTGAGGTCCACTGGTTACCCTCAAACTTGTTTAACCCATATGCCTAAGTGGTTTACTATCCATAGCCAGAATACATGGTACAAAGTTTCTTGAAGTCACAGGTGAGAGTTGATGCCAGGCAGACACCAAAGATTAGCCCTGAAAAGGGCTGAGCAAGGCCTTCACACCAGACAAGGTTAACTTTCCTTGAATACCCCAAGATCACCTAGACAATATATGCCAGAGTGGGATTTAAGTACAAGTTGTCCTTGCTCTGAGGTGGGGTTCTTATTTATCTGCTATATCACACATACCTAAATGTAATCTATTTTTAATGAAAAAGAAAACTGAATTATATACATAATGATTTGTATTTTATAATGTAAAAATGTGCTTCCTTGCTGCTAGTAGTAGTAGTAGTAGTGGTAGTAATATTAAAGAAGCACTATTAGTAGGTATAAAAAACAAAAATGAAATTCAAAGTTGTACAATTTTAATGGTCAGCCTCGGTCCTTAAGAAGAGATAAGAAAGTACATATTTCTCCTTTCCAACCTTTCAAAGGTAAGGAATTATGGGTGTAAAACATTACGTATAATATCAGACATAAAAACACAAGACAAATCTTAAAATTATATATTATTTTTTAAAATATTGGAATTAAAATTAAAATCTGCCTTCTCTCAAGTATGCCACTAATTGTACGATCATGTGGAAATCTATCTTTCTGTCTTCCCCAACCCCCCAAAAAAAGGAGGAAGCTAGAAAAGACGACTTGCCAGGCCCAACTCTCCTTTCTTCTCTGGTACTGAAGGTCAATTGCCTTGACTGATTTTACACCCTAAAGAATATGTCCTTTTAAAAAGAACCACCATGTTTAGACTAATCTTTGGTCAGTTAATGACTAATAATGGCTCTCTAATTGCATTAAGGAGAGCTTGATATTTCATAAAAGGGTAACAAAGTGAAAATGTTTCTTTCTTACTCCAAATCGAGTGTTCTATCTACTCTATTACCCAGTAGGTCTATATCCTCATTGATAAGAAAAAACTGATTCCAGGGAGCTTTAAATGACTTGTGTAATTTAAGTCAATGAATGTTTATTGGATATGTATCATGCTCAATTTTGCCCTAAAGTAATAATGATGAATGAATATAAGAAATTCTCAATTTATGGCAATGAAATGAACAATCACATTTCAAAGATACTGTGAAAAAAAAGTTGAATCTGAGAACATAGGTTACAAACTGCAGTAGAAATGTAATGAAAATTTAGTGAACCATCAATTAAATTTCAATCAAATCAGAGCAGCTAGCAAAATCATTTTTTTTTAGGTTTTTTGCAAGGCTAAGTGGCTTGCCCAAGGCCACACAGCTAGGTAATTATTAAGTGTCTGAGGCCAGATTTGAACTCAAGTACTCCTGACTCCAGGGCTGGTGCTCTATCCACTGCACCACCTAGCCACCTGCAAAATCATTTTTGAAACAAAAAAGAAACCTATAACTACATATGACAAATATGACTAGTTTAGCACGCAATTTACTTACTTGTCATCGTGTTCATAAATATTCAGACCCAAAGCATCAACACCTAGCCATAATTCAGTTCCTTTTTTATTCTTTATTTCAAAATAGTTGACACCATACATTTCCAGATCTTGTGCAATCTTCAGATATTCCATCATTGAATCTTCCCTGTTGAGATAATGCTAAATTATAACAGATCTGCTCAGAGCAAATGGAATATATGGTACCAAAATAAAAACACAGCATTCCCTTTGTTGCTAAAATTTAGTACTGTAATTTTAAAATATTTAAACAAATTATACTTTCTGTAGAGTTGATACAGTGACATATGTTATACAACCAAAACACTTTTTATTAGGGAAAAGAAATTTTCAAAATTGAAGTACCTTAACATCCCTCTGTGCTCTTCATGCCAGTTTTGTATTCTTTCTTCCCATTGTTCTTTTGTTAATTTGTGCTGTTCCAACACTCTAATAAGAAGAAAATTCTATGAAAGCGTATATAAATTAAACACATCTAAAATCATTCAAGTACCACGAATTTATGTTCATCTATGCTTTGAAGATATTAAAGAGATAGTGTATTATGACCCCCCTTCCCAGCTTCTACCATTGTATATATTAAATTTAACTTAAAAAAGTAACATATTTCTCCCCATTAGTATTTTTTAAAGTGAGATAGTACATACTCAAATTCACAACTCCTTTCCATATATTTCCCTAAACATATAACATTAAATTATCACAGTTAATTAATTTGAAATTTAAGTATTCACATACCAATACCACAATTTACAGCTATTTGGAAGGAGAGATAAATGATGGTAATTTATCAAAAGAAAATTTAGTTACTCCCACTTCCTTCACCATTATTAGCAAATGCAATAGAATTTTAAATTGCAATTAGCAAATGCAATAGAATTTTAAATTGCAAGGTAAAAAACATTTCAGGAAACCCCTAAGATCTCTAGGAAATATATTTTAACTTAGAAAAAGACATTCTACTCTTAAGGAAAAGTACTCATAAACCAGAGCTTCCTTTTTAGGAAAGAAACATCAATTAGATTGAAACACTGTTTGCTCTTTTCACATGGATTCAGGATAGACTCATCTTCCATTAAATTTCTTATGTTGATCCATAAATCCCTACTTTCTCAGTTCTCCTTTATTGTTTAGTTTTGAACCTTCTAGGGATTGTAAAACATTACCACAAACTTCCAAAGTATGACTTTATGCTTCCAACACCTTCCTGAAGCATACTGACTAAATCTGAAATTAAAGTTTGCATAAAATTGTTGCTGGGTGTTGTTTCAGTCATATCTGACTTTCTGTGCCCACAATTGGGGTCTTCTTGCCAAAGATCCTGGAGTGAATTGTTATTTCCTTCTCCAGCTCATTTTACAAATAAGAAAACTGAGGCCCAGGGTCACACAGCAGTATCTGAGGCTACTTTTGAACTCAGGTTTTCCTGATTCCAGAGCCTATGCTTTACCCACTGCATCACCTAGAGGCCCTTGAATAAAACAGGCTTTCATTAATATATGCAGTTTGATTTATGCTTTAAGATCTATATTCTTTGTTTAAGCTAGCCAATGATATTACTAAATTTCAAATATCAATTTTATTGCAAATAAAACAGAATAACTTCTCACATATTTACTATAGAAACTGAATTATAATTACAAAGTATTTTATATTTATGATCTCATTTTAAGCCCCCATAACAATGTTAGTAACAAAAACCATTTTACTCCTATTTTACAGAAAAGAAACCAGATGTTCATAGACACTGAATAACACATTTTCCATGAAAATTAATATTTAACTAAGATGAGGTAGGGAAGCAAGATTGGGGGAAATTGTAAAAAATTAAAAATTAAAAAATAAAAGGAAAGGTGAACACTAGAGATGAATAAGTCAAGTGGATAAGGTAAACCCTCACACCAGAGGTGGTAGTTCTGGATACAGGCAGTAGACAAGGAGAGATTGAAAATTAGTAAGAGAGTGAGGGAAGGGAAAGAATGGTTTGCATAGCTCTGGCAAAAAAAGGTTGATACTATTTATCACATTATAACAATAATATTTACAAATGTTTCTTCTCATTATAGCACTATAGACTATGTTAGGATCAAGTAACTTTGTGGATGATCATCTAGTAAGTAACATCGAGCTAGAATTCAAACTACCACTACCAAAATGGAATGGAATGTAGATAGTGACTACAGGCAGTAGACAAGGAGAGATTGAAAATTAGTAAGAGAGTGAGGGAAGGGAAAGAATGGTTTGCATAGCTCTGGCAAAAAAAGGTTGATACTATTTATCACATTATAACAATAATATTTACAAATGTTTCTTCTCATTATAGCACTATAGACTATGTTAGGATCAAGTAACTTTGTGGATGATCATCTAGTAAGTAACATCGAGCTAGAATTCAAACTACCACTACCAAAATGGAATGTTTCCAGAGAAAAGAATGTAGATAGTGACTACAAGTCCAGACACTTCCGCTGCAATTTAGAAAGAGAAACCTGAGAAATGCTCCAGAGAGGTGGTGAACCATTAGGGGTAGAGTTCATGTATTTTCAGACACAGTGAATATGTCCATTTGTTTTGCTTGATTCCCCTTGTTTGTTATAAAAAGGGTTCAACTGCAAAAAGGCTAAGAGTGGGAAATCATTTGAAAGTAATGATGATATATAAAAAAAGAGCATCAATAAAAATTTTTAAAAAGAAAAAAATATTTGATTGGATAAAGTATTGGATCTGGAGTCCAAAGTCTTTAACCCAGTTCTTTTAACTTCAAATCCAATGCATTGTCAACCACAACACATACCATCAGATACTATTAGTAAAGAAATATTCAATTTGTTGAATGGAAGTTATTTTGGAATATTCTGTTTTCCAAATTTATTTTCAACTTAAAGAAGAGTACTAAATGAGTGGCTCTCAATGTAACAATTAAACCATCTGATTGATTGATGTCTATACCTTTGATTTTGGTATACTGTCAAAATAAGCATAATGGATTTATAAAACAAAAATTCCAAACCCATCCCCAAATTCAAATATTTAACACAATTTTTTCTTAAAAAAAAATCCTGAATCCAGATCAGATCCCCATTGGCAGATAAAGTAATAAAGATAATATTTTATCTCCATTGTACTAATTTTAGAAGCCCAGCACATCAATGCTTAATTGATACACTACAACTAGCATCTAATCACAGTCACTGTATTGTTTTTACTTCCATTTGTTCATTACAGCACAGCAAAGAATTCCAAACTTGGGAGTCAGAGGAACCTTGGGTTCAAATACCGCTTCTGACAGTATGGTGAATCATAACCTCCATGAGCTAGATTTTCTTATCTGTAAAATGGAAATACCACTCTAAAAACTATTTCACCAGTTACAAAAAAAATAAAGTATATAAAATACTTTTTGAAATTTAAAGAAATGTTTCAATTACAGAAACTACAACACACTAACAAATGTTTTTTTTAAATCTTTCTACCACACCACAAACTGAAATGACTGTTCAAAGTTACCAACAATCTATAAATTTCAATATCATCCTTCTTGCAGCATCTAACATGGTTAACTGACTACCTCCTTTTCCCACATACTTCTCATCCTGGGTTTGACTCCTGTCTCTTTAATTGCTTCTTCTTTCATGTCACTAATTGTGGAGGTCCCCTAAGACTTTGTTCTGGGTTCTCTTCCCTTTTCTGTCTCATTCTCTCTTATGGCCATCTCATCAACTTTCATGTGGTCAATTACTGTCAATATGCAGATGATCTATTTATTCAGCTTTAATCACTCTTCTGAGCAACACTACCTCATTATCAGCTAGCTGCCTGCTGGACATTTCAAACTAGATATCAAATAGGCAGTTCAAACATGATCCCCATCGCTCAACTTTATCTTTCCCCCCCAAATCCTAAAATTCTTCCTCTTTTTATTTTCCTAATTACTGTTTGCTAAAGGCATCATCCTGCCAGTCACTGGGGTTTACAACCTCTCCTATGTCATCCCTGATTCCTTTCAATTGCTCACCTCCTATAGCCAATCAGTTGTCATATAATTTATTTCTCTACAATATCTTGTCAACACCCTTATCACTTCTCACTTGGACACTGCAAAATAATTGGTGTCTCTGTCCCAAGTGTCTTCCTCAATTTATTCAATCCTCCACTTAGCTGACAATGTGATTTTCCTAAAGTGTACATGTGACCCTGTCACCTCCCTATTCAATAAACTTCAATGGCTTCTTATTAAGCTCCAAAGACCTTTGGCATTTAAAACTCTTTACATCCTTGCACAGGATGGTTTATACTGACCTCCACAATAACTCTAATGTCTATTTATAGTACCACATTTACTGGACATAAAATATTCCCTTCTCCTGGCTCCATGCCTTTGCATTAGCTCTTTCCCATGTCTCTGATATTGTTCTTTCTCCCTTTCAACTTCAGATTCTTAAGTTGTTGACTTTAAGACAAAAATTAAATACCAAGAAGCCTTTTCTGGGTTCCAAAAGCTATCTTCTACTTTCTATTTTTCCTAACTTCTAAGTTCTAATTTATATATTACCCATCTCAATAGAACATAGGGTGCTGAGAGAGGACTAGAAACTTTCTTTAATCCTCACAAGCTCTCAACTCTCTTCATAATAGGAATTATGCAGGAGAGATAAAGCAATTTCAACTGTCTTTACTGTTTAAGAAAATAAGAGCCCTGAGACATTTAAATGGAATTGATAACCATCTGGGGCCAGTTCTACCTCCCCAGATGTCACCTGATATAGAGGTAGAGGCCATGAAAGTGAACTTCCCAAGGACAGGAGAAGACTCCAACAGCTCTGGGGACTAGCCCTTGGAGAAGCTAGCCTTCCCCTAAGCAAGGACTCAGGAAGCAATAAGGTGAAATAAAAATAAAATACTTAGGGACCGTGGTAGCCTCTACATGAAAATATCCAGAAGAGATCTTCACCCATGAATACTAATGCTGACAATCTACTTTTGTGTAATTCTAATTATAAGGAAATTTTTCCTCATGTTATTTTTTTTCCACACATTAATACAACTTCTACCTCCAGCACCTGAAGTTGCTCTCTGGGGTCAAACAGAATAAGTTAATCCTTATTCCACATAAAATTGACCTCGAAACCCACAATCATGGTCCCATAAGTAGCCTTTTTCTTTAGGTTAGCGCCCTCAGATCTGTTTCATATGTCTTATTAGTTCTCTGTAATTCAGTTCAGAATACAGTAATACTAAACTATAATTAGGATAAAACTAAAAAATTATATTCCTGAAGCGACAATGGCAGAAAAATTCTCATTATTGTTATTCTAAATAGGAAACCTTTAGTCCATCTAATAAAATGACTACTACTCAAAGCATTGAACAATGCCATACTAATATCTTGCTATAAATGAAACAAAAAATATAAAAGAGCTGCAAATAAATGAAGGATGACTCATAGGTTCTCCTTATAGAGATAAATGAAACAGTTTAATTGGACTTAGTTTTTTCATGTGACAAAAACAAGAAATATTCATCAACAAGAAATATTTCCTGGAACATTTCATAATTTTACCTTGTAGTTCTAATCATGAACATCAACATTACTATAAAGAAAACCATAGTTCATATGCAAACATCTGTTGCAGAAGATAAAGAAATAGATTAACAATTTCCTCATGTGACAAAAACAAGAAATATTCATCAAAAACAAAACTGTGATAAAACAATTTCCTCAAACTGGTCACCATTTAACTTGATACATATTGATATCAATATAGATGTAAGGTCAGCAAAAAACTAACCTGGAAAATATGGTTTAAGCTTCTAGAAACGAAAGGTTAAAGCTTATATGTCAGGAATAGCATCTTTAACAAGATAGCTAATAGGCACTGGACACTGTAAGCACTAAAACACTTTAAAAACTAAAATTGACTCTGCTATGGCAAACAGGAAAACTAAATGCCCAATTCAAAGTTAGCTGACTGTAGTAATATCATTGATTGATTAAAGCAAAAGTCAAAACAGCAACCAAATTGTAAAGATCAAGAAAAGGAAATACTATGTATTGGTAGAACCTCTAGACTACACTGTTTAAAGAAACTGTCATGCCAACAAAAAAAGAAAAAAAACACTGTGCACAAAAGTAAGTCAATATCACAATTTCTTTGAAAAGTTTAACCAATACAAAATAAATGCAATGTGACTCACATGCTACAAAGAAAGTATAAAAAACTCAGAAACTGTCTGAATTAGCTCACACTAGATTTTCTTACCAAGCTATGAAATTTAATGTCCAAGAACAGCACTAGTTAAGAGTATAAGCTCATATATAAAATGTCAGACCTAGAGAGAGTTGAGAAAAGTAAATGAGCCTACAGTGAGCTTAACATAAAAGCTAGTTGGGTCACATCATTTCTGAATCATTTATAGCAAAAACCATATATGCAGCAAGTCTACTGTAACTGTTCTTTTCTTATTTTGTTTACCATATTTTATTTATTATTAAAGCATTGACTAACAGGTAATATGATTATATAAGGTAATATGTAAACAATAATAAATGTACTGAAGAAAAGGAGACTGATAAACATTTCAAAAGGAAAATTTAAGTCTGCATACTGAACATAATGAATTAACAGAGAATGATTAGTTTGTTAGCACATGAAGAACAAACTATTCTTAGAAGCAACAAAAGTGAAAGCATTATGTTTGTATTCTATGATCTCAATATGAAGAGAAGATGAAATGGGAGAAAGTAAGTGAATTAAATCAAATTCATAAAGAAAAAAGTCCATACTAAGAACAACACTTCAGCAACTACTGACCCATCTACCTATTTCCTTGGCTGTATAAAATACACAGGAGAATGTTCTATGCACACAAAGGGATCCTTGAAAAAATGAGAAGAAAATTAGACGATTTTTGCAGATTATTTTCTACAGGACACATCTAACTAAGATTTAGCAAATAGCAGATTTTGCTGTGTCTGTTAATTTTTAAAAGAAAATATATGAATAGAACAAAATACAGCTTTTGTTTCCAATACATGTTAAAAACAATATCTAATATCTATGATAGTTATTATGTTAACTTCATTCAATAAACTATTTTATACCACTAAGTTTGACACAAAGCAGAAAAATGATTTTCCTAAGGGTTTTTTCCCAGTATCAAAGGTTATTTTGTCAAAGCAATGGTCAACAAATGTTTCTAGTGGCAGAAAACTCTAATTCTATTAAACACTAGAATACTATAATGGCGTTCATAATTATTCAAAAAACATCAGTTTACACATCCATACTTAAAAAAAGGAAAAGTTAAATAAAAATGCAGAAAATCAAGATTATAATATATAGCCAGACAAGTTCCCACTGCTTTAATCTAGAGAACCAGATATCAGCTAGATATCCTTCCCTGGACAGGTACTGCAGCTGGATAATGAAATGAGTTGGGCCCCAAGTTCAAGACAAAAATCAAAGTATAAATAGAAAGTTACAAGGAACCTCAGAGATCAACTAGTAGAGGGGGGGTCAGCTTCCAGGGCCAAATCTCCAGTTGGGTTGCATTCTGTGTGAGATCAGACTGATTCTTACATTTTTAAATAAAGTTTTCTTTTATTTTTAAATATAAAAAAAATTCTTAGCTTACTGGATGACACTACAAAAACATGGAGGTAGCCATACAAAAGCAGGGCCAAATATGATTCTTGGGCCACAATTTACTAACCCCTAATCTAGTACATCTTAGTTTTTTGGTAGATAAAATTAAAATGGATAGAAGTTTGGAAGCTTCTTTCAGAATTCTTCTAGTGATACTATATGATGACTATTAGAACAACTTGATCTCAAAGAAGTCAATATTGCAAGTAATTCTAGAAGAAATAAACTCCAATTATTGCTAGTTGAAATTAGTTCATAAGAATAAATTGTTTAATTTTCAATGTGAACATTGATATATTGGAAATTGGCAAATGGGATGGATCTAGGTGGCACAGTATATTGATAGAGTACAAGATCTGGAATCAGAAGGAAATTAGCAAAACACTTCAACTCAAGGCTTGTTTTTTTTTGTTTTATTGACCATCTAGACTTAAAATTAAGGAGAAATGTTAATACAGATTAAACTTGAAAGTGTGATAGACATACAGTATTTTATGGTATTTCCCTCTCCCCCCCCAAAAAAGTTCTATATACTGATAAACATTAATCAGCATACTACGGGTTATGAACAAAAAAAGACTTATGCTTGAGGAGTGGCATAAAAATAACATACAGATCATTTATGACTAAGCAGGTTATGCATGTACAAAGAATGAATATAACAGATGGTTCTAAAGAATATAGGATGAATATGAGTAAGAATCATCAAAAAATAAAATATGTCAAGATCTTGAATAACACAGAAGAAACACATATAACTCAAATATTTTGGCCACATATCATTATTATTATCATTATTGTCATCATTATTATTATTATTATATTAGTTATTAAATAATAATATATTTAACCAAGTCAGCTGGTATTAAATCTGTTTTAATAATTACAATGGATATACCAATTTGTACAAATTTTAAAGTCCATTTCATTTCTTCTTAAGATGAAGTTTAAAAAAGATGAAAATCCAAAATTATTATGTAAGACACTATATACCATTAATAGGAGTAAGCAAGAGCGAGTTTTCAATTGAGTTACAGAGAAGAGTAATTAAATTTCTGGCCATGCTTTACAATAAAGTCCTAAACATCTTCTGATGCTAGCAACAAAGATTATTCCTAAAATTATGACCGAAAAATCTTCAGTGACAGTTTCTGATTCATTTATAGATATAGAACTGTTCCTTAAGAACAGAAATAAAATGATTCCCAAAGAAGATGCAAAGATCAGTAATTGTTATTTTGAATTGCTATTATTACTAATCATCTCTCTGCAATGTGGTCAGATCAATACTATAAAAATAGTTCTTCCAAATTACCCACTTGGAAATGTCAAAACTTCCTACCTATTGTTGCCAGATTATTACTTATAAAATTCAGTTGAGAGACAACATATATTGGCTATCTGGAGAGAAAAGAGAGAGACACTAAGTAATTGTGCTAAAGACTATCTTACTCCATAGGGCAACTTGGTTATGATTTTAGAAGAAATACTCACCAATACCTTAAGGTATAAAACAGGAAAAGTTTTATTTTACCAACTCAAGAAGGCTTTTAGAGGTGACAGCACAAAATGATCCATTAACAATACGCAAAATTATCGTAACACAAATGAAAAGAAAATAAATTAAAAACCAGTGTTATGAAGAATGGTTCTTGGGTGTATTTGAAAATTAAGGTTAAGAATAAAAATAAAACAACAAAAGACACTAATAACAACTAAAACTAAAATTTTAAAAAATTTTTCACTTACCGCTGAGGTAGGAGTCTGTCATTAGCCAGGTAACCTGGTTTATGAATCTCCTTATTATGATCTCCATATTTAGACTGGACCGCATAGGAAGCCAAAAGAACCGCAGTTTCAGGGGGGCAATATATTTCATCGTTTAAGATTGCTTCTTTTACTTGTAGGAAGAAGAGTCTCTGGGTTATTTCTTGAATTAGTTCCTCAGACACATCTTCAGGAAAGAATTTAGCTCGAAACTTGAATTGCAGCGGATTTTCTTTTCTTACATCTTGCTGTGTTACCTTAAATATGTTTTAGATAATTATCAATAGTAAAAATCTTACACTATGATCTAGACTCCTATTCAAGTATATTTAAGGGATAGATATTGAAACAGCACAGAATTCTGAAAGTTGTAAGTATAGAGCTTGAAGGAGAACTTAAAATTTCATATTCTTTTGGTCAGCTAATTTTAAATATGCATTTATTTATGGTCAAAATTCTTAATTCTACTCACTTTAAAAACTTACTTAAAAATCTGTTTTAAAAGACACTATTTTGGAATATAGTTTTTAGTGATTTGTATGTATAATGTTTAGTGTTCGCCCCCTCAATGTTAATACCAAAAGCAAATTTTAAAAAAAATTAAAATAAATAGCATACATCACTACAGCAAAGTCAATTATACTTTGAAAAAACTTAAATTTTAAGGCAATTGTTTTTTTAACAATTTAGCCCATATATAGATTTCAATCCCTATTTTAGGGGTTACTGGACAGTTACTAGATTATTTTAATCCTTCTTAAATGAAGACAATATATATATATATATATATATATATATATATATATATATATATATATATATATATCTGTACAGTGAAAAAAAATTTCCCTAAATTGCCATATGATAATATATATTTGGATATTCTGATTATATTCCCTAAATAAATAACTCCCCAATTTCATTATGGTCCTGAATTTCCAAATGCCTCCTAGATACAACCATTTTGATGTTCCACTTACATCCCAAACTGAACTCATCATCACTTAATTACCATGCTCAATATGCATATCACTTCCAACTTGCACATTTCTGATTATGGTAGTATGGTTTCTCCCTAAATACGCTGGATATTGTGGGGTCTTTTTTAAACTCCCTCCTCATAAATCAGTTGTTGAATCATGTGAATCATATCTCAATCTCAATAACATCTTTTGCATTCAACTCTTCTACTAATATTACCAAAATGTCTAACATTGACACTCTTACTTTTTCCTGATTTCTGAGTGAAATTCTTCTCTCCCATTAGGTCCAGGACAGGTAAAAATTCCTTCATGAGGATAACTTTTCACCATACAATCTCAGTTAAATTGATTTCTCCCTCCTCAAATTCTATCAGAATACACTGTTCAGAGTTCTCCATTGTCCTCACATTATATCTGTATCAAACTTTTGTGTATATCTTATTTTTCCACTGCACTCCTGCAGGATCCAGACAGTATATACATATATTTTATATCTTGGTAAGCCCAGCAGCAAAAAAGTGCATTGCACATGAATTAAATTGACTTATAAACTGCAGTTGGTATGTAAGTTAATTTCTCACACAAGAACATTAGAAGGAAAGTGAAATATGGGGAAATAAATGATACTTTTAAAAAGATATAAATAAAAGACTTTAAATAAATTTAAGATACACTTGCACAGATAACCAACCCTGGTTAAACATATTTAAAAAAGCAGAATTCCTGAAAAATATGTAAAGTTCAACAGGACAGTGATTTGACTGTCTGCCCATCTTACAAATTCCTAATCACTTTTCTCTGTTACTTTATTGTTGGTCTTATTATTGATTTGCCAAGCAAAGTTTAAATGCTTTCTCCAAATAAATATCTCAAAACTTTCCTTTGAAATAAAATCATGAATTGAACAATAAAAATTAGAGAAATTAGGAAGAAGCAGGAATTGTACCCACAATCCAAAGATGACTTAGCCAGGGATCAGCAGAGCTCCCTGAAGTTTAAAAGCTACCTCTGACAGATACTGGCTGTGGGACTCTGTCACTTAACCTGTTCCTCTCAGTTTCCTCAATTGTAAAATGGTTATAATACCATTCTAGGGTTGTTGGGAAGAACAAATGAGATACTGGTTGGAGAACATTTAGCAGAATACCTGTTATGTAGTAGGCAATATAGAAAAGCTTTTCCTTGCCCATTGGGCACAATTATAAGACAAATTTCAGAGGAATAAATGTACAATTTAGATTCAGAGAAACTCATGTACCTACTCAGTTGCTGACAGTCAACATATAACAACACCTGGTATTTATTTATATGGCCCTTTAATGTCTTTCAAGCACTTTACCCATATTATCTAATTTTAACACTGTGACTCTCCTGTGACGTAAGGATTATTATTATACTCATTTTATAGATATGAAAAAATAGATTTGAGAGAGGTGATAAATGAATGGCCTAAGGCAACACAGCTAGAAAGGTCTGAGACAGGATTCAAAATGGGTTCTCCTGATTCCAAGCCCAGCTCTAAGCACTGAACCTAGCACCTCCATATGATCATCATAAATCATTGTCTTTACCTTTTTATTTAGCTTAAGCCAAGTTGAGTAGCCTTTACTATCCACATACTGCAGCCCAAAAAACCAGACTTCACGCAGGCCAACTGTTTTCACCACCTTAAAAAAAAAGAAACAGATCAGTGCTTGTTGATCTTTCAGAATGGATTATAACATTTTACTTTGAGGGTTCAATGTAAATAAGCTTGTTGTACTTTCAACCACAAATAAAAATTGTTCTGTTTTTTGAAATATGCAGCACAATGCTCAAAATAGCAGTGAATATAACTCCTAAGGAAACTGTGATTTGTTGAGTCAAATTCCATATTGCTCCCTGTAGCTCCATGCCCCGAAAAAAAAACCTCTTCAGGAATTCTCCTTTCCTCAGGCCTCTGAAAACTTCAGAAATTGTCTGAGGAATTCTGAATAGATATATGCTTGAATATGTGTGCTTGAATTTAAGAATACTTGATATACAACAAACCTGCTAAGAGATAAGTAGTAAAAGCATTAAGCATAGCATGAAACTGTCCTGTGCTTTACCAAAGGATTCACATTTGCATTCTTGTTAAAACTGAGTTTTCATGATATATTTCTAAGTTACAAAAACAACATACTTCCAAGCCACAAGGATACAATGATGCACATTTCATGACCAAATCTATGGCTAAACAGAGTATCCCAGTGTTTAGAGGCACTTAATTCAGAATTCAGTTCTCCCTCCTTATTTTATTTTCAACTTAATAAACTGCTTACAAGTGATTGAATAGTACAACACAAGCTCCCTGAGGGCATAAGCTATTTTGCACTATGGGGCTCTATATCTCCCTGACCTTGAACAGAGTAGGTACTTATGTTCTTTGTTGGACTGAATACAGTTTTATGAATTAATCCACCATCAAGTCTTTCTTAAGCTGCTATATTATATGCCAGGCATATAATAAAGACAAATAAAATAAATGAAACAATCTTATCAGAACAACAAGAATATTCTTAAATATTTATCAAATAAGTATAAAGAAACTAAATACAAATAAGCAAAAAGAAATAAAATGAGAGGCACTTTGAGGGAAAAAAGTCATAGCAATTCAGGTGATGAGGAAAAGTTTCACAGACAAAGTGGTGCTTGAGGTATATCTTCAAGGAAGAAAAGGAATCTTTCTGGGAGACAGAAGGGAGAAGGATGTGCATTACTGATCTGGGGTATAACCAGTGCCAAGATACCCAAATAGGAGGTGGAGTATTGCATGTGAGGAACAGAGAGAAAGTCTGGGTGGTTACATCAGAGTGTAGAATGGAGAAAAATGTGCAATAAGGTTGCAAACAGAGGTTAGAGCCAGCTTTGTAGAGCTTTAAATGCTGAATAGTGGAATTTGCATTTAATTTTAAGGCAAGAGAAAAACACTTGAATTTGATGGGGGTAAGGGTGGGTAGAAAGAGAATGGATCAGGACACTGTTACTATAAGGATGCCATCAACAGAAATAGACAAGTTTTGAATCAGGTGGGTTTTCAGCAAATGAAGAACTTTGTTTTGGACATGCTAAGTTTAAGATTGCTCTAGGCCTTTTTATTTTAAGTTTTTTTGCAAGGCAAAAGTGGCTTGCCCGAACTCAGGTCCTCCTGACTCCAGGGCCAGTTCTCTATCCACTGTGCCACCTAGCCACCCCTTGCTCTAGGACTTTCAGTGTGAAATGTCTAAAAGGTAATTGGTGATATGAGAAAGAAGCGCAGGGGAAAGACTAGAACTATACAGTGTACATTTGAGAGTGTCAGAAGTTTAAGAATAAGTACTAAACTAAGGAGAAGTAAGACTATATATAGAGAGGAAAAAAAGGGGCCTGGATAGAGCCTTGGGGAACATTTATACTTATATGGGATTATATGGTTGACAAACCAATAAAGAGTAAGAAAAGTAATAGAAGGAGGAGAACCAGGAGCCAGTGGTGTCACAAAAGCCCCAGAGAGGATAACGTATTCAGTAAGAGACGGTGGTCAACAATGTTTAATGTAGCAGAGAGGTCAAGAAGGATGAGGTCTTTAAAAAAAGATAATAAGATTTGGTAATTAGGAGATCATTAGTAACACTGAAGGAAGTAATTTTAGTTGAATGATGAGGTAGGGGCTATAAGCGTGAGGGGTTAAGAACAGAGAAAGTACAGGCAGATTACAGACAACTTTTTTTCAAGTTTATCTGAGAAATGAGATATAAGACAATATTTTGAAGGAATGGAGAAGTTCTTTTTAAAGGAAGAGAGATGCTGAAGCCAGTGGGGAAAAGAGACTGAAGTTTAGAGAGATTAAGGTTACAAGAAAACACAAAGAGGAAGATATCAGGTACAAATGTAGAGGGGTTGACCTTAATGAGAAAAAGTGTCACTTTATTCTAAGTCTGAGGAAAAGTCAAGAGACATTTCGGGGATTATGAAAAGGGATTTTGAGATGAACAAAGGGGTGTTCTCAAAGGCAATATTTGTAAAGTGCTTTATAAACTTTAAGAAATAAGTATTATAACAATACTAGCGGGGAGGCAGAGCCAAGATGGCAGCATGAAGAGAGCCTTTCCTAGGAGTTCTCTCCAAAATATTCCAAAAACCTTAAAATTATGACTCTAACTAAATTTGAGAGACAGAACCCACAGAAAAAAATCCAGTGAGGCAGTTCTCCAGCCTAAAATAACCTGGAAGATCTTGGGAAAGCTCTGTTCCACAGGAGTGGAGGGGGGTGGCAGTACAGGAATATTGGGCTGGAGTGAAGGAGCTCCGTTCTTCTGGGAACAGTCCGCTAGCACCTGGTGCTCTTGGCAGCAAAAGCAGTTTACTAACTTGCAACCCAGGGAACACCAAGAACAACTCGGAAGATCAGCAGGGCAACCTCTACCAGAGCGAGCATGAAGCCCAGGCCAGCATGGCTGCGGCCATCAGCGCAATCCAGATCCCAGGAAATGAGAGTAGGCCCAGAGAACCACCCAGCAGGGAGCCACCTGGCAGCTGCTTCCAGAGTGCTCAAACCACAGAAAGTAAAGGGGTGGGTAAAGGGGGGAAACTGTTGAGGTCTCTCCTCTGGCCCTGGGACAAGACTCTTGTGCTTTGTCTGCATTCAGATTCTGGTCACAGTCTGAGACTCCCCAATGCCACAGAGTAGGGACCCTCCTCACAGCTCTAGGGCAGAAGGTTGTGCTTGTGATCATCCATAGATCAAAGCAGATCAAAGCAGGAGAGCAGTCAGAGCCTCTCATAAGACCTTGAAGCAACTGAAGTCCTTGCAGGGGTGTCCCAATAATACTCAAAATCTCAGGAAGGGGGTGGGGCTAGGTGGCGCAGTGGATAGAGCACTAGCCTTGGAGTCAGGAGTACCTGAGTTCAAATCCGGCCTCAGACACTTAATAATTACCTAGCCGTGTGGCCTTGGGCAAGCCACTTAACCCCACTGCCTTGAAAAATCTAAAAAAAAAAAAAAAAAAAACCTCAGGAAGCACTCCAAAACCAGGGCAGAGGCTGGGGAAATGAGTAAACAGGGGAAAAACAAGAAATCCAACCACAATTACTTTGGTCCCATAGAGAACCAATACACACACTCAGAAGATGAGAAAGTCCCAGCTTCTGCATCTAAATTCTCCAAGAAATACAGAAGTTGGTCTCAGGCTATTTCAGAGTTAAAAAAGGTTTTGAAAATTAAATACAGAAGGGTAGAGGTAAAAATGGGAAGAGAAATGAGGAAGATGCAGGGAAAAACACGAAAACCAAGTCAACAGCTTAGTCAAGGAGATCCAAAATAATGCTGGAGAAAATAGCATACTAAAAACTAGTTTAGATCAAATAAAAAAAAAAACTTCAAAAAAGTTAATGAGAAAAATACCTTAAAAGCAGAATTGGCCAGATGGAAAAGGAGATAAGAAAGGTCTCTGAAGAAAACAAAACCTTCAAATGTAGAATGAAGTTAAAGGAAAGCTGATGATTTTGTAAGGAATCAAGACACAATAAAACAACATCAATAGAAAGGAAAATTAGAAGAAAATGTGAAATGTCTCAATGAAAAAACAATGGATATGGAAAACAGATCCAGAAGAAACAATTTAAAAATTATTGGGCTATCTGAAAGTCATGATTAGGAAAAGAGCCTTGACTTCATTTTTAAAGAATTTCTATAGGAAAACTGTCCTGATATCGTAGGCAAAATAGAAATTGAGAGAATCCACTGATGGCCTACTGAAAGAGATCCAAAAGAAAAAAGAATCCCCAGGAATAATATAGCCAAGTTCCAGAACTCCCAAGTCAAAGAGAAACTATTACAAGCAGCCAGAATAAAACAATTCAAATTATCATGGGGCTGGAGCCAGGATTACACAGTATTTAGAAGCATCCACCATAGGGCTTGGAATATAATATTCTGGAAGGCAAAAGACCTTGGAATGCAACTGAGAATCAACTACACAGAAAAACTGAACATCCTCTTCCAAGGGAAAAGATGGATTTTCAATGAAACAGGGAAATTTCAAATGTTCCTGTTGAAATGACCAGAGCTGAACAGAAAGTTTGATCTTCAAGTACAGGACTCAGGTGAAGCATAGAGAGGGTGGATGAGAAGGGTAAATTATGAGGGATTTAATGATGATGTACTTCGTGTATTCCTGCAGGGGAAGATGATACTGATGATACTCATGCGAACCTTCTTATTTATAAGAGTAGTTAAAAGGAGCTTTTTTATAGATGAGGCATAGGAGGGAGCTGAACATGAATGTATAACATTTTTAAAATCGAGTCAATGGGTGAAAAGGAAATGTAATGGGAGAAAGAAAAGGAGAGGTAGAATAGACGAAGATATCTCATGTAAAAGAGCCAAGAAATAGCTTTTGCAATAGTATGGAAGGGGGGAAAGTGAGGGGGGATTGAGGGAGCTTTCATTCTCATCAGAAATGGCTCAGGAAAAAAACAACATATATATATATATATATATATATATATATATATATATATATATATATATTCACACACACACACACACACACACACACACACACACACACACTTAATAGGGCATAGAAATTTAGAAGAAAAAGGAGAGAAAGGGGATGGGAGAAAGAGAACAAGGGAAGGGAGGGAGAGGCAGGGGATAGAGGAGAAGGTGGATCAAAGGAGAGGATGGTCAGATATAGCACATTTTCTTTTTTTACTTTTAGCAAAGTAGTAGGATTGGATGGCCTGTCTGGGATCATGGGTGGTTGCTGGGTCTGGGGCGGGGGGGAATAAAGGCTTTGGGACCTCTTGGCCCCAAGGCTGGTACTCTGTCCACTGTGAAATTCGACTATCCCACGGCACACTTTTGAAGAGGGACAGAGTAAAAGAAGAGAGAAAATATAATAATTGGTAGTGGGAAGAAATGGACAGAAGGAATTACAAGCAGCAGCAGCAACAGCAAATGTGGGAAAATATGGAAGGAACATCTTTGATGGACTTATGATAAAAAATGTGATCCACCCCCAGAGATAGAGTTGATGGTATTGGAACAGACTGAAGCACATTTTCCCCCCATTTTCTTTCACTTTATTTCTCAAGAGTTTTTTTTTTAATTTTGTGGGGGGGAGGGGGGATTGTGTTTACTCTTACAACAAGACTATTTTAGTAATGTGAAAATAATAAAAAATGTAAGCTGGTTAAGGGTCACAGCATATAGACTGTTGGACTTAAGAGCCAGGAAGACCTGAGTTTAAATCCTGACTCAGATACTTACTAGCTGTGTGAGCACCAGAAGGTCATTTAAACTTTCTGTGAATTTTTTTCCTCTATAAAATGGGGATAATAATAGCATCTATTTCCAAGGATTGTCATGAAGTTTTGCAACTAAGATACTGCTAAAACATTAAATATTATCAGATTTATCAGATTAATAGGAGCAGGATCTTCAACTAAGAAGGAAAGAGGAAAGAGAGGCAAGAAGGGTTTGGTGAGAAAAAGAAAAGATTTAGAAAAGCTTTTATGGAGAGTAAGATAGAGAATTGACTGACGAGAAAATAAAAGAAATTTCCTTGTTGCAGTGAAGGACCAGTTGAGGATGAAGAATATTGATATATAATACATCTCATCATCTGGATCATGTGACTTCCTCCAGCTCTGCTTATCAATACTTGAGTAGGAGCTGAGGATTCAGATGGTAGGTGTGTATTCCATGGGTGAATTTTGGCAATGATAATGGACAAAAAAAAAAGAGCAGTGCTGAGATGCACTAGCTCAATAATCTAGAGAGAAGAAAGTGAAATCAACTAAGGGGGAGGCAATGGCCTGAGAATGTGCTGAAAGCTAGATTTCAATAAAGGCAAAGAATGGACTCAGAAAGGGTGCATAGCCAGACAAAAACATGGTAACCAAGATCAAAAGAAATGTAGTAAATTGGGAAACAATTTTTACAACTAGTATTTCTAATAAAGGACTCATTTCTAAAATATACAGAGAACAGAGTAAAATTTTCAAAAAAACAAGTCATTCCCCACTTGACAAATGGTCAAAGGATATGCAAAGGCAATTTACAGTTGAGGAAATCAAAGTTATCCATAGTCATATGAAAAATTGCTCTAAATCATTACTTATTAGATAAATGCAAATTAAAGCATCTCTGAGGTACCACCTCACAACTCTCAGACTGTCCAATATGACCAGAAAGGACAATGATCAATGTTCGAAGGGATGTGGGAAATGTGGGACACTAATACAGTGTTGGTGGAGCTATGAACTCATCCAACCTTTCTGGAGAGCAATGTGGAATTATGCCCAAAGGGCAGCAAAAATATGTATAACTCTTTGATCCAGCAATACCACTACTGGGTCTATACTCTGAAGAGATGATGAAAAAGGGCTATATTCATAGCAGCCCTTTTTGTGGCAGCAAAGAATTAGAAAGCAAGTAAAATGTCCTTCAATTGGGGAATGGCTTAGCAAATTGTGGTACATGTATGTCATGTGAACACTACTGCTTTATTAGAAACCAGGAGGGATGGGAATTCAAGGAAGCATGGAAGGATTTGCATGAACTGATGCTGAGCAAGATGAGCAGAACCAGAAAAAAAACACTGTACACCCTAGCAGCAACATGGGGACGATGATCAACTTTGATGGACTCACTCATTTCATCAGTGCAACAATCAGGGACAATTTTGAGCTATCTACAATGGAGAAAACCATCTGTGTCCAGAGAATGAATTGTGGAGTTTGAACAAAGACTATTACCTTCAATTTAGAAAAAAACATTAACTTATTATGCAATTTTACTATCTTTTATTTTATTTTTCTTCCTTGAAGATATGATTTCTCTCTCATCATACTCAACTTAGATCAGTGTATACCATGGAAACAATGTAAAGACTAACAGACTGCTTTCTGTGGGGGTGGGGGGAGAGAAGCAAGAATAAGGCGAAAAATTGTAAAACTCAAAATAAATAAAATCTTTCTTTAAAAAAAAAAGGTAGGGGCAGCTAGGTGGTGCAGTGGATAGAGCACAGGCCCTAGAGTCAGGAGTACTTGAGTTCAAATCTGGCCTCAGATACTTAATAATTACCTAGCTGTGTGGCCTTGGGCAAGCCACTTAACCCCATTTGCCTTGCAAAATCCTAAAAAAGAAAAAAAGAAAAAAGAAAAAAAGAAAAGGCGAACAGCATAGAATAATAGTCAGATAGAGGAATAACAGAATTTAAATTGGGCAAATGTAACATTTCTGCATAATGGTAAGATCCAGTAGGTGAACATGTATGGCCAAGACAGAATGGAAGAATAGATGATGAAAAATATAGAGCCTGAGAAACTGAATGGCTAGGGAGATTGTTTATGTCCCTTATACTAAGGGTAGGAGCTGGAAAAGGGAGGAAGACAGTGAATTAGATACTAACTCCTTGAGAAAGGATTGCATATAGCCTCAGGACTCAAAGGATAACCACATGGATTGGATGGAAGATTAGATACTGCTAACTTCAAAAGAAAATAGCTGGCTGAATGACACTGGTCATGAAAGATGAGAAAGGAAACAAGTCTTTATTAAGCACCTATTCTAAACCAGGAAAAAAAAAGGCTAAGCACTTGACACATTATCTCATTTGATCCTCACAACAACAAAAGTAGCTGCTATAATTATCCCCAGGTTAAGTAAAGGAAATTGAGGTTAAATGACTTGACCAGAGTCACAAAGTTATTATCCGAGACCAGATTTGAATTCGGTCTTCCTGCCTCTAGGTCCAGGTATTCTATATGATATCATTTGGGGAGTCAAAGTAGAGGCATTGAATATGTAATAATAAAGTGACTAAGCATGAAAAAGGTAAAAAAAAATCATTTATATAAAGATAATTAATAGCACTTCATTTTTTGAGGTATTCAATTTTCGGTAAGAAGATCATTTCCTCTCCCTTCTCATGATATACCATTAGAAAGAGATAGCATAGGGGCAGATAAGTGGTGCAGTGGACAGAGCACCTGGAGTCAGGAGGACCTGAGTTCAAATCCAAGATAGACACTTTAAAAAACAAAGAAAAAGATATAGCATGACAATTATTTTAATTTGCTATGAAGTAGAATTAAAGCTACATTTGTTATACTGTGTAATTCTTATTTAATTCAGTTCTACTCTACATTTAGAATTAGAAGGACTAGAAATAAGAAAGAAGGGTAGAAATAAGAATGAAGAGGAAAGCATGTCTCTGGTATTAGTTAACAAGATGTCTGCTTAATGGTTTTAATAAGTGCTAAAATTAAACCTAAAAAGTTCACTCATAATAAGAAATCCTTCCAAGACTTTAATGTTTGCCTATAATTGGTCATATTATCTTTAGATTTAAAAAGAAAAGCAAACTTTCTAAAGTTCAATTATGTATTTTACCAAATTTTATAGATGCTTAGTCAACTAATAAAAATAACACTCAAGGATGTTAAGGTATCTGCTAAAATTCTTAAGACTATTACCAGAAATTTTAGGCCATAATAAATTAAGATTTGCAAAGGGCCCTAAAAATGTATTAAGTCCAAAAATTTCACATTTTTGATGAAGAAAAAAAGGTCTCCTTGATGTCAATTAACTTGCTTAATACCATACATATTAGTAAATGGCAAGGTTAATATTTAAATCCAGGCCTTCTGAATACATCAAGAGATCTTTCCACTGTATCACCTATTTCTAGGTAATAGCAAACAAATAATCAAACGGTGCTCAAAGTAAATTACTTTGACTTCCCTTTTCAAAATTTTTCCTTTCTTCAACTTTCAACAAAAATATTAGCTAATTGATGGTCATTCCTGTCAGATGTGATCATTCCTTCTTCTGAACATGTATAGAACTTTGCTTATTATCTTTTTCTTTTTATACTCATCACACACTGCTTCGTATCATATTATTCCTACATATCTCATTCCCTTATCAGACAATAAGTTCTTCAAAGAGACTGTTGAGATCATTCTCACAATACTAACAGTGCTTTTCATAAAGAATTCAATAAACAATCATTCAATTTCACCTCAGAAACAGAGTGTCCTTTATAATTAAGATGAAAAAAAATAAAAGTCCTGTCCAAATAGTGATAAATGTTAACATGAAAATACACATACTCTACAAACAACTTATCAATGATGAGTAGTAAATAAGATGGAAAATAGTACCTAAAAATATACATGGGTAGTAAATTTACCTGGTCAAATAACTGTTTGCCAGTTGTATTGGGTTGGATAGCAAATTCCAGCTCTGCATCCATAGTAGTTACTCTTACATTGATCTGTAATAAGAAAAAAGAGAAAGAGAGAGAGAGACAGACAGCAAAATGAAAAATTTTTTCTAGTAAATACTGGGCTAAATCAGTAATCTTATCTTTTATAAGGCTATTTATATGGCAAACTCTTACATTGGGCAAAGAGCAATTAAACAATATTCTACTAAATTAAATTTTAAGTACCTCTTTTCTTCCCTGCATTATAGTATCTCCCCAAAGGCTTAACAAAGAACACTCTGCATACCTGACAATATTTAATAATCTCTGTGGAATTAATTTTAATTCTTTTATTTACTCAGAGATATAATGTCCCCAAAATCTTAGTACAGTCCTAATCTTTAATAATTTGAGAAGTATGATTAAAAACTTATGAATTTAAAGTTCTTTTATACTTATTTTGTTTTGCCTACCTTGAGTCTCTCCCCACTCCAAATTAATTCTCCATTCAACCACTAAAGGTCAGACCATGATAATTCCCCTCTCCTCAATGAACTCTAAAGCCCTCTGTCACTCCGAGGATCAAATATAAAATTTTCTGTTTGGTATTCAAAGCCCCTTTTATAAACAAAACCAATTTACAAAAATTAAATGTTCATTTGTACTGCAAAACAATTTTCTATAGAGACACTACTGTATGATATAAAGACAACTGGACTAGGAGAAACAAAATTTGGGCTTGAATCCTACCCTCCATGTTACAAAAATGAGCAAATCATTTAATCTTTCCAGTATAAAAGGCTAAGAAAGTCTCAATTTTTCCACTTGCAAAGTTAATATAATAATGCTGCTAATACTTGTATCCCTCTTTAGGTTGTTGTGAGGATCAAATGTATGTAAAATTATGGAGCGATTGGAGGGAAGAAAAGAAAGAACTATGCACCAGACACTGAGATGTAAAGAATGTATTACTTAATTGTAATTATTATTTCCTATTTTCAAAATACTTTCACATTTTATCTGACACTCACAACTATGGGGTAAGTAGAGAAGAAATAGTCTCAGTTTCTGATTGAGCACACAGAGGTTCAGAGAGGCTGAGTCCCTTACTGAAGGGTGTACAGTAGTAGTTTGTATAGCTGGGACTAGAATTCAAAGTTTCAAACCCAGGTAGATTTTTTTTTTAAATCCAATCTCTCCTTTCATTACACAGACCTCTGGTATTATTACATGAGATCATGCTTTAAGATTCTTCTACTCTTTATAATCATTTTTTAGTGAATGAATTAATCCAGGCCTGAGGGGGAAGATAATTTTGGAGAAGTAAAGTCAAAATGGCAAAGCAGTAGAATGCAGTACAGTGAATTCCTCTTTCCTGCCAATTTTTGCAAATGGATCTAGAAAAATCACCAAACTAAATCGTGATGGAGAAACTCAAGAAAAAAATCACAGTGAATAATTTTTCCAACCTAGCTCCCCTTACGGAGACAGAGAGAGAAAGAAAGAAAGAGATTTGTGGACACTGGGGCAAGTTCTGACCAGGAGCATGTTGCATTGGGAGCATTCTAACATAGAGAAAGGCTGTGCACAAGGGAAAGAACAGGTCCTAAACCCAAACAAAAACATTCCTAAACTCTTTAGAGGGATTCTGACAGCACAGATGCCAAATAGCAATCTTGTTACCTAATACAGAGTTCCAGGTCACAAATCCAAGGTGTACAAAGGTAGGAACTCATACCTGGCACTTGTCCAAAATAAGGAAGTTGTGACCCTGAGTGGTATATCAAGAGATGAGAGTTCAGAAGCAAGCTAGTCAGTGACCTTCTGTGTCCAAGTGTGAATTATGTTCAAAACAAGGTTCTATCATTTTCTTTTAATTCCTCTTTTTTGTTATAAAAAGTCAGCTCTATAAATCACTCCTTATCTTCGACCTCAGAGGGGTCAGGTCACCTAAATTGACATGCAAATGTTAGCTTTGCAAATCAAATCATAGAGGATTCATTGGGCTTTGTCCTTAGATTCCTTTTTATTTCAAATAATTTTACTACAACTTGGAAAACAAATCAAAGAGAAAAAAAAAAATCTTCACTTTTTTATAGAGGAGTCTGATAAATCAGGTGTTATCCTGATTGTGGCTTCTTGAATTCTTCCTTTCTGGTTGCTTGCAGTATTTCTTGTTTTGACCTTGAAGCCCTGCATTTTGGCTATGCTGGTCCTGAGAATTTTCATTTTAGGCTTTCTTTCAAAAGGAAACTAGTAGATTGATTCTTGCTATTTCTCCTTTTAACTTATTATAAGAGATCTGGACAGATTTCATAAAATGTGATATCTAGGATATATTTTTTTTGTTTAAAGAAAGTGTTATGGTAATCCAGTGATTCTTGGCAATGCTAAACCAATATGATCCGAGGACTAGAGATTCTCTGCCTCTGCTCTAGATGGTTAAGGATATAGGCTTATAGCTAAATATAACTTACAACAAAACAGAGTATAATCTTACCACAGGGAAAAAAGGAACCTTAAATGAAATAAAGGACTTTTTATAAAAATATCCCTAATGAAATGACTTGAGATGAGTAGAAATTCTTAAGTTCAAACACAGAAAGAGTTAAGAGAAACATAAAAAGGTAAACATGACTGACAATAAGTGGCTAAGTAACAAGAATAAACTGCTCAGATTCTAAAATGGGGAGTTCACATTATATGTCCCTTCTGAACCCTATAATCATCAAGGGTCACAGAGGAAATCTTAATTGAACAAAGTCTGAGACTGATTCTGTCTTTTTTTTAAAAAAAAATTATCTTTTTGCTAGGTTTTGGAGCGTCATATTTTTCTCTCCCTGCATCCCCCCCTTTTCTCCTTACCCCTGATAGAAAGCATTCCAATATAGATTGTATATGTACAACTATGTTAAAAATATGATACTATTATGTCTTGAAGAATGGAGAGGGAAGAGTAAAATACTAGAAGGGGAAAGGAAAGGAATGTTACAGAAACTTATCTCACTCAGGGATGCAAAATAGACTTCTACACAAACAAGGAAAAGAGGCTAGGAAGAAGGGACTGACATTTAAACCTCACTCATCTGAACTGGTCAAAGGAGCAAAACCTGGGTGTACAAAGCACACATTGGGTACATAAATGTTTCATTCAATAGGAAAAAAGGAAAGAAATAGGCAAAGGGAGAAGGGGGGTATTAAATTAATGGGAGAAAATAAAACAAACTCCAAGAATATACAAAAACATTTATACTTTTTGAGATGAACAGAAAATGAGAGTCTTACAGGTTGTTCATCAGTTGAGGAATGGCTGAACAAATGGATATTAAAATTTAATGGCACTGTGTTTTTTTTTTTGGTAAGGCAATGGGGTTAAGTGGCTTGTCCAAGGCCACGCAGGTAGGTAATTATTAAGTGTCTGAGGCTGGATTTGAACTCCTGACTCCAGGGCTGGTACTCTATCCACTGCACCACCTAGACGTCCCTATTATGTTCTAAGAATGATGAAGAGAAAGGTTTCAGAGTAAACAGAACCAAGAGAACAATTTATGCAATAACAACAAAATAATAAAGACAACAACTTTAAAGAATTGGGAACTCTGATCAGTGTAATAACCACCTATGATTCTAGATGCCTGATCATTATAAACATGTTCCCCAAATCATTTGATACAGGAGTGGGGGACAGAGTACAGAACAATGTGTTTTTTCCAAGTTGGCTAATGTGAATATGCCTGACAATATATGCCTGTAATAAGGATTTTGTTTTTCTTTTATGCTGCTTTGGGGGGGGGGGGGATAGCACTGAAATAAAAGGAAAAAAGGAAGAATTTTATTGTTTTAAAAATAAGTGATTTTTTCCTAAAAGAGGCATTATTTTGCCGGGGCTTAGAAAAAACCAAGGCTCAGCATAAATGTAGCATCATAAAAAGGGGGAAATAATGTGGAATATTCTATCACCCCTTTCATTAAGTTGTTTCTACCAATCCTGTGATCAAAAAGGGAACCAACTGCAGAATATAAGTTCTTTGATTATAGGATTTGTTTTGCATTTTTGTCATTTTATCATCATAGCTTAACACATTGCTTTGATCATAATAGACTTTTTTTTTTAGGTTTTTGCAAGGCAAATGGGGTTAAGTGGCTTGCCCAAGGCCACACAGCTAGGTAATTATTAAGTGTCTGACATCAGATTTGAACCCAGGTACTCCTGACTCCAAGGCTGGTGCTTTATCCAGTACGCCACCTAGCCACCCTCATAATAGACTCTTAAAAAAATGTGTACTGAATAGAATTGATAGAAGGTAATTTCACATAAAAATCTCATAGGTGGTTGACAAAGTACTGGATCTCAAGAAGACCAGAGTTCAAAACAGGCCTCAGACACTAGGCAAATTTCTCTATCACAGTTACCTCATCTGTAAAAAAGGGAAAACAGCAGAACCATCCTTCTCAGCGTTGTTTTAAGAATAAATGAGATACTAAATCATTACTGATTAGAGAAATGCAAATTAAAGCATCTCTGAGGTGGGACTGGCCAATATGACAGAAAGGACAATGATCAATGTCGGAAGGGATGTGGGAAATCTGGGACACTAATACATTGTTGGAGAAGCTGTGAACTCATCCAGCCTTTCTTGAGGGAAATTTGGAATTATACCCAAAGGGCAATAAACACGTGCATACCCTTTAGATCCAACAATACATTACTGGGTCTATACCCTAAAGAGATCATGAAAAACGGTTAAAAACATTACTTGTACAAAAATATTCATAGCAGCTCTATTTATGGTAGCAAAGAATTGGAAATTGACTGAATGTCCCTCAATTGGGCAATGGCTGAACAAACTATATGTACATGGTATATGTATGTTATGGAACACTATTATTCTATTAGAAACCAGGAGAGATGGGAATTCAGAGATGCCTAGAAGGATTTGCATGAAATAATGCGGAGATGAGCAGAACCAGAAGAACACTGTACACCATAACAGCAACATGGGGGTAATAATCACTTTTAATGGACTTGTTCATTTCATCAGTACAATAATCAAGGATAATTTTGGCATATCTGTGATGGAGAATACCATCTGTATCCAAAGAAAGAACTGTGGATTTTTGAAAATCGAAGACCAAAGGAAATAACTTTTAATTAAAAAAAAAGTTATCAAAAAAATCACATGATGTAATTTTGCTATCTCATATTTTATTCTTTCCTTAAGGATATGATTTCTCTCTCAACATATTCAATTTTGATCAATGTATAGCATGCACACAATGTGAAGACTATCTATGGGGGGTGGGGGGAGAGAAGCAAGATTGGGGGAAATTGTAAAATTCAAAATTCAATAAATAAAATAAATTTATAGCAAAAGAAAGAATGTGATAAAATTTGTAAAGCATTTTACAAACCATAAAGCACTATGTAAATGCAAGTCATCATTGTTATCATCATGATCATCATCGAGCTAGATAAGATTTTAGAGACCATGTAGGGTTAGAAGTGATAAACGACCTTTTAAAACACGTAGCAAAACTGACATTCGAACTTAATTCAATGTTCTTTTAACAATATTTTCCTCTTGAAAAGTTTTTTAAAAAAATAAAATTAAGAGAAAGAAGCCTGGGTGAGACAATAATAGTAGGTATTAAGTTTTTTTTTAAATGAAAAATGAAAAACATTTAAACTGATGACTTAAAATAGGCTTCTAAGATCTACCAATTACATTTCAATCAAATGCAGAACTATATTAAAATTTTCTTAGTTCCCAAGATCTGATAAGGTCTTGAGCAATGATGGAAACATAATACTTAATTCCATGAAGTATATTTAATGAAAGAGGTTTAAGTCAAAAGAAATAAATTGATATACTTACTGGTTTCGGCATTTTTACTTCCTTTTGTATCTTCTTTTTTGTCTTTGTAGTTTTCCAAGTTCAAATGATCTGTGAAGTAAAAATATAAGGACATTAGTCATAACTTCATAAGTATGATCCATGTGTGTAAGACAACAAATTTTATAGAATATTTTAACATTAAAAAACCTAAAATTATATTTTTAAGGAGTCAATGTATTAGAGGTTTATTACTGTACAAACATTATTCTAGAATTACTAATTAGACTGTTAGTCTAAGCTACTTTCTAAAAATAACATTATACCTTCTTAGTGTCACCCAGCTTTCCTATTATCATTAACTAAAGAATAGTTGCTCAATTCTTTAAGAATTCTTCTGTAATGGAGTGAAGGGGGGGGGATGAGAAGGAATGGCATCAGAAATGGCTCAGAGAGGAAATAACATACACACTCAGTAGGATATAAAAATATTTCTTACCCTGGAGAAAAAAGGAGAGGAAAGGGATGGGAGAAGAGGGACAGAGGGAGGGGAGGGGGGTGTAGATATTAAAAGAAAGGGAAGACAGTGGGAGAGGGTAGTTAGATAAAACAGATTTCTGAGAAGGGACAGAGTGAAAGGAGAGAGAGAGAAAAAAAATAAATGGGTGGGGAGGAATAGAATGGAGTAAAATATAGTTAGATATAGCAACTATGGGAAAAAATACTGAAGCAACATCTCTGATGGACTTATGATAAAGAATGCCAACCCATCCCAGGGACAAAGCTGATGATATCTGAAGTATACTTTTTTTCCCTCTCACTCCATTTCTCTTGAGGTTTCTCTACCTTTGGGGGGGGGGAGAGTTTATGTTTACTTTTACAACAAGATTATTGTGGTAATGTGAAAATAAATTATCTGCTAATATTAACTAGCTATAACTGCCTCTCATTCTCTATTATATGTTTGAAAGATACTCAATAACAAGAAGCACTTAATAAGTTACAATTCATTTTTTTAGTATAAGTGAAGAATAAGCAAAGATTCAGATCTTTAAAATGATAGGACAGGGCACTAGGTGGCACAATGGATAGAGCACCTGTCCTGGAGTCAGGAGGACCTGAGTTCACATTCAGCCTCAGGCACTAAATTGCCTAGCTGTGTGACCTTGGACAAGAAACTTAACCGGTTGCTTTAAATAAATTTTTAAAAAAAGGCAGGACAGTGTTAAGGAAAATGTCGTCCATATCCAGAACTGTGAATTTTGAATGGAGAACACTTTTTAAAAACTTCTATTAGTTTTCCTTTTTTGCTCATCCCCCCCTTAAATTCTAATTCTCTTTCCCATATGACTAATATAGAATTATGTTAAACATGACTGTACCTGTATAACTTTTACCAGTTTGTTCACCACTTTGAATAGAAGAGGGAAGGAAGGATGGTAGAAAAATGTGGAACTCATAAACTTGCAAGTGGATGAATATTGAAAATTATCTTTGCATGTAGTCAGAAAAATTAAATGAAATTTCAATAAAGGTGAAAAAATATAGGTCAGGTATATACCTGGTATCATATTACAGAAGGGAGAAAGAAAGACTAAGTACATAATGAAAATATCTTTTCATGGGGCAGCTAGGTGGCACATTGGATAGAGCATTGGCCCTGGAGTCAGGAGGACCTGAGTTCAAATTCGGCCTCAGACATTTAATAATTACCTAGCTGTGTGGCCTTGGGAAAGCCACTTAACCCCACTGCCTTGCAAAAAAAAAAAAAACCTAAAAAAAATCTTTTCACCACCTTGCCAAAGACAAAAAACATTCTATTTAAAAAACGGTTTTTGACATCACTGCTTCCATGCAAGAAATTATATACACTGAGTTATTTATAGTATGCTTCAGTAAATGTGGGCATTGAAAAATACAGAAGAGTAAGAATAAATTATTACTTTACTATTGCTATGGAATTTCAAAGTAGGTAGGAAATTTCAGCAGTCACTTAGTAATCATAGACCTCCCCCCCCAAAATATAACATATCTAACAAGTGTTCATTATGTTCACTTAATGTAATTTGTACTTAATATCTTTCAAAAGGATGTGCTGTGTTTTTCATTCTTATTAATTATATAAATATAAGGCATGTTTTTAAAACCAGATTTTCCTCAAGACACAGACCTGCACTTATCAAAAAAGTTAACGAACGCAAACTGAACACCAGTTTTTACTAGGAGTGAAGCTCAAAATTTTTAATTTTCTTCATACATTCTTATCGAGGATAGCTTATCCATATCCTGTAACATACTCTGTGCACAAAATATATGCAGTAAATAATTCATGAATCAATCATTTGGTTTATCATAAGCAAAGCTTGACCAAAAATAAACAAGCAGCAAGGACATAGATCATCCACTTCCTCTTGTAAATTTTAAGTTACACGTTTTTCCCCTGTTCGTATATACAATAGAAGAAAATGCAGGTCTTTATTATGTATAGTTTGCTTTTTAAATACTTCAATGCTATCCTGCTATGCTGTGATTCCTTCTGAGTGTCTGTATTCTTTTGTATATTTCAAAAAATAAGTTTCCATGACCCTCTATTCTTTTATTTTAATATTAATCTTAATCCTTTACTTATTTTTCCCCACCCCATCAATCTTCTCTGCTTCTCAAGCTGGAGAAAATGAAAATGAAATCCAAAGGTTTCTAACAAATCAATATAATCACACAAAACAAATTCTTAAAATGTGTCACATCTGGGAACTTGAGTTTAATAACCTGTCAAGAGGTAGTTGACCAATGTTCTTAACTCTCTCTCAAAGCTGTCTTTATGATGTTATTATTATTGTATAAATTGTTCTGTTCCCTTCATTCTGCATCAGTTTATGTAAGTTTCCTAGGTTTCCATGATTCTTTTTTTTTTAAGGTTTTTGCAAGTCAATGGGGTTACGTGGCTTGCCCAAAGCCACACAGCTAGGTAATTATTAAGTGTCTGAGGCCAGAATTGAATTCAGGTCCTCCTGACTCCAGGGCCGGTGCTCTATCCACTACATCACCTAGCCGACCCTCCATGATCCTATTTTATCATTTCTCCCAGCAAATTCATATTCCACCATAAGCACATCCCATAATTTATTCAGTCATTTCTTATTTAAAAGGCATTCTCTTAGTTTCCAGTCATCACTATAAAGAGGATATTTTTCTACCTATGGATCCTCTTTCTCTTCTTTTGATTTGTGACTATTCTGTAACTGTAAGAAAAATTTTCTATAACAAATTAGTGTAATGTTACAAATATGGAATAAAATTATAAAATAATTATCTAAAAGCAGGTAGTGATTATCTCCCTTACTGCAGGACTTCAAGAAAAGACCACATGGCCCTTTCTCAAGGATGTTATAAAGAAGATGGATTGGACTGTATAACTTACATTATACCACTTCACATTTACTACCATTTCTGAACCTTATTTCCTGTTATTTGAACTATGGATAAGCTTCCTGCCTAACTTCTCAGGTTTGAGTTTCTCTTCGTAATACATTAAAATATATTGAATCAATCAGTTTAATTTTTTATGGCCAGACCTTGTACTACAACACCATTTTAGCAGGATTAGGATTATACAGTCCAAAATCACTATCACCACTGATTATGTCCCTGTGCTTTTAAAAACAAAAGTAAACCCTCATAACTTGTAAAACAGGGTCTTACTTAGCATACAAATTCAACACTTTCCATAACCTTGATGCCAACCTATATTCCTACAATCATTAACTGGCAAGTCATTTAAGCTTCTTTGAGACCAATTGATGGGCATTCCTTCAGTTTTCATTCTTTTACTGCATTCTTTTAGTGCTTTACTTATTCCACCCAACAAATTCAACTGACAATTATTAAGCAACTAAGTGAAAGGAACTAAGCTAGAAGAATTAAAAGGCAAGTCCTTGCCCTTTTTTAGCTGCTTTATATTGCAGGGTTTTATCTTATTATTTCCTAATAGCAAGCAACTTGAGGGGAAAGATCATGTCCACAGATCTTTATATTTACCATAACTACAGACTTTTAACATAGTAATATTTCATGAGGTACTGCTGAAGAGATGAAAATTATAATGGCTGGAGAAACAATTCTGGAAACTAAAATCATGTAGGATAGCATCATGTAAAATCCATACTGATAGAGCTGAGATGAGAGGACGATGGGGAAATAAAATTTACAATCCCAGAAGATTTAATAGACCAATTTTTATAAGAAATCTGAAGCAGTTTTAAAAATTAGTATTATAGTATTTGCATATATTCTTATGAAATAGTAAAAATTATCAGTCCACAAAGTATTTACTACTTGAGTCTATAATTTATGACATTTTAATTTACAAATGATAAATCTAAAGCTGAAAGGGTTAACTAATTTACAAATGATGTATCTAAGGCTGAAAGGGATAACTAACATAACTAATTTACCAAATACTTGGGTAATGTCAGAATCAAGAATGGGTCTTGTTTCTTCTGACTTCATTTTTAAGAATATTTCCATTATACCCTATCTCTTCAGAAATGACCTCTTTAGTATCAATGGACTAACAGAAGTTTTCAAAGAAGCCATCAATTTTACCTCCTAAATACTGATAGGATTTCTTTCTTCTTCCTTTTTTTTTTGGGGGGGGGGAGAATTCTGAACTATGATTTTACAAGTATGAGGAATTCCCAGTACAGACTTTGCCTCAACTGAGGACTATCAGCCACTCCTTTGTATCATTTAATATTACTAAGTTATAATCAGGAAGAACTGAGTTAAAATCCAGGCTCAGACACTAGCTGTGTGACCCTAGGCAAGTCATTTAACCTCACTTTCCTCAATTGTAAAACAGCATTTACCTTGCAAGGCTGTTGAAAGAACCAAATTTAATAATATTTGTAAAAATTTGTTTAAGTGCTTAGCACCATACCTGGTATATTGTAGATGCTATATAAATACTTATTCTCTTATTACCATTTCATTACTATTCTCTTTTCATTACCATTACTAATCTATGAACAAAGCTAAGACCTTTATGGATTGGAGGGAGTTCTCATACCTGAAGTTGTCTAAACAATCACTGATCCTCAGTATATATAGGTATTATAACAAAATACAGGTTATCTGTGGAAAAGTTAGAATCATACACATAATCAACAGAAGAAAACACTAAGCTTCCTTGCTGCCTAGAGATGACACAATAGATTGACCTACAAGGGTTGAATTTTTATCCATTTAGTGCCAATAAAGAACCACCAAAATGTCCTAAAAACTATTTTCATTAATGTACACTTGACAAATTTCTATGAAAAATTAAATCTTTGACTAACAAAATCAAGAACACTCAAATTAATATTGGTTGAAATTTAAAAATAAAATTTAACATTTAAAACAAATATTAAAAAATATTCCTTGAGGGTTGAAGAACATCCAATTGGCAATAATTATGATTTTCTCATTAATACTAAAAACTTATCAGAGTATATAGAGTATATAAATAGATCATCTTCAAAGGAAGAAATGCAAATTATTAATAACCACATTGAAATTCCAAATCACTAAAAATTAAAGAAATGAAAATTAAAATGAGTCTACCTCACATGCATCAGATTTTTTTAAAAACTGCCTCAGAAAAATGCAGAAAAATGAAAATGAAAAATACTAGCTCAGTAAGGCACTGTTAAGTAATGATATAAATTAGTCCAGTCATTTTAGAATGCAATTTTGAACTGCACTAAAAACTGAACAAACCTTTTGCCTTAGAACTACCACCTGGCAAAGGGGTTAAAAGGCATTAACACCCTGATGATCTGGAAAATGTGTAAAATTTGACACTTCCCTGCATAATAGAGAAGTTTGAATCATCACAGTATAAAATATGTTGATATTATACAATATTATACATACATTTTATGCATTTCTGAGGTTTTGGGGTTTTTTTTAGGTTTTTTGCAAGGCAAATGGGGTTTAGTGGCTCGACCAAGGCCACACAGCTAGGTAATTATTAAGTGTCTGAGGCCACATTTGAACTCAGGTACTCCTGACTCCAGGGCCAGTGCTCTGTCCACTGCACCACCTAGCCACCCGCATTTCTGAGTTTCTAAGTTTTTCTTTTTAATTTGCTGGTCTTCACATGTTTTCTGCAGCTTCTGCAAAACCCCGCCCCCCCCCCCCCAATTCTCACTTAATTTCTGATGCTAAACCATAATATATTGAAATGGAATTGGGGGAAAGTCAATATGTGTTAGAGTCAACTGTACTACCATTACAACACATATACCACAAAGATCAAATAAAGGACCCACATGCAGAAAGCTATTCAAGGAAGCACTTCAAAAGTGCTTCAGAAAGAAGTTAAAGAAACAGGAAGTTAAACAAATCACTACATATTAGTATAATAAAATATTATTTAATAAAATACAGAATTTGAGCTTGTTGAGCACTTCAGTGGTCATATGAGGCAATCCGTACATAACTGGAATCCCTATTAAACACACTGGACAAGTTTTTCTCCAGTCCTGTTTGAAAACCTCTGAAGTATGGGACGGGGTATGGAGTTGTGAAGAAAAACCTTACACCTCTCCTGGTACCTCATTCAACTTCAGATGTCTCTAACTGAAAAAATTTTTCTGACAACAAGCTCAAATCTGCCTTTTTGCAACTTCTACTCATAGCTCCTGGTTCTGGCCTCTAAAATTTAAAAATCATTCAAATATTTGGGCCAGCATCTATTAGTTTCCTGCCATCCTCCCCAATATCAGAGGAAACAAAATATTTAAATAGCTCATTTCAGAAAGAGAAGTTGAAGAAACCATCAATAACTCCCTAAGAAAAAGTCTCTTAAGTCCTGCTAGATTTAAGAATTAATTCCAATTCTACATAAATTATTTTTAAATAGAGACATTCTGCTGAGTTCCTTTTGACACCAAATTGATGCTGATAGAATTTCTTCCTGTCCCTTTAGTTCTCCATCAGTAGCACTTTTAACTTTTGTTTATTAAAGTATCTATTAAGACAAGATCAAGTCCTAATCTATTTATGTCCAACCTTTCTAAGTATGCTCCCATCCTCTTGCTATTATAGTATAACCTTCCTTAACTAAAATATCTGGTAAAGTTAAGTCACTTGGTGATTTAATTATGTATAGAGGCTCTAAGTGCTCTCCCTCCCTCAGTGTCTATAGCACCCTCATAGTCATTGCATTCCTGTCTCATTTAAATCCACATCCTCTAAGTGCATTCCCTTCAACTATATTCAACTATATTCAACCATTTAACTATCACAAGAAGATAATTCTGGAGAGTTATGGGTGTTATCTTCCTCTGTAGGAATTTATACAGCATTAAGCTATTCACTAGAGGGTTTTTTCCTACCTTTACATTTATCTTTTTATGCATCTCTTGAGTCTTGTATTTGAAGATTGAATTTTTTGTTCAGTTCTGATCTTTTTACTAGAAAATATTTTGGAAGTCTCCTTTTTCATTGAATATCAGTCTTTTTCCCCCCTGAAAGAATATGCTGAATTATACAGGGTAGTAAATTCTTGGAAGTAATTCAAAACCCTCTGCCCTCCGAAATATCATCCTCTAGACCCTCCATTCCTTTTATGTTGAAATTGATAAGTCCTGTAGAAGCTTGATTGTTCTTCCTTTTTATTTAAAATGCTTCTTTTTGGCTGCCTGCAGTTTTTTCTTATTTATTCGAGAATTCTGGAATTTGGCTATTGTAGTGCTTGGAATTTTTATTTCATGTTTCCTTTTCCAGTCAATTTATTTTAGTTTTCAGTGAGTTTCATTTACCTTTTAGATGAATTGCATTCTTTTTTCAGTTGGTTGATTTTATTTTTTGATGAGTTAAAATTCTTTTTCCGATTTGGTTATTTTTAGTTTTAAAGAAGTTTATTTCTTTAGTCAGTTTTTCATAATTTTCTGGCATGGCTCTCATTTCTTTTTTCTGTTTTTCTTTGTCTTCCCTTCTTTCATTTTTTAAAATCTTTTTTAAGTTCTTCCATGAGGTTTTGCATTCGAGTCCAATTCATAAACTCCTTTGAGACTTATGTTGCTGCTTTCTTCTGAGATGGCATTTTTATCATCTGTCTGCATAGTAGCTTTTTGGGTTTTTTTTTCTCATTTTGATTGTTGAGTTCTGCTTCTGAGGTATAGGGAGCATATTCCCAAGCTTTTTATTAAGGGGTTGCAGTCTAATCCCTGGTTTATCACTTGCTAAGATGTTGCCCATGCAGAAGTTTTGTTTCCTCCTTTATGTTCAGGTTCTTCTATGTAGTGGTTTGTTCTCAACCCAGTCTGGTCTGTTTCCCCAGTGTTCCAACTTTGTTTGGGGCTGGGAATCCTCCCTGCTAACCTGCTATGTAGCTGCTGGGCCCTGACCTGCACTGTGGCTAGAAGGGAAAATTCTGGATTTTTGTTTTTATTAATTGGAAGAACTGGATGTTAAGGATGGAGTAGATGATTCAAACCTTAGGTGGAAGTAGAAAGGAAAATCTAGTCTCTTTATCCTAGATTTTGGGCAAGCATATTTGAAAGGGCAGCTAGGTGTGTAGGCCTAGAGTCAGGAACATCTGTGTACAAATCTAGGCATATATAATTAATAGCTGTGTGACCTTGGACAAATTATTTAACCCCGGTTTACCTCAATCCACTGAAAAAAGGATATGGCAAACCACTCTCTAAGCCAAGAAAACCCTAAATGTGGCCCATGGGATCAATGAAGAGTTGGACACAAGTGAATGATTTAACAACAAATATTTCAGAGTTCAGAGGTAAGATAGCTAAGATCCCATGGTGTAAAATGTTTTGGCGGATATCAGCCTATTATGAGAGATGCTCAAGAATGAAAGTGAAAAAACAAAGGAATAAAGTTACAGTGGGGATATGTGTGTGATGTAAGTAGACACCAATATAGAAGCATAAGGAACTCATTAAACAACTTTAATTTTAAAAGAAAGTCACGTAAGATAAGAGCAAGGTAACAAAAGTTGACTATAAAAGCATGGCGTAATCTTGTAAAAATAGTGTGAGGAATACTAAAACTGAGAACAAACTGAATCTCGTGAAAGAAAGCTAAGAACAACAAAACAGTTGGTTTTTTTTGTTTGTTTTGTTTTTAACTATAGCAGACAGAACTTTTTCTTAGAGAATATGAGATGATAGCTGACAACAGATTGAAGGTAGAGTTCCTCAGTTTTTGTTTCTTTTTTTCTCTGTAAAAGAGAATGACCTTTACCCTATGAATATTAGAACAATGGCTAATGAGGAGTTGATACCCAGTTAAATAAGGAGATACTAAGAGAGTACCTAATTGCTTTTGATGAATTAAAGTCACTTGGCCCAGATGAACTGCAGTTTGTTTGGGATCTGGAAGAACTGGGAGATCTGATTGTTAAACCACTGTCAACAATATTTGAGAGATCATGGGGAAAAAAAAAAGAGTACCACAAAATTAGAAAATGATAAATGTCCCAGTATTCTTTTTCTTATTTTTCTTGAGAATAGACTAAAGAGCTTGACTTTGATTCCTGGAAGAATTCTAGAATAGACCATTAAAAAGACTACTGGGAATTTTTTTAAATTTATTTTTATTAAAGATATTATTTGAGTTTTACAATTTTCCCCCCAATCTTACTCCCCCCCTCCACGGAAAGCAATCTGTCAGTCTTTACTTTGTTTACATGTTTTACCTTGATCCAAATAGGGTGTGATGAGAGAGAAATCACATTCTTAAGGAAGAGACAAGAAGATCAGACAATAAGATATATCTTTTTTTCTAAGTTAAAGGGAATAGTCCTTGAACTTCCTTCAAATTCCACAGCTCCTTATCTGGATACAGATGGCACTCTCCTTTGCAGACAGCCCAAAATTGTTCCCCATTGTTGCACTGATGGAATGAGCAAGTCCTTCAAGGTTGAACATCACTCCCATGTTGCTGTTAGGGTGTACAGTGTTTTTCTGGTTCTGCTCATCTCACTCAGCATCAGTTCATGCAAATCCCGCCAGGTTTCCCTGAAATCCCATCCCTCCTGGTTTCTAATAGAACAATAGTGTTCCATGACATACATATACCACAGTTTGCTAAGCCATTCCCCAATTGAAGGACATTTACTGGATTTCCAATTCTTTGCCACCACAAACAGGGCTGCTATAAATATTTTTGTACAAGTAATGTTTTTACCCTTTTTCATCATCTCTTCAGGATGTAGACCCAGTAGTGTTATTGCTGGGTCAAAGGCTATGCACATTTTTGTTGCCCTTTGGGCTTAGTTCCAAATAGCTCTCCAGAAGGGTTAGATGAGTTCACAGCTCCACCAACAGTGTAATAGTGTCCCAGATTTCCCACAACCCTTCCAACAATAATCATTATTCTTCCTGGTCATATTGGCCAGTCTGAGATGTGTGAGGTGGTACCTCAGAGAAGCTTTAATTTGCATTTCTCTAATAATTAATGATTTAGAGCATTTTTTTCATATGGCTATGGATTCCTTTGATCTTATCTGTAAATTGCCTTTGCATATCTTTTGACCATTTGTCAATTGGGGAATGGCTTGGGAAATTTCTAGAAAGGAAAATGATTACCAAAAAAAAAACCAAGCTTCATGAAATAAGAATATGTGCCATTTCCTTTTTTTTTTACATAATTATTAAACTATTTGATAAAAAGGAATATTGTGGAGATAATTTGATAAAATATCTCCTACTATTCTTGAAGTGATGATGGAGTAATAGAAGTGATGATGGAGTAATAGGGATTCTATGAGAATAAAAGAAGTAGTTTCATTGTCAATGAGACAAGACACTTTTATAGTGGAGTACCTTGGGGATCTGAGTGTGACCTTGTAAAATGGTAAAAATCTCATCAAATATTTGGGTGCTAACATAAATACTCCTCAACCTAAGCAGTTAATATATAAAGCTGGAAGTGAAAGCTAACCGTTATGATGACAAGACTCTAAAGGGTCTTAAGTTAGAACACTTCAATGAAAACTATCAATAAGGAGTAAATATAAACTTCCAACAATATTATAGCCAAATTCTAAAACTCCCAAATCAAAAGAGAAAATTTTAAAAGCTGCAGGAAACAAACAATTACAACTAAGAATCAACTACCCAGAAAAACTGAAGATCCTCTTTCAAGGGAAAAGATGAACTTTCAGTGAAACAGAGGACTTTCAGACTTTCCTATTGAAATAACCAGAGCTGAACAGAAAGTTTGATCTCTAAGTAAGGGACTCTGGTGCACCACAGGGGGTGTGGAAGAGAAGGACTAACTATGAGAATTTAATGATATCGAACTATTTGTATTCCTGCATGGGAAGAAGATGTAAATGAGAAAGTTCATATGAGTTATCAATAAGAGCTGTTAGAAGGAGCATATATAATGCAAAGGCAATTTACAGATGAGACCAAAGCAATCCATGGTCATATGAAAAACTGCTCTAAATCATTACTTATTAGAGAAATGCAAATTAAAGCTTCTCTGAGGTATCACTTCACACTTCTCAGATTGGCCAATATGACCAGAAAGGATAATGATCATTGTTGGAAGGGTTGTGGGAAATCTGGGATACTATTACATTGTTGGTGGAGCTGTGAACTCATCCAGCCTTTCTGGAGAGAAGTCTGGAGCTACACCCAAAGGGTAACAAAAATGTGCATACCCTTTGATCCAGCAATACCACTACTGAGTCTATACCCTGAAGAGATGATAAAAAAAGGTAAAAACATCACTTGTACAAAAATATTCATAGCAGCCCTGTTTGTGGTGGCAAAGAATTGGAAATCAAGTAAATGTCCTTCAATTGGGGAATGGCTTAGCAAACTGTGGTATATGTATATCATGGAACACTATTGTTCTATTAGAAACCAGGAAGGATGGAAATTCAGGGAAGCCTGGAGGGATTTGCATGAACTGATGTTGAGCAAGATGAGCAAAACCAGAAAAACACTGTACACCCTAGCAGCAACATGGGGGTGATGATCAACCTTGATGGACTCACTCATTCCATCTGTGCAACAATCAGGGACAATTCTGAGCTATCTGCAATGGAGAATACCATCTGTATCCAGAGAACCAATTGTAGAGTTTGAACAAAAACCAAGGACTATTACCTTAAATTTAGAAAAAAACTGATATCTTATTGTCTGATCTTGCCATCTCTTATACTTTATATTTCTTCCTTAAGGATATGAGTTCTCTCATCACATTCTATTTGGATCAATGTATACCATGGAAACAATGTAAAGACTAACAAATTGCCTTCCCTGGGGGGAGGGGGAGGGAAGTAAGATTGGGGGAAAACTGTAAAACTCAAAATAAAGTCTTTAAATAAACAATTCAAGAAGAATAAAAATTGATAAAAGGACTGGAAAAAAGTTACAAATACAAAATATATACATATATAAAGGAGCATATATATACAGGGCACAGGAAGGAGCGGAATATAATAGTATAATACAGTAAAAAGATGGAGTCAATGGGTGATAAAGGAAAGTACTGGAAGGAAGGGAAAGGAGATGAAGAAGAAGCTAAGAAATTTCACATAAGAGTCAAGAAAAAAGCTTTTTTTTTTCCAATGGAGTGGAGAGGGGGAAGGCAAGGGGGAATGAATGAACCTTCATTCTCATGGGAAATGGCTCAGAGAGGAAATAACATACACACTTAATAGGGTGAGGAAATCTATCTTACCCTAGAGAAAAATGAAGTGGGATAAGGGGGAATGGGAGAAGGAAAGGGGGAATAGGTGACAGAAGAGAGGGAAGATTGAGGGAGAGAGTACTCAAATACAACATACTTTTGGACAGGACCAGGATGAAAGGAGAGAGAGAATAGAATAAATGAGAGTGGGGAGGAAGAGAGTGGAGTTACAGTTAGTAATAGCAACTGTGGGAAAAATATTGAAGCAACTTCTTTGGTGGACTTATGATAAAGAAAGTAACTCACTCCAGAGACAGAGCCATTGGAATCTGAACACAGACTGAAATACATTTTTTTTCTCTCACGATTCTTGAGGTTTCTCATTTTCTTGGGGGGGGGGGCTTATGTTTACTCTTATAACAAAATTATTGTAATAATAAATTAAAGCTCACTTAAAAAAAAAAAAGAAACCAAGAGGGATGGGAATTCAGGGAAGGCTGGAAGAATTTGCATGAACTAATGCTGAGCGAGATGATTAGAACCAGAAAAACATTATACACCCTAACAGCAACATGGGAGTGATGACCAACCTTGATGGACTTGCTCATTCCATCAGGACAAGATCAGGGACAATTTGGGGGTATCTGTGATGGAGAATACCATCTGGATCCAGAGAAAGAATCACAGAGTTTGAAAAAAGACCAAACACTATAACATTTAATTTAGGGTGAAAAAAAAACCCATTATCTTACTATATAATCCTGCTATCTCTCTTCTTTTTAAGATTTTTCAAGGCACCCAGCCACCCCCAATCCTGCTATCTCTTATACTTTATTTTTCTTCCTTAAGGATACGATTTCTCTCTCATCACATTCAGCACATACCATGGAAATATTGTGAAAATTGACAAACTGCCTTCTGGGGGGGGGGGGGGAGGGAAGAAAGATTAGGAGAAAAATTGTAAAACTCAAAATAAATAAAAGAAAAAAGTTAAAGGGGAAAGGGAGCAAAACAATGGTGAGGAGGAATAAGAGAAAAGGAAGGAGAAAAACAAATAGGAAAAGAAAGCATGGAGGGAAATAGAGAATTAGTCATTTTTTTTGAGAATTAGTCATCTTAACTGTAAATGGAAATGGGATGAACCCTCCATAAAATGGAAGCAGGAAGCAGAATAGATTAAAAACTAAAATCCTACAATATGTTTATAAGAAATACTTTTGAAGCAGAGAGACACACACAGGGTAAAGGTAAAAGACTAGATTATATCATGCCTCAGGGAAATAATAAAATAGGGACAGCAATTCTGATCTCAAACAAAACCAAAAATATATCTTATTAAAGGAAGGAAACTATATCTTAAAAGGGACTACAAGCAATGAAGTTATATCATTAGTAAATATATATGCACCAAGGGGTATAGCATTACAAAGGGACATCAACAGCAAAACTTTAATAATGGGGGATATCTCAACCTCCCTCTCCCAGAATCAGCTAAATCTAACCACAAATAAACAAGAAGGAAATTAAGAAGGTGAATCTTAGGAAATAGATATTACAGGCCTCTAGAGAAAATGAAATGGGGATAAAAAAGGATGTACCTTTTTCTCTGCAATACTTGGTACCTATATCAAAACTAACCATATACTAGGGTATTAAAAACCTTATAATAAAATGCAGAAAAGCAGAAATAATGAATGCATGCTTTTTCAGATCATGATGCAACATTACATGTAATGAAGGGTCATGGAAAGATAAACCAAAACTTAACTGGAAACTATATAATCTAATTTTAAAGAATGGGTGGATCAAACAATAAATCCTAGAAATAATCAACCATTTCATCCAAGAAAATGACAAAAATGAGTTATCATACTTAAATTTATGGGATGCAGCCAAAGCAGTTTTGAAGGAAAATTTTATCTCTAAAAGTTCATATGAATAAAATAGAGAAAGGAGATCAATTAATTAGGTATACAACTAAAAAAGCTAGAAAAAGAACTAATTAAAGATCCCCAATTACATACCAAATTAGAAATTTTGAAATCAAAGGAGAGATTGATAAAATTGAAAGCAAGAAAATCATTGATCTAATAAATAAAACTAAGAGTTGGTTTTATGGGGAAAAGTCAATATGATAAACCTTTGGTAAACCTGATTTAAAAAAAAAAGGGAAGAATACCAAATTACCAGCATCAAAAAGGGGTGAATCACCACTAATGAGGAGGAAATTAAAGAGACAATTCAGAGCTATTTTTCCCAACTGTATGTCATTAAATTTGACAATCTGAGTTAAAATGGATGAATATTTTCAAAGATATAAACTATTATTAACAGAACATATTAACAGAAGAGGAAATAAAATATTTAAATAACTCATTTCAGAAATAGAAGTTAAAGAAACCATCAATAAACTCCCTAAGAAAGTCTCCAGGTCCAGCTGAATTTACAACATTTAAGAAAAAATTAATTCCAATTCTGCATAAATTATTTTTTAAAATAGGAGTTCTGCCAAATTCCTTTTATGATGCCAAAATGACACTGATACTTAATTCAGGAAGAGTAGAAACAAAGAAAATTATAGACCAATCTCCCTAATGAAAACTGATAAAAATCTTAAATGATATTAGCAAAAGAGTTACAACAAGTAATTTCTAGAATAATATACCATGATCAAGTAGGATTTATACCAGATAGGCAGGGATGGTTCAATGTTAGGAAAATACTCAACATAATTACATATCAATAATAAAACCATCAGAATTCATGATTATTTCAACTGATGCTGAAAAAAACTAACTAGAGATTTAAAAACACTAGAGATTTCAGAAATAAATGGAGTTTTCCTTAAAATAATAAGCAATATCTATCTAAAATTATTAACAAATATTATATATAATAGAGATAAACTAGAAGCATTTCCAATAAGATCAGGGATGAAAAAAGGATGTACATTATCACCATTACTATTCAACATAGTATTAGAAATATTAGTTTTAGCACTAAGAGAAGAAAAGGAAATTGAAAGAATCAGAATTGGCGAGGAGGAAGCAAATGCAGATGATATGATGTATACTTTTAAGAGAGTCATTTAAAAACTACTTGAAACAATTAACAAATTCAGCAACGTAGAAGGATATAAATTAAACCCACACAAAATCATCAGCATTTCTATATATGAACAACAAAGCCCAAGGGCAAGAGATAGAAACACAAAGTCCATCTAAAGTAACTGTAGACAACATAAAATACCTGGGAATCTACCACCCAGAACAAACTCAGAAAATGTGGGGACACAATTACAAAACACTTTTCACACAAATAAAGTCAGATGTAAACAATGGCAAAGATATCAATTGTTCATGATTAGGCCTAATATAATAAAAATGACAATTCTACTCAAGTTAATTACTTAATCATCATACCAATCAAACTAACAAATACTATTTTATAGAACTAGAAAAAAATAGTAACAAAATTCATCTGGAGACAAAACATGTCAAGAGAACTAATGAAAAAAATTTTAAAGGAAGGTGACATAGTTCAAAAACTATAGTAAAGTGGCAGTCATCAAAATTGCCTGGTACTGATTAAGAAATGAGAGTAATGGATCAGGTAAGATAGGTACAAAAGAAACAGTAGTAAATGATTGCAATAATCTACTGTTTGACAAACCCAAACACATTAGCTTCTGGGATAAGAACTCACTATTTGACAAAAACATCTGGAAAAACTGTAAAATAATATGGCAAAAATTAGGTATAGACCCACATCTCACACCATATCCTAAAATAAGGTCCAAATACATACAAGAGTTAGACTTCAAGGGAGAGACCACAGACCAATCAACAGATCAAGAAATATTCTGTCAGATCTATGGAAAGGGGAGAAAAATTTATGACCAAATGAGAAGAGTAAGTACACCATAAATCGTAAAATGGATGATTTTTCATTATATTAATTTAAAAAGGGTTTGCACTAATAAAACCAATACCACCAAGATTAGAAGTAAAACCGAATGCTGGGAAACAATTTTCACAAGTAGAAATTCTGATAAAGGTCTCATTTCTAAAATATATAGAGAATTGAATCAAATGTATAAGGTTATGAGTCATTCCCCAATTAATAAATGGTTAAAGGATATGAACAAGCAGTTTTCAATGAAGAACTTAAATCCATATATAACCATATGAAAAAATGTTCCAAATCATTACAGATTAGAAAAAATGCAAATTAAAACAACTATGAGGTACCACCCCACACCTATCAGATTGGCTAAGATGACAAAAATGGAAAACACTATGTTGGAGAGAATTGGGACATTAATGATCTTTTTTTTAAGTTTTTTTTTTTTTGCAAGGCAATGGGGTTAAGTGGTTTGCCCAAGGCCACACAGCTAGGTCATTATTATGTGTCTGAGTCCGGATTTGAACCCAGGTACTCCTGACTCCAGGGCCAGTGCTCTATCCACTGAGCCACCTAGCTGCCCCATTAATGCTCTCTTGATGATTTTCTACTAGACCTATGAGATCTCAAGATAAAAATTCACAGGAAAATTAGAGTTGAGTTTCAAGGCTCATAAGTAAAAAATATTACAAAAGCAACGAACTGGGGAAAAATAACAAATACAGTGAAACTATAGTCAGGATAACACAAAATTTAGCTTTCTGGAAATAGTCCACTGTTTCACTCCCTGGAAGGATCAAGAGGGTGTCTGCAAGGCCTCTCTCCCTCTTCTAAAAATAGTCCAAGGACTATTAACTTTAATTTAGGAAAAAAAAACTGATATTATATTGTCTGATCTTGCTATCTCAACTTTATGTTTCTTCCTTAAGGATATGATTTCTTTCTCATCCCATTCAATTTGGATCAGTGTATACCATGGAAACGATGTAAAGACTGGCAAACTGCCTTCTGTGGGGATTAGGGGGGGAAAATTGTAAAACTCAAATAAAATCTTTAAGTACCAAAAAATAAATAAATAAATAAGAATAGTCTAAGGGTAATAGTCTGCCTTTGTTTTAATGATTTTTAACCTTGAGAGGACTTCACTAGGAATGTTAACTTTTAAGAGGGAATATTCCACTCAGAGTCAAGCTACAGTGTCTTGACTATGGCTGATGAGATCAATATGAGTTCAGAATGCTCTACTACAGGTGGGCAAAAATAGTCCATACAATCATTTAGGGTGGATTCTCTAAATTTGTGGATCTCGTGATCTTCTGAACTACTCCAAGTCTGCTTTGAACAACCAGGCCCATGCCAGTGTCTCCCATCCTACACAATTAATTCCTAAGTTCTTGAGATCTTGTCTTGTACTGGTTTTTTTTTTTACCACCATGTGAACACTTATCCTGTGTGAATTCTCCATAAAATAGTCTTTTTCACAAGTGTATGTTTGGCATTTGAATAATATGACTAGTCCAAGAGAGTTGCACTTTCTGAATGCTTGGTGGTTTAGTTTGAGTAAGGATTTCAGTGTCTGATACCTTATTCCCAGCAGGTGATTTTTCAGAATCTTTTTAAGATAATTCATAACGGTAGAGATTCAGTTTCCTGGCATGGAGGATAAGGAAAGAGGTTAAGGGAGGAACTCTTAGGGGTAGGGAGGCAGTGATTAGAAGTAAATTAGTATTTTTGGAGAGATAGGGTAAAAAGAGGGATAGAAGGATTAAATAATGAGGTTCTAAAATAAGAGGGAGGGAAATGTAGAACTACTGATTATAACTTGGAATGTGAAAGGTTAGCCATAAAACTGAAAAAGGATAGCAGAAAGGATTAAAAAACAGATTCTTCCAATATGTTAAAATAAAGGGCTAGGGTGGAATTTAGTGTGCAAAAAGCTGATGCAAAAAACACAGGAGTAGCAATCATGATCTCAGAAAAAAAATTAAAGCTAAAATAAACAGGGAAACTGGTATTTCTTAAGGGGTGCCTAGGTGGCGAAGTGGATAGAGCACCGACCCTGGAGCCAGGAGTACCTGAGTTCAAATGTGACCTCAGACACTCAATAATTACCTCATTACCTAGCTGTGTGACCCTGGACAAGCCACTTAACCCCACTGCCTTTCAAAAAAAAACAAAGAGTGAGACAATAGAAAAGGGGGGGGGTGGTAGAAGAGCTATAAGACAACAACATAAACTTTAAAAGAGGGAATTCAAAATAGGTATACTAGGGGGAAAAAAGCCTAAGGTCTAAGTTAAAGGATAAAATAAAGAGAAATAAGGACAAAGAAGACATCTTTTTTAGAAAAAGGCACAAAAAATTAAATGAATTAACAAGCTGGGGAGAAGGGGGGAGGGATTTTGTTGACTTAAGACTTTTTCTTGACTACTTAACTAACTTAAATGGAAGAAAGTCTCTAGAAAACTAGATAGAAGTAAATAATAAAAAGTAATTAATGAAGCAAAACTTCAAAAAAACAAGGCACTGGGCATAAAGAGAGGCTGAAGGAGAAGTGATGAAAGAAGGTGGAAACAAGATTATCTTAAAGGAAATTAGGCAAAAAATACTGAAAAGATGATGTCCTTACATGGGGGGTGGAGGGGGATCCTAATTTGGCAAAAGCAAATTTAGAGACAAATGGAGGAAAATAAAAACCTAAAACATAACTTTAAATGTTAAGAGATTAAGTAATCCAAGAAAATGAAAAATAGTGATAAAAGCTAACAAAGAATTTTTTAAAAAGAAAAAGCACAAGACTAACCAACATGCCTACTGAACCTGAAAATACTGCAATTTTCCCACAAGTACTCTTCCACCTCTGCAAAGAATAGAGGTGTATTTTCTTATCTCTTCTTAGAAGCCAAGCTTAGTTATTTTAACACAGCATTTCATTTTGTAAAACATTTTTTAAAAAGAACAAACAAAAGAATATTAAATTAGCATTTTACAATGCTAATACTTTTACAACAGTATTTAACAAGATATTCCATTTCTGGGAATAGAACTCCCCCACAAATGAATAAAATATTCCTGGAAGTACTGCTTATGACAGATTTAACAATGGAGATATAATCCCAAAGTCCAACAACAGGGGAGGGAAAGAAGTAATGGCTAAACAAACACAATGGAATATTATGTTGCTCTTTGAAAATAATAATTACAAATATTAAGAAAAACAGAATAAGAGATAAGACTGACATATAGATTACTTTATAAAAATTAATATATAGTAAATACTGTTCACTTCAATTTGAAAAAATCTTAACCATTTTCTTTTTTTTAAAGAATTATGACTACATTTTTTTAAAAGAATTATGACTACATTTGCTTGCTTCTTTCTGAAGCTAGGCACCTTTTCTCTTTGATTTTTAAGAGATCAGACAGCAGTTCAGCAATCACAAAGTACACCTATGGTTGACTCAAACTTGGTGACTTGAATTCAGTTAGCTCATCTAAGTGCTCAAATGTCATCTCTTCAATTATCTTGGGTGTGACTGAGTATTTAAAACATCTTGAGAGGTGCTATCTGAACAGATAATATCAAGTAAGGGGATCTTTCAATAGCTTTGAGAAGCTTTATTTGTTGTCTGTACTCAATAAAGTCCTAATGGTCAATTTATTCCTTTTAGTATTTTTGAATAATCACAATTATAAAATTTGTTTAAGCTTACATGTGAATGCTATAAACTTTATCCCTGAAAAAAAAGAAATGGATAGAATTTTGATAAAATATTTTCAATAGGAAAATTTGAAAGGAAGAATAATTCAGTAAGTCATAACTGTACTCAGAAATGGTGGGAAATTGTTTAACTTCATAAGACTAGCTTGGAGCAAAAAGAAATGCAGATATATTTGGGGATGAACAAAGTCTTGATAGCAAAATTGGATAGTCTGGTATCAATTATTGATAGCCCAATATAGGACTTGTATGAACAAAACATAATACCACCTCTTTCTTTACCTCACAGGTGGAAAGGGAATTGATACTGAAAGGTGTGTATTTTTGCATAATGAGTCTGCTTCTCCCTACCCTCCCCCTTCCCCAGTGAACAAGGGCTGTGGCAAAATCTTGTAAGGTATTTTATATATATATATATATATATATATATATATATATATATATATATATATATATATATATATTGAAAAAATGCTTTAATGTTATAAATCAAATTTATACTATGAAAATGAGATGTGACTGTGGCCAGAGAACTCTAGCCGTCTGTATTTTCCTGATTGTGCAACTGTCTCCTCTGAATCCCAATTTGATGTTTTCCTCCTCCATTTTTAGAGTGACATAGGAAAACTGCTTTGTCAGTAATGGTTCTTAGAATTTATTTTTTAATTCAGAAAAATCTAACACAATGCAATTTGAATGAATAATTCTTTACTTAGTGAAGGCATATCCAAATTTGGGAATTTCTTTTTATTTGTATGTTGTATTCCTAGAACAGAGGGAAAAACAAAGTGCATCTTATTTATCTTTTCAGTAAACTTATGGCTTTAGAGATATTTAGCCCTACTGAGGACTCTTACTGATAACTTAAAAAATAGAAGTTTAAGGGACCTTTAATTTTAGCAGGGGAAGTGGGATTTTAACCTAGTTTCTCTAATTATGTGAATAATTGTATTCTTTTAAAAGGCTGAACAACCTTAAGTAAAAATCCTATTATGAAATCTTTTTTTTTCCTTTCAAATTCATGATATTGACCCAGGGGAACTAGTCAGCAAAGGCCTGCCTAATCCCACTCTGAACATTTACTAACTCTAGTTGTGGACAAGTCACTTTACCTCTCAAAGCACCACTTCCATAAAAGGGGTCAATAGTAATTGAAGTACTTAACTCACAAGATTTGTGTAAGCAAATGAGATACTATATGTAAAGTCTTTTTCAAATGTTAAAGTGTTACAGAAAGTCAATTATTAATAACTTTGAGGTTCATAAATATTCTAGAGAAACACACAGATTACTCTTGTGGAATTATATAGTAATAGTAAATTATGTTAAATTTCCCTTTATTGATTTTTGTTAGAAATTTAAACAATTTTGCAAAAATAATCACATAATTAGTGATAAAAGTATAGATTAGTAAATAATCATGAAGAATCTTCACAGCTGTATCAAGAAGAATATGCCAATCTAGTCCATTAAGGAAGAATCCTCAAAGGTCACTAACACCCTTACATTTTTGTTTGTTTGTTTGTTTAAGGTTTTTTTGCAAGGCAAATGGAGTTCAGTGGATTGCCCAAGGCCACACAGCTAGGTAATTATTAAGTGTCTGATGCCAGATTTGAACCCAGGTACTCCTGACTCCCGGGCCCGAGCTTTTATCCACTGCACCACCTAACCACCCCTAACACCTTTACTTTTTAAGAAGAGAACTAAGGCTCCCAGAAGGTTGGGATTTGTCAAGATGACAAAAATATTAAGTGGAATCCAGATCCAAAGCCAATTCCCTTTTTATTGTACCTTGCTGGCTCCAGTCTAAAAACTTTATCCCTAAGATTCAGTCTTGTACCACCAAAGCACAAATATCTTCTGGACTTCTTGACCTACATGTCCTCTAATCATTTTCAACAGTTTTTTTTTTAATTTAAAAAATATTTCAGATCCTATTAATCAGTAATGGTCCCAATCTTTCAGTTCACTGCCTTTCACTTACCACTTGGTCCACTAAAACTTTGCCTGAATTCATCACTTAAATGTTGCTACTTCAATCTCACCCAACTTATATTTTTCCCATTCCAGTAATGCTCAATCCTGAACTGCCTTGTTTCCCAATAATAATTTTAATTACTCTTGCCTATCTACCTCAACCCTCCTCTTTCACTGTCATATTCCAAATCTCCCTAAATCTATCCACCATGCCCTCTGAACACTTGTTCTATCATTAACAAACTTCCTTTCATCTTAAAATTCTGACATTCAATAAGATGACTACTTCCCACAATTACTTCCCTCACCATCTTTTTTCAACTCTTGCTACTTTTTTCTCATTAATTCTACAAGTCATGGTAAAGGATTCAGAATACTCTGCCCAACCCCTCTGTCCACTGAGCACCTAAACTAAGCAATTTCTTTGAAGTTTTACATGGTTCTAATTTATCACCTGATAAATTCAGAATCTAGCAGTAGTTTGTTATTCAATTTTTCTTCCCTTCCTCACAATTTTTTCTCTCATCTCCTGTACTCCTATTAGAGAACATCAACATACACTACATAATGATATCCCAACTCCCATCAAATATCCTAAATTCCTGATTCCTCAATCTACTCAGTTTCCATTATCTGGGAATAACTGATCTTGCCATTATTCACAAGTATTTAATGAAAGTCTAAGTCATGTTTGTGATCTGGGAAATTCCTTTATTTGTTCATATCTTTTTATCACTCCAAATTTACATATGTCTTATAATCTCTTACACCATTCTTTCTCCTCATGGTGACCTTTATTCCAATAAAGCCTTAGTTTTGTTCCCCTAGGTCATCATCCATGTACCAGTTATACTCTTCTTTCACTATCTTGACCTCTTGTTGTACTAAGTTGACTATATTATCCTCCACTCTCAATTTATCATTGTTATACTCAACTTCCCACTCTCACTCAACTCTACCCAACTCCTACCCATTACCAATCATGTTGTTTCTACCTAAATATACTTCAAGGCTATCCAAGGAAGGGGAGAAGAGAAAGGGTGAAGGAGAGAGAAGGGTAAGATTGGGAGGGGGGGAGGGGAAGAGCTCTTTTAAAAAATAGCCTTGAAGAAGCAATGTAAAAAAGTCTAAAAGTCAAGTTATGAGTTAGATGTTTAGTAACATTAAGAAGTTTCAAAACTGGTTTAGTGATTTTTTTAATGAAAATTAATGGATCAGGGCAGCTAGATGACACAGTAGATACAGCACCAGCCCTGGAGTCAGGAGGACCCGAGTTCAAGATTGACCTCAGACACTTAATAATTACCTAGTTGTAAGACCATCATTTAACCCCATTGCCTTGCAAAAACAAAAACAAAAAAATGGATTAATGTTACTCTGTAAGTCTCTACTTGATTGTCAACATTTTTGTCAATAACTCATCATGCCTTCTTCAATTATGGCATTACCTCCATATCCTCACTACAGGAAACTGGGACTCTGCCCCTGAAAATTACCCTGGAGTCAGAATTTACTTTATCTTGTCTAGATTCAGGTCTCCACTTCACTTCCTAATCATCTCCCAAGTCATGCCACCAATCTCCATTACAACCCTCTTCATCCCTCTTCTCAACCACTTCAAGAGTCTCCTTCCTGTTCCTTGCACAAGATACTACCTGGTTGTCTATACCAAGAACACTTGCCTTTCTTATCTGAGCATCCTGGCTTCTTTCAAGTCTCAGAAAGAAAATTCTATCTTCTTTAAGAAGCCTTTCCCAATATGTGGACAACTCACAAGTCAAGCACTCACAGAGGGGTCAGAAGAAGCAATAGACACTCTGAAGGTCTCTCTTAAGAATTTTGGACTTGATTGTGCAGCATGGGAGACATTAGCACAGGGCAATCTCATAAGGTGTGCCCTTATTAGAGGGGATGCTGTGCTCTATGAGCAGCTCAAAGGAAGCATGAGATGTGTAAGTTTAGAGTACCCACCCCAGCATTCAAATGCTTTCTTTGTGCCTGTCCTGCAGTAGAGTATTACAAGCTTGTATTGGTCTGAGCAGCAACAGTTGAATACATTGAAACTTGTCTCTAACACAGTGATGTCATTTTGGTCTTCTATAACAAAAGAAGAATCAATCAACCAATCAACAACCAACCAGCTAGTATCTACCTTCTAAAATTATCTCCAAATCATTCCCTACATCTAGTTTGTACTTTAGTTGTTTGCATGTTGCTCCACCGTTAAATTGTAAGTTACTTTAAGAGACTGTCTTTGCCTTTCTTTGTTTAGAAGAGTAGGACCTTAATAAATTTTAACTGACTTGATTAGGAAATGGTACCTAAAATGATTCTTGATGAAAGTTACAGATTCTTTTTTTTTAAGGTTTTTGCAAGGCAAATGGGGTTAAGTGGCTTGCCCAAGGCCACACAGCCAGGTGCTTATTAACTGTCTGAGCCCGCAATTGAACCCAGGTACTCCTGACTCCAGGGCCAATGCTCTATCCACTATGCCACCTAGCCACCCCAAGTTACAGATTCTAAGAGTATGTATAAGGAAGGAAAATGTGCTTTCTAGACATGAGGGACAGTCTGGGAAAAGATAAAGATATAGTAAGTGGAATGCTGAATTTGGTAACTTCAAGATGATGAGTTTAGCTGGAGCATAATGTGAGGGGGGAAAAACTGGAAAAATGGAGAAATTATGAAAACAGAGACAAAAACTAGACAGTAAAGAACTTTAAATGCCAAGCTGAATTTTACTGGAATGAAACAGGGAACCCCATTTGCCTTGCAAAAAACCTTAAAAAAAAACCAGGGAACTGTTAAGATTCTTAAGCATAGAGGTAATATGGTCATTCTTGGCCTTTAGGAAGATTCTTTAGGCTGCTGTGTAAAAAATAAGATAGCAAAGAGATGAAACTGGGAAGCAAGGAGGACAACTAGGATTCTAATTTTTAAAAAAGGTAGTAAACATTATGAACTAAAATAATGGCTATGTGAGTAAAGAGAAAGATAACTTCAAGAGTTGTTGAGGAAATAATATTGACAAGATTTTACCTTTTAATGAATGTAAGGATTGAACAAAGTAAAGAATCAAGGTTGATATGAGGTTTTTAATCTGACTGACTGGGAGGCTGGACATGCCCTACTATACTGGTCATGTTAAATTTGAGAATCTGTTATAGTGGATAGAAAGCCAAGCCCAGAGTCAAAAGGCCAGAGTCAAAATGACTGGAGTTCCCCAGCTCTCATATATTGTGTGACTTGGGGAAAAGTCATTTGCCTTCAGTGCTTCAATCAACTTAACTCTCTAATAATATATGTGAGCTGCACAGAAGGTACACAGAATGAGAAAGAAGAGGGGGAGGGGGAAGAATGGGGAAAAAAGAGGAAAGACAAGGGGCAGGAAAAAGGAAAGGGAAACAAAGGGAAGGGTAAAGAAGAGTCATTTGATCAATCAATGGAACATTCAGACAGAAATGTTCAGTACAAAGTTGGTAATAAGGATGGGAATTCAGAAATTACTCAGTCAATGTGCATTTATTAAGTGCTTACTATGTGAGAAGCACAGTTCTAAATAACAGGAATTCTTGTCCTCAAGGAGTTCACATACTAATGAAAATAGTCATGTTCAAACAACTATGCATACACAAGATATACACAGAATAAACTGAATGTAATCTCAGAGGAAAGACAGAGAGGAAGTAATCTCAAAGAGAGTGGGGAAGAGATAAAAAGGACCAACCAAAAGACTTTCAATAATCTAGGCATAAAGTGAAGAAGCCTTGAACCAGGATGATAGAAATGCAGTGAAAGTCATATGGAGAAAAATTGACAGATTTGACAACTGATTGGATATAGGTGAATTTATATATATATATATATATATATATATGAAATATTGGTTAGTGATGGATACATAGATTTGGGAGCCCTTTGCACAGCTGATAATTGAACCTCAAGAAGAGACAACACCCAGGGTTCAAATAAAAGAGAGCAGAAAAAGTTGTGTAAGAAGACAACTAGGTGGCGCAGTGGATAAAGCACCGGCCCTGGAGTCAGGAGTACCCTGGGTTCAAATCTGGTCTCAGACACTTAATAATTACCCAACCGTGTGGCCTTGTACAAGCCATTTAACCCCATTGCCTTGCAAAAACCTTTAAAAAAAATTAGACAACCAGGAAAAAGCAGGAAGATATAGAGAAACAAGGGGTGGTCAATGGTGCTAAAAAAAAATTTTTTTTTAAAAGATAATGAGAACTGGGATAAGCCATGATGTTCATCAATTAAAAGGATCCATGAGATTAGATTCAGTCAAGTGCTAAATTCAGAAAACAGACTGTAAGAGGTTAGAATTGCAGGAGTAGAATTAACCTAAAGACAAAGGTCAAGGTAAGATTCAAGTTAGGGAAGGTGATTGAAAAGAAATAGAAGGATATGTACACAAAATGGAGAATTGGTTGGATTTAGCAAAGCAGCAACTCTTCATAAGAGCCTGGAGCAAAGGAGACAATGGGGGAATGATATCAAGGGTTCAGCCTTGAGATTAAGAATAGGGAAGAAGAGACTTGAAACAGATATCCTATTATTATTATTATTATTATTATTATTATTAGGAGTATTTATTAAAAGGAGTAATGACTCAAGTACCATCTCCTTCAAGAGATTTTTTTTGATTCCTCATTAGTCCCCCACTCAAACAATTTGTATTTATTCGTTTATATCCTGTACCTGTGAAAATCTATTCCCCCACAGAATATGAACTCCTTGAGAGCAGACACTCTTATATTTGTAACCCTAATGCCTGGCACTTACCGATTGATTTTTAATTGAATGATTGAAACCAAGTTTTCCAAATATCTAAGCTCTACAAGAAAAAGCTAAGTGAAGTTCTGGACAGAATTCTCATTAAAATAAGGACTGACTAGAGATCTCCTAGGTAACTTCAAACTCTCAACTTGCTGCTCATATTTTAGTAAGGCTATGTCTGCCCTGCAAGAAAACAATGGAGATGCCTACTCAGACTTGTAAGAAATTAATATACTAAATTCTAATTGAAATCAACCTCAACTATAAATGTAAACAACATTTTGGGAGACCCATCTGCCTCTCAGCAGACCCACCCATCCGACTTCAGTTTTTCATTTAAAAGCAAAAACTGTCTGGGATGCTAAAGTCTCCTTTACTCCTAAAAAAAGTAATACCATTTATAAAGAGTATTATCCTATCTTAGTGTTATAAAAACATTTTAACTGTCATATACCCCATGATCTTCCTGAAAAATTGCTATAACACTGTAGCACCTACACTTTTAGATACAGTATCTTCCAAACATTTCTTTGTATTCTCAATTTTGAACAGTATCTAAGAACTTAGCTTTCTTAAAACAAATTAGTTTAAAGATCACAAACTTTTTACATTTGGTAGCTTATATTAAAATTATACTGCTTCATACTTGTAAATAATTCATAAATAGAATTTTCAAGCTGGAAGAAGCCTTAGAAATAATCTAATCCAATCTCATCATTTCCAAATCAGAAAACAAGAGGTCTAAAAACCAAGGTTAAATGGCTAATCAGTGGCAAGCAGAATTAGGAATCAAGTCTTTAGACTCTCAATTCTTGCACTCTTTCACTGTGTTAAGCTGCCTCCTTTGACCTCAGTGTGGTCTTATGAAAGGTCCAATATCTATCAGTGCTTCTCCCACCAACATGAGCTAGGAAAAGATTAACAAAGTCAAGGACTTAATGAATCCACGGATGGGGCAAGTTGTGCTACCTCTTAAGCAGATTTCTGGGAGTCACTGGCCTTACTGAAGTTGCTTCCTGATCATCTTTGGGCAAAAAAGGTACTACTCATGTGGATCGGGGCTACTCTAATTTGGTGGATGTCTGGAGAGCACAGGAGTCACCAGACTTGTTTACATTAGAAATACCACTGGATGTTCACTGCACATTCTTGCTATTTAAATAAACTTTTGTTCAATGACCTCTGAGGGTCTCATTTTATCCCAACATCAAATCTGAATTGGTTCAAATATTTATATTTTTAGTATATTGTTGTTATATGTTGTTAATTGACTACTTTCAATAAGATAGTTTCCTTATGTGTAAACATATTTTGAAAATGTGTTGACTGCACATGAAAAAAATCTGTGACATCTTACATATAACTGCTGAATAAATAACATACTTAGACATGGAATTCATTGTTAAAAGGAGTAATAAAATGAAATTGTGTTTTACATACATTTTCTTTTCAAAATTTCTTCCTAGCCATAATCACCCAAAATACTGACAAAAATCATAAAATAATCCCTTAATACAACTTTAAATAGCATAAAATCAATAGGACATAGTAGAGAGGCATGATGGCATAACAAATTTGCTTTTAAGTTGGAAAGAGTGGGGTTCAGTTTTTCCCTCTGACACATATATTAGCTATATGGCTACCACTCGTCACTTAACTTCCCAAATGTGACCCTGGCAAAAATTCTAAGATTATAAATTAGAAGAGCTGCCAATCTTCACAGTTGAAAGGAGTTAACCAAGGTGGGGAGTAGACAGAAAAAGGGAGGGAGAGAAAACAGAAAAGGGAGGAGAGAAAACAGAAAAAGGAGGGGAGAAAACAGAAAAAAGGAGGGGAGGTGGAGGGAGAAAGGAAGAAAGGGAAAAGAAGAGAAGAGGGAAGGGGGAAGAAAAAAGAGCAAGGGGGACAGAAGAGACAGATGAAAGGAGAAGAGAGGGAAGACAAAAAGCAGAAAAAAGGAAAACAGAAGGAGAACAGGAGAGGTGAAAGGAAAGGGACAAAGGAGAGGAGAGAGGGGAGAAAGATGGAAAAGAAAGGAGAGAAGTAGTGGAAGTAAGTAGGAACAGCAGCAACTTAGTAATTTATGTAGGGCTGTGCATACATTGCTTCATTTGACTTTTAACAATTCTGTGGGGTAGGTGCTATTATCCTCCTCATTTTACAAATGAGGAAACCAAGGCACAGAATGACTTTCTCCAGGGTCACAGAGTTTAATAAGTTAATAATCTGAGGCAGAATTTGATCTCAATTCTTCCTGACTCCATAACCCATACTCCATTTTCTGCACCTCCTAACTGCCAATGGAAATGTATACTCCTGAAAGTAAGGATTGTTTTTTCCTTTTTTTTGCAGCTCTAGTGCTTAGTAATTTGTCTGACACATAGTAAGTAATTAAAAACAAAATTATAATCAAAGGATGTAAGATACATAATATATGAATTAATATTTTAAATGCCTTGTTACCAAAATTCTGTTTTAATGGCATAATCATTATGTTCATACTAGATTCAAAATGTATTATCTTAATGTTAATTTATTTTCCCACCAGTTAAAATCATCCATACTATAACATCTTAATTCACCCTTAATATAAGGATATTCCTACATACACCTTTATTTTCCACATTAAGACAGAAAAATACCTACTTATGGAATGCTCAGTCCCATTCTCTCCCAGGCATAAGTTCTACCAACAACAAATTGCATTTCTAGAGGGAATTAAGGTTTATAATATGTTATAGTAAACAAGCTGCTTATAATAGCACACTGGTGAGCAAGTATAACAACAGTAATTCAGAAATATAGATATATATACAGTAAGTGTATTTCTTACAGTTCTTAATAGTAAATTTAAAAACAATGTGTTTCAAACAGCAAGATATCAGGACTGAGTTGCCATGTGAGGCTGGCTGAAAGTGGCTACAAACATAGAAAAAATGATCCCGAACCCTGACAAGGATTCCCAGGAGAGGAAAAGGAGGGGGCTGGGAGGACACCAAGGATGCAATCTAGCACTGGCTTGGAAAAGTGCCAGCATTTGGAGAGACTCCAGCATAGTCAACAACAGCGCCAGATGAAAGGTAGGAAGACTGTATTTGAATTCTTTTTTGCACTCCAAGTACTTAGTACAGTGCCCAGTAACAATGTCCACTGCCTGACATGTTGAACTTGGCTGAATCTCACAGGAAAGTTGGTTCATACCAATCTATCCTACATTACAACAGAAACAGAATGGGTCCTTCTCTGTAAAGTTATTCACCTTCCCAAGTACCAAAATTCACAAAGCAAAAACAGAATCATCTCCACTAAACAGCACTCCAAAAGAAAGGACTATTAGCCCCAACTATTTCTCCCAACCCTAGGTATAATTTGTCTATCTTCAGTACTACTAAGATTTGTTCACATTTTTAAATGATAGGAGCGTGAATGATAAGATTTCCTAATTCCATGATTAATTTAAATATTTTATTGAAAGGAAGAACTTCTGTAAGCAAAACTAAAATCAATAGTAAAGTAACTGTTCAGGAACAATGACCATCTGAAACTAATAGGATAGAAACTTAAAAAAAGGATAAATCATAATGTCAATGTGACAAAGACTAATTAAAATGAGTTCAACTGTCTGCTGATTGTGCTTGGAAAAGCAAAAGCAACAAGAAATAACCCTCTCTCCTTAACTGGAATTCTCGGGAGAGTCAGAGGTTAAGTTAGTAAAGTTAATAATTTCCACCTGTAGGAAGAATTGTTTAAAATTCATTTTGCCTCACACCCTCCCAAAACATCTTAATAATAAATTGTTTCTAAAAAGCAATGCCTCAAACATTTTCTTCCCCACATCTTTTTTTTAAAATACTGTAAATTAACCTTTATTCTGTTATTTTAAAATAACATCTTTTTAGGCTCTTCTAAAAGAGCAAGGTATTAATATATTTAAGTCTATATATATATCTTAAAAGCTACATGTGTTTTTCTAGTATGTTATTTTTCCTTAACTAATAAAGAGGTTCATCATCAGCTGAAAACAGCCCAACAACTCCTGAAGACCAGTATGAGAATAACTGTAATCAATATTTCACCACCATCAACCCATGAAATATGGAAGTGCTAATAATAAATCAACAAATTCCTATTATGTAACAGCACTGTCCTAATCACTGATAAACAGAAGCTTCTGGAGTTGGAAGGGATCTTGACTCCATCACACAGCCATCTTTCCAAAGGGTATACATGTTCAGTTATTGAAAATTGAAGATTTAATGCTCCTTTACATCATGTCATTACTAAAACATACTGATGAAAGCAAGAAATACCGCAAATTTTTAAAAACGTGCTTTCATTATTTTTTTCTAAATCGTATAGTAAGAGCATTATTTATCCAGGGTTCCATACAGAACAATTGTTCATTCAGATCTCTGTCTGTAATGTCTCTAAAACGTGGATTCTGCAAACAATAGAAAGCAATGGCCATTTCACGGGACTTATAAATAAGAACTGTTTTTTTGATGCTATCACATTTACATCATGCTGGTATCCAAGCCACGGGATTGTCACCAAGCCTTTCGTTAAGATAGATTTAGCAAAACGTATACTTCAAAGGGTTCTGAAAAAGTTGGCATTGAATAAACCAAGCTAACTCTAAAACAAATGAAACGTTTAATAAGGTGAAAGAAAATATCCTCTATTTGAGGACTGTGGTCACAATTAATTTTGAAGATCCCTCCCGAAGGGGCGCTTTACCTTTGAAGTTGAGTGGGCAAAGTTTGGACCCCCACCAAGATGACGAGACAGCCGCCTAAGTGTTCATGCCAACAGGCGAGGCTGAGCCGGCTTGCTGAGGGGCACACGTACAAGCCCCGGACGCAGCAGCGGCAGCAGGGGAGGCTCTCCTGGCACAGGGGCGCAGGGAGCTAGGTGCCCCCCGCTTCCACAATCCGCCGCAGCCCGCAATCTCCGGGCGGCGGCGGCGCTGCTGCAGTGATGGGGGAGGCGGCGGCGAGGGGGTGAAGGGAGGCGGGGCTCGGGCGAGCGCCCGGACCCAAAAGAAAGAAAAGTGTGCTGAAAGCAACAGCCTTGGCCCGGCCGGGCCTTCAGGAAGCGCGCCTGGCACGGGGCAGTCCCGGCGGCCGCAGGGGGCTCTGCCCAGCTCCTATTCTCTTCGAAATACCGCAACCTTCGCTCCTCCGCGGAGTCTTTTTAAAGGGCTGCGCGGGGCGGGCCGGGCCCGGGGCCCGAGTCCGGCGGAGCCGGGGTGCAGAGCGCGCCCGGGAGTGCGGTGACGTCGGTCTGTCGGTCGGTCCGTGCGCGAGGACGCGCGGGGGCTGCCGGGGGGGGGGGGCTGCGCCGGCGTCGCCTCCCCGCCCCCACGCGGCTCCGGACTTAGCCCCCGGGTGCACCGTTAGCTCGCCCCCCCAGCCCGTGACGCGGGCTCCGCCCCTCCCCCAGGGGCCCGCGGCCCCGCTCACCTGGTGCGCGCGGGAGCGGCCGGAGGGCCGGAGCGCGGTCTGCGCACGCACGGCCTCCGCGCGGGGCCGGGGGCCGGGGGCCGGGGGCCGTCACCCACTTCGCTCCCTCCCCCGCGCCGCTTCCTGAGGCGGGGGGCCGGCCGAGGAGCCGCCGCCCGTGCGCCGCCCGCCGAGGGGGGCCCGGAGCCCGCCGAGGAGGGAGCGCGGGACGCCGGAGAGCAGCCGCCGCCGCAGACAGCCCCGCAATATGGCCGCCCGCCGGCTCCGCCCCGCCCCGCCCCCGCCCCGGCGCCCGCCCCGCCCGCAGGCCCGGGAGAGGAAAGTTTCCACTCGGGCGCCCGCGGAGCCGCGGTGGAGGCGCCTGGGGGGCTCAGAGCGCGCAGCAGCGCGGGGGGCGGGGCGCGGCGGGGCGGGGGTCTGCCCTGCTAAATGGAGCTGAGCCGCAGGCGGGCCCGGCCCGGGGCACGGCCGCCACGCTTTGTCCGGCTTAGAGCGAGGGCCCGCCGGGCCAGGGCCGCCACGCTTTGTCCGGCCGGTTAGAGCGAGGGCCCACCCGCCCCGGGCCAGGGCCGCCACGCTTTGTCGGGCTTAGAGCGAGGGCCCGCCGGGCCCGGGCCAGGGCCGCCACGCTTTGTCCGGCCGGTTAGAGCGAGGGCCCGCCGGGCCAGGGCCGCCACGCTTTGTCCGGCCGGTTAGAGCGAGGGCCCACCCGCCCCGGGCCAGGGCCGCCAGGCTTTGTCCGGCTTAGAGCGAGGGCCCGCCGGGCCAGGGCCGCCACGCTTTGTCCGGCCGGTTAGAGCGAGGGCCCGCCGGGCCAGGGCCGCCACGCTTTGTCCGGCTTAGAGCGAGGGCCCGCCGGGCCCGGGCCAGGGCCGCCACGCTTTGTCCGGCTTAGAGCGAGGGCCCGCCGGGCCCGGGCCAGGGCCGCCACGCTTTGTCGGGCTTAGAGCGAGGGCCCGCTGGGCCCGGGCCAGAGTCGCCAGGCTTTGTCCGGCCGGTTAGAGCGAGGGCCCGCCGGGCCAGGGCCGCCACGCTTTGTCCGGCTTAGAGCGAGGGCCCGCTGGGCCCGGGCCAGAGTCGCCAGGCTTTGTCCGGCCGGTTAGAGCGAGGGCCCGCCGGGCCCGGGCCAGGGCCGCCACGCTTTGTCCGGCCGGTTAGAGCGAGGGCCCGCCGGGCCAGGGCCGCCACGCTTTGTCCGGCCGGTTAGAGCGAGGGCCCGCTGGGCCCGGGCCAGGGCCGCCACGCTTTGTCCGGCCGGTTAGAGCGAGGGCCCGCCGGGCCCAGGCCAGGGCCGCCACGCTTTGTCCAGCTAGTTAGAGCGAGGGCCTGCCGGGCCCGGGCCAGGGCCGCCACGCTTTGTCCAGCTAGTTAGAGCGAGGGCCCACCCCAGGCTGCGCACACTGATGTGCATTCTCCAGGAAACGTTTGCAAACCGCCTCCCTTAGGGAAAAAACTGACCTCTTATTGCCTGATCCTGTCATCTCGGATACTTTTTGTTTCTTCCGAAAAGATATGATTTCCTCTCATCACATTCAATTTGGATCAGTGTACAACATGGAAACAATGTAAAGACTGGCAGATTGCCTCCTCTGGGGGGTGGGGAAGGGAAGTGTAAAACTCAAAATAAAATCTTAAACAAAAAAAGAAAATTGCCTCCCCTTGGGTGTTGATGTTCACCAGAGGCACCTAGTAATGATTAAGAATGGAATTTTCTGGAATTATAAAATATGTGCCTTTCTAACACAGAATACTGAACTAAGCACCCCTACCTGTTGCACACTGGGTGACTGCCTAGCCTGCCTCTCCCTAGTTCTCAAGAATATAAAAAAACAGGAATTGAAGGAATGTGTAAGTGTAGGGTACAGCAAGCTTCATTAATCCTAAAACTGGAAAGGACAGTGCTCCTCACAGGGCATCCTGTTCAAATCTTTCATTTTAGAGATGATGAAATCAGGGCTGAAAGATTCTATCTTACCCAAGACTTCAGAGTTAGTGATCGATCAGTCAGAACTAGAACCTTTGCCCTTATTGATAGCCTAGTCAGGATTTTTTCTACTGTTATACTTTTTCTGTTAAATCTGAATATGTAAGATTAAGTGACTGTAATAACTATAGAATATAAGATTGGCTAAGTTCCTTATATGTATGTTTTAAATTAGTAATTATGAAATTTAAATGATTATATTTCAAGATGGTGACCATTTTTATTTTTTCCCCTTTTTTATGGTAGAAATGTCACTGAACTTGGAATTAGAAATCACGCCTTTGCTTCCAAATTCTGAATTTATTAACCATGTCTATGACCAGGGACCAGCCTATATTTGTGACAGGGATATGTTCTTTGATTGCATTGGGATTATATGAAGCCTCTATGACCTCTGGTCATTAACCTTTGTCTCATGAAGGGGAACAGTTGCCCATTGTTACATTTTTCATTATGCTTTCCCTGAGAAGCTAGCTTTGCATGTGGGTGATGGGATGGTCTCTTATCTTACTTTTATAGCCCATACATATGAAGATGTTTTAGAAAGCATACCTGTAAACTCTGTTTGGAATTAAATTTTTCCTCAGTCATATTGAACCTGGTAGTTCATATCAAACTTGCTGCTTCATGCTTCTGAGTTTAATCAGAAATCCTTGGAACCGCACCTGCCCAGTGTTTACTTGGAACGTGGATGGATGACATCACCCATCTGGCTTCACTGCTCCCTCCAAAGGCAGATCTCAAATGCAGCACAAATTTGGAAAAATCCTATCATTCATGCTGGTGAATATTCAGGAATTGCACATAAGTTTACTGTCAGTTCTTTGAAAAACCAAATCATTTCTCTAGCATTTAAAAAAATTTCTGCTCACAACATTAGATTCCTGATTTCAGATCACATATGAAATTGAATACTTGTACTTTGAGATTATTCATTAATTTTATTCATTTCCCCAATTTAATCACCAGTCACTACCATAATATCTCTATTACATGTCCTATTACATTTAAGATTCAAATGGCTCCTCACAAGATAAGGCAACTTTTCTGTGAAGAATCTTATCTTGCCATAGGGAAAGTCCTTGCTCCTTGTGTCCAACTTCCCCTCTACTTACAGAAACCAAATTTCTCATAGACAAGCATTTTATAGCATCTTCAAATATTTTCTTTTTAGGAATGTCTTAGAATCAACTCCGTATATTTGACCTTTGTAAGGGGTGGTCAAATGGCTAGTTTCCAGCTATTTTCCACCACCATAATCTCTCTGGAGATTAAAAAATGAAACACTGATTCTGGTAACATACCACTGTCTCATTTTCAAAACCTTCACCCAAGTCATTAATGCCATCTAAAGATTAGTCTTTGGTGTAAATAAGCATACTTGGTTTCAAAAGTCCTTTAAAAAGGAGTAAATTCAATTATGTGTTTCACATAAACTCATTAAATATTTAACACTGATACTTCTCATTTAAATCTCAGCCATGCAACCATGCAAATTTGTAGCCTTGGCATAAATTTAGGGTATTAGCACAATTAAAGTTTCAATTAACAATATGAATCAATGGCAAACTATATAGTTTTTACATCAAATTAGAAGATTTGCATAAATTAAAGGAATAATGAAACAGTGCTTCCTTTCAGGAGGGATTTCCAAGATGAAAACAAGCCAGGAAAGGTGGGGGGGAAGTAGCCTTTCTTACAAGAATCACAAAATTTTCTTTAAAATAAAAGTTGAGGAAATACATGGAATTCTAGGTATATCCATCCATATGAATCTCTTTGTAAAACACACACACAAATGGTAATAATAGTTGCAGATTAGGCCCCATGTTTAACCACCAGGGATACTACTAACCTATTACCTAAGACTGTTATTTTTTTGGGGGGGGAGGTCCCTTGTTTAAGGTCTCCACTCAACATCCTAAATTCTCCATGATTCTTTCAAAGAAGGTTACCTCTCTTCTGTAGCTCCACCTCTTTTGTGGATTATAATATTCTTCTAGTTAAGTCTAGGAATGAGGTCTATCTGTATTTACCTAATTAGTCTTTTGGCTCAGTTCCACTCCCTAATGGTTTCCATCCTCTTCTCTTTCCTACTGTATTTTAATCAGGTGAGTATAGCACAATTAATTTAACCACAGAAATACTTTAATCATTATTATAGAAGCAAAAAGAATACTATCAAATATATAAAAAGACTGTTGAGATGCTACATGGTTCAAATTTTGCCACAATCATTCACTAATTCAATGGCCTTGGGCAAGTTTCTTAATGGCCCTCAGTTTTCCTCATCAATAAAATGAAAAGATTGGCCTCTATTTTTATAATTTAAATTTATATATGTGCATATATGGATTGAACATATATATATGTATATATATGTGTGTATATATATATATATATATATATATATATATATATATATATATAATATAAAGCTATAATTCTGTGAAAACAGTCTTCTGGTGGCTATGTACTAGACCCAGGCTCTGACTAAATCCAGAGTGTTCTGAGCTAGTCTATAGGCATTTGCCAAATCTAGTCTAGAACACAGTTCAGGTGCTAGGACTCAGACATCTCCATTAGCCACTAAGAGGTAAATTAGTAAATTTCACAAGTGTTTGTTTTTGAAGGTGATTTATAAGGTCATAAACTAGGGCTGCAAAAAGATAATACCTTGAAGAGAGAAAAAAAAGGAACTTTGGACAAAGGGTGAGTTTAGGGAAGAAGAAAATGAATTCTGTTTTTAGATAACTTAAGTTGATCTTCCTATAGACCCACAAGATGTGGACAAATTGTCCAGGGGCTTGGTGAGGTGGAACTAGAGTTTAGAAGAAAGATAAAGGTTTGGATATATAGAACTAAATATTATCTGCTTCATGAAGATTGTTGAAGCAATGGGAACCAAAGAAGTTACCCAGAAAGAAGGTGTAAGGAAAGAGAAGAGATGTAGAACAGTTCTTAGGACTATGCCATACTGGGGGAATAGAACATAGGTCTAGCAGAGGATGATTAAAAGAAGGTATTAGGTAAAGAGAGTGACAGGTAAGTCAAAAGAGTGTCTTGAAAACTCATGTAGGACCCAGAATCCTAGAAGAGGGTGTGGTAAATATTAAATGCTGTAGAGAACTCAAGAAAGATGAAGACTCTGAAAAGGTCATCAAATTTCACAATAAATATCTAATAATCTTGGGAAGAATGGGTTCCTCAAGATTTGAGATTGGAACCAGATCAGAAGTTGAAAAGTGAATAGGATTAGAGGAAATGTGGGCAGTGATGGTACAGAACTTTGTCTAGATTTTGGCTGAAAGGGAGCTAACAAAATGAGAAAAATTCTAGGATAAAGTGAAGACTTTTTTTTTAATGGATGGGGAGACGGAATGTTTGAAGGCAGTAGGGAAGGAGTAAATGTCTAAAGATTAAGTTGCAAAGTCAGGAAGATTCATCTTCATCTGTTCAAATCCAGTGTTAGATAACTTACTAGCTATGTGATTCTGGACAAGTCATTTAACCCGGTTTACCTCACTTCCTCCTCTGCAAAATGAGCTGGATAAGGAAATATCAAACCATTCCAGTACCTTTGCCAAGAAAACCTCAAATGGGGAACATGACTGAATATCAGCAACAACTAAAAGAAAAGTCTCATACATAAAATAATAAACCAAGCAGCACTTTTTTGTAGTAACACAAAATAAAAAGAACCTGGAAAGAAAGTAGGTGCCCATCAATTGGGTTAAGACTGAACAAATAGTGATATATAAATTCATTAAAAATGAAAAATATAGAACTGTGGAGTTTGAACAAAGACCAAGGACTATTACCTGTAATTTAGGAAAAAAAACTGATATCTTATTGTCTGATCTTGCTATCTCTTATACTTTATTTCTTCCTTAAGTATATGATTTCTCTCTTATCACATTCAATTTGAATCAATGTATACCATGGAAACAATGTAAAGACTGGCAAATTGCCTTCTGTGGGGGGTGGGGGGTAAGTAAGATTAGGGGAAAAATTGTAAAACTCAAAATAAATGAACTCTTTAAAAAAATTTTTAAATGAAAAATATAGGGCAACATAAGAAAATATGATATGGACCCACAGTCAAGAAGCATTTATTACAACTTTGTGCCAGGAATTATGAATTCATGTTGTAAGGAAAGAAGATACAGGAGAGAAATATACAAAATAATTAAAGTAATCTAGATGAAAAATCACTCTTAAAGGCAGTTCATCATAGATTAACTACAAGAGCCAACCCTGATCCCAGAGGAAGGATGATGAAATACTTCTTGCTCTGTGCAAAGTTATGAACTATAGATCAAAGTATAGCCAGAAAATGATTATGGTACAGAAACAAAGGGGAACAATGCTACTTTAGGAAAAAAGAAAAGAAAAACATATATTCCATCAGATAGAAATTTCCAAAGGGATATAACACTAGTACTCCAACAATATAGATTCAACTTTAAAACAGTTGAATTTCCTTGTTTCCAATTGATTTTTTAATGCATTTTCTTAGTCACTAGAGATCCTTTTTTTGCTGCCAATCTCAGATACTTTAATACACCAAGAGCATTCTTTTCTTCTAAAATATTATTCATTACTATTTTTTTAAATACTCAAATTCAGAATGTATAAGATGCAAATAGAAAGTACTTTTCTAATGGAAATGAGGACTTCTGAAAATTAGTATTATAATTAAAGTATACTTTATAAAGTATATATAAAGTATAAAGTATACTTTAAGTATGTAGCACAAAATAAAAGAAATGAGAACAAGTGGATTATTCAACATTAGCCAACAGAACAAGGAGAAATAATAGTCTACTAGCAAATAACTTTTTTTTGCCATATGACCTTCACATTATCTTATCAATTTACCTAAGTACATAATTCATAACATGTAATCTCTTTTGTATGCATAGTAAAGCAAATTTAATTGGTGATATAAAGCTATAAATTTTCATTGTAGTAAAAGGAGATATAATATAGTAGAGATGGAGGAAGGAAATCTCAGTTCTGTTTCTATATTATTTCTTAGCTATCAAAGATCTAATTATAATTCTTCACATGTTCATGGATAAGGAGTAAATTCATATTCAACATCATTACTTAATCTCTCCTATTTACAACTTAGCTCACAACCTAGAGCAATAAAATTTCACTGAAGTCAATATGCCTAACAGAAAGAGAACTCTAAAAGGCTAGATAGCATTTATTCCTAGTTCCAGCAAGCTATTAAATGACATTATATAATTTACTTAGACTCTGTTATTCATTCTCAATAGCAATCTGATGGTGGAGAGTACTGCGGCATCGGTATCTATCTCAGACTGATACCAAGGAGATTAATTGTTTAAAAATGCATAAAGCCCATTGCCTCAGTTCAAAATGGGCACAGAATTAATAAGTGCATTGTTTTCTCTTTGCTTTTATCATGAACATTTTATCAGGCTTTTTTTTTTAGCATTTTCCTGTATTTTTTCAATAGTCAAATAATTGTAGTGTATAATGAAATGTTTCTTTGATAACCTTTGACTTTAAAAAAATCCCAGACAATAATAAGCAAAAAAGAATAAAAAAGAATATATGTTTTCAAACCAGAAATTAAAATTAGGTTTAGAAAGTGTTCTAATGTTGCAGTTCAATAGTTTTAGAAAATATATGGATTTGTGTTTCAAGAAAGCTTGTTAGAGTTTTTAAAAAATCAATTATAACTTAGGATAAGTTCACAAATTAATACATTTTGTTCTGATTTTTAAAGTTCAACTTGGTTCATATTCCTCATTTAAATGGTGTTACAAATAGTCATTGACTCCAGGTTAATAAAAATGTTGTCAAGACTTTTTTCTTAGGTTTTTTTTTTTGCAAGGCAAATGGGGTTAAGTGGCTTGCCCAAGGCCACACAGCTAGGTAATTATTAAGTGTCTGAGACCAGATTTGAACCCAGGTACTCCTGACTCCAAGCCCGGTGCTTTATCCACTACGCCACCTAGCCACCCCGTCAAGATTAATCTTGTTTAGTTTGTTATTTCTATGCCTCCCTGGGAAAAAATGATTGGCAAAATATTTGTGAAATTTTTGTTTCTATATAACTAGAATAACATTTAAAATTAAATGAAATCATTTAATTCCTCCCAACAACATATATTTATCAAGAATCCACTATATACCAATTACTGTATAAGTCACTAGGCATATGAAAGTAAAAGCGCCTACCTCAAAGGACATTCAGCAGTTAACTCCACAAATATTTGGAAGTCAGTATGACGCAGTATAAAGAATAATGTATATATAGTCAGAGGACCTGGGTTCCAATCCTGAATTTTCCATTTATTCCCTATGCAAACTAAATTTCTTCATCTGCAAAATGAGGATTGGATTAAATTGGATTAAATGACTTCTAAATTCTATCTATTATCCCTTCACATTATACCTTAATTTTATATATTTTGTATTTACTCATGTGTACAGGTTGTTTCCCTGTTATTGAATGTAAACCATTTGAGGGAAGGGTTTGTTTTATTGTTTTCTTATCCCTAATACCTAGTAAAATTCCTGACAAATAATTAGTATTTTACAATTCTTGTTAAATGTAATAGATATGTGAGAACTGCCAATCCTGTTTTATTCTGACTAATGGAATAATTGATCATAGAGATGAAGGGAACTTTGGGAGGGAACAGTCACTCCATTAAGAATTTACCATAGGGGTGGCTAGGTGGCACAGTGGATAAAGCACCGGCCCTGGAGTCAGGAGTACCTGGGTTCAAATCCGGTCTCAGACACTTAGTAATTACCTAGCTGTGTGGCCTTGGGCAAGCCACTTAACCCCATTTGCCTTGCAAAAACCTAAAAAAAAAAAAGGTAGATAGGGAGAGGCATAGGCAGGGACAGAGTGATAAGGTTCAGAGAGACAGAAACACTTCTAAGACAGATTGTAGCATGGCCATGTTGGGTCCATTCCCCAAAATGGAAGTACCAAAAAGAATTCACCAATGGGAGGGAATCAGCAGGGTGGAGAGATAATGTAGGGTAAGAAATTCCCAATTAAATGTACCCTGACACCATGCTCCAACTCTCCATTCATTCATCTCAGGCCTAGCTAACCAAGACTATGGTCTTTTCATCATGAGTGAGTAGATTCCTTTTTTTCTCCCTTCTACCCAAATCCCATTCATGACCTTCTGCACTAGAGTCTACAGCTCCTCAGGTCAGATTCACTGAATAACTCTACACTGAACTAGGATTGGGCAATTGCAACCCAGGTCTCAGAGCCTCTTCTTCACAGCTCCGCTCAAAACAGAGTCTCAGATGCAAAGTTCTTGCCCTATATGCTTTGTTGAGGAGTCAGGTCTCTGATACCAGGACAAATTTCACTTCTTCCCTGGTACTTGAGAAAGAAGTAACTGCTAATACAGGACTCTTAGAAGTTAGATATTACCATATATTTACATTATAGCTTGCTCTTCCTCTCCTCAACTTGGCTTGGCAGAATCACTGACTAGGCAAAAAAAATCTGCCACCATGCTCTGATTCCCCATTCATTCAACCCCCAGGCCTATCCTTCCCAATATGGAACCTTCCTACCTTTTCAGACTTAAATGTATTCAGACTCATTACCCTTCTTGCATTAAGTATTCTAGCCAAAATGCCATTCTTTGCTATTCCCAGAACTCAGTATTCCATCATTTGCCCCTTCCCCTTTGCACAAGCTCCTTCCTAAACTATCATCATTTCTAATAATTCCTAGCTTCCTTCGAGGCTCTGTTGATATGCTACCTCCCCAAGGAGAAAAAAATAATATAAATCCCATGGGAATTTAGAGTGCTGAGAACTGTACTTCGAAACAAGTAGGGGGTTGTGAGAGGAACAGGAGAGAGCAAAGGAGCAATGAAGAAACAATAAATACTTAGAATCTAGGGGAAGAGAGTTTTGAAGAAATTTAAAATAAAGTCAATTTCAAAATGGATTATCATATAGCTATATATGGTATTATATATACATATTTTAGTGCAATATAGCTGTATGTATATGTATTAAAATATGTATATATATATAATACAATATTAATCTGAATTATCAACTCATTTGTAAGTTTTAAAATTTAATTTCCTTTCAACATAAGAACATACTAAGACATCTAATTATGCTCGACTGTGGTCCTGCTCTACACTTTAGCAAAAATTATCCAAAAAGCTTCAATAAATGCTTATTTTATTTCAATATTATTCAATTCAATAGTTCATTTGAAAATACATTAAGTGCTTGCTCTGTGTAATACACAATACTGGGGAATTGTTTTCCAACACAAGCTATGAAAATGATACAAAAGAAATGAAAAAGAAATTATATTTAAATGAAGAACTGAGCAAAGTGGTCTGAGATATGGTTGTGATGATTTATCACCATGTTATTTTCATTCACAATCACATTTTTTAAACATTGTAAATTCATACTGTATGACTAATGTTTAGTTTTTTCCTTCCACTCTACCTCTTCCCCCTTTTTTGCAGTCCAACTTTTGGTCTATAATTTTTATCCCTGATATATCCTTAAATTTCCTCAATACTTTATCTTCCCCTAGATTGTGTTTACTCTGTCTTCTTCATTGCTCCTTTGCTGAGATAAAGACTTGAACCCTTTCTATTTGTTTTTCCAACCACACCCATCTTTTTTACTCTTCAACTCAAATCTAACATCTGCCCATGTGAATTGCCTTGAGAGTCAAATAAGGCTCAAAAAAGTCATGAGAGACATGGGAAGGTAATGAGTAATGTTAGCAGTTAATGTCCATAGCAACCACTTAATACATGCATTTTCATTCATCTATCATTTATTCATTGTTAAGAAAAATAGAAGGATCATATTTGGTGGAATAAATGACAGCAACAACAACAACAGTTAATGAACACCTAGCACTATGCTGTATATATACTGTGAGAGATACAGAAGTACGAATGAATTTGGGGTTGGAAAAGTTTTTCTTGAAATGAGTTGAATTGCTTTGAATTGAAACATAAGATACTACTGCAGTCCTCTAATCCAGTTGAGTAAACAAGACCAATTTGCATCAGACAATGAGAAAAACAAGTGTAAAGCTGTTTAGCATTCACTATATAATAATAGTCCAGAGAAGGTAGAAGTCAGTGCAGCCTGGCATGGTATGATTGGAATAAAGCAGAGAACGTGGGGTTTGTATGGAGCCTTGAAGATTGATAGGATTCAGATAGGTAGACAAAGGAGAAGGAAGGACATTCTAGATGAAGAAAACAGAAAGTAAAGAATGTAGTGAATAAACTGGCCTTGCTAGAGCAGAGTTAAAGAATTTAATTACTCAGCAACGTGTCCTCTCTGTTCTAGAAGACCAGTATGCTAACTGCCTATTGATTTCCCTTGTTTTCTGCTTCCCCATCTAGAATGTACTCACTCATTTCTCTGCCTGTCTATCCAAATCCTATCTATTAAGAGAGAATAGAATTTTGGGAAGTGTTACTTTTTTAACTGTCAGTAAAAAAGACTATTAACTATCAAGGTTGGAGGGAGAATGTGAAAGTATTCGGAGAAATTAACAAGAGGACATTCCTTATAAACTAAACAAGTTACCTGATCTCTTTAAGAAAGCCTTGGAGAGGCATTTCCTGTGAGAATTTAAACTCTTGTGCTGGGGAAAATGTATTCTTAGGAAAATTCTTGAGAGACTTTGACTGCCATCCTGGGAGAATTAAATAATTAAACTGTATTTCCAAAGTTGAGATACAATAAAACAGTTGCAGTTGATAGAAGTGATTTTGACAGTAATATTTCTCAATGTGATACATTGTTGAGATATTATTTATATTGTTTTTAAATAGTTAATAAGTTATGTAACCAAGAACATTGTTGTTTATTTAATGTTTATTTATGAGACTAGAGAAGTTGGAAGAGATCATAGAAAATTTATGAAAGTTTTCCTAGTTTATTTTGCAATTGATGAGGGGGCTTAGAGTTTTTTGGCTAATGAGTTTATGCATTTGTTAGTTTAGAAGTTTATAATGAGTTTATATTTGTTAGTATATAAGTTTATATATCAGAAATACTTGATTGTCCCCTGGTTGCTAATTAAGAGGCAAAGAATACCTGAGCCAAGCAGAGCAGAGAGCTGCAATAATGTAAATATGGTCTTCTGAGAATAAATGCTATGTGACTAAAATGACTACAGACTAGGATACGAATGCCAGCACAAATAAGTGAAGAGACTACTAGGGGAAGCAAGAATAAGGAATTTATGGATTCTGCCTTCATTGATCTTCCCAATTATATTCACCCTATTAATACTTCTATTGATGTTGTGTTTTCTAATGAAGTGTATGGGAACTGACCCTTAAGGAACGGAAAGGTTCTGCTTAGTCAATCTGCTTGCTAACTAGAGCTCAAAATAAGTTCAATTTTTGATTTCTATATAATTTACAATAAATATGCTTTATGTGGGCTGGTGCTTGTTGCTTAAAGAGCTGGACTGAATACAGCTATAGAGTGCTAGAAATTAGCTAAAATCAGACATTCTCATCAATTTCTAGATGATGGCAAGCATAATCCTGTTAATAAGGATTAAAGAACCTCCAAGATTAAGTTCAAGTCCACGAGAGTCTAGAGTTGCATTCTGTACTGATATGAGATACAAGCTGTAGCAGGAAGTTTAAGTTCACAAACTCATAGATCTAGAGGTCACAGGGATCTCAGAGGTCACCTAATTCAAACCTCTTATTTGATCAGTGAGGTCACTGAGACCTAGAAAGATTAAATGATTTACCCAGATTCACTCAGGTAGGGAAATATTACAAATGATTTTTAAATCCAGATTTTCTGCTTCTAGAGACAGTGTATGTTCTACCACATTATGCTACCTTCCTTGGGTAGCATAAATCTGTATTGTGCCAGGTCTACCTAATTCTGGGTCACCCTTAAGTAACAATCTGCCCAGGGTCAGAGACATCAAATAGCAGGGATGATTCAGGGCTTGGAAAGTATCATGACAGCACAGCTTAGACTGGGCAGGTAGGTGATGGATAAAGCACTGGTGATCCTGGGCAAGTCACTTGGTCCACAATTTCCTTGCCTTAAAATGGGGATAAAAGCATTTATTTCCTAGAGTGGTTGTGAAGATCAATAAGATAAAGCACTTGGCACATAGTTGGTGCTTAATAAATGCTTATTTTATTTCTTCACAAGGTCAATTAGGTAGTGAGGTGTGCCAAAGTCAAAGAGCATTTTTACCTTCTCTTCCATACTTAAGTTTTGCAGAAAAGAGCTATTTTTCCAAATGCTCAATTGTCACTTGATAATCCATAGGTTGACATATAGAATTAAAGAAATAAAATAAAACTTTGAATGTTTCATTAAATAACTGATGAGAAACTGAAAAATTCATAGGGTTTTATATTTTTTAATTATAAAATAAGTAAAAACAAAGATTTTCCAATTTTTGCTATTTAATTTATTATTTTGTTACACCATTTGATGTAATGCTTCATGTAAAATGTGATTTTTTTAATGGATTCTTTCCCTCAGTTAGAATGTTAGATCCTCCAGGAAAAAACCTTTTGTTTTTTCCCCAGGGTTTATCACCAAGCTTGGAATCTAGTAAGCATATAATAAACAGTTTTTCATTCATTCATTCATTCACTCATTCATTCATTCATTCATTCATTTCCTTTTCCTTCCTTCCTTCCTTCCTTCCTTCCTTCCTTCCTTCCTTCCTCTCTCTCACTAGTACACATCACAAAAAGTTTTAGTGAATGACAACATCTTACCAGTTCTCAAATAATCATTATACCACTCTGAAAAAAAAAAACCAGAAAGTTAAAAGCTGTCATGTTGGTCATAACAACAATTTGCATAATTGCTTTCTGTGGAGGAGCACCATGTGCTTCACATATTAAATCTATTTTTTCCAATAGTATCACTCTGCCACCTAAAGTATTATATAGAATGGATAACTTTTTTAAAAAATCTATTCAAATTTATCTTTTAAAGACTAACTCAAAATTTATGACTATACAATCTTTTTTCTCTCTTCAAATATTTTTTAACTTAGGCTTCTTGATCCAATGGAGGATTATCTATAAAATAAAATTAGAATTCATGTCTACTCATCCACTATAAGTGGATATATTCACTACATATGTGCATATATACACACATATACATATATACATATATAACTTATACTGAGCAAATAAGTAAGAAGTTATTTTTTGATCCTTTTAATCATGGAATATCAACATTGAAAGAGATCTCAGGGCAGCTAGGTGGTGCAGTGGACAGAGCACCGGCCATGGAGTCAGGAGGACCAGAGTTCAAATACAACCTCACACAAATATTACCTAGCTGAGTGACCTTGGGCAAGTCACTTAACCCCTCTGTTTTGTAGAAAGAAAGAAAGAAAGAAAGAAAGAAAGAAAGAAAGAAAGAAAGAAAGAAAGAAAGAAAGAAAGAAAGAAAGAAAGAAAAAGAGGAAAAAAAAGAAAGAGATCCCAATAGACATTTAGTTCAAATGATAGCTAAATAGGAATCTGCTCTATAACATCCTTGGTAGTCATTCAACCTCTGCTTGAAAACCATTGATATGGAGCTAACTACATGAAACAATTCATTACACTTTTTTGACACTGTCTAATTGTTAGGGAGTTTTTCCTTATTTCAAGTTAAAATCTGTATTTTTGTAATTTCAATCCATTGTTGCTACTATAATCCTGTTCCCTGTGATCAAGTTGAACAAATCTAATTTCTCTTCCACTTAGCCTCTTCTATATGTGAAGACAACTATTATGTCTTCTTCCAGACTATTATACAACCCACTTCCTTCATGTGATCCATGCATGTCATGTTTTCTATTCCTCTCTTCTTTTACCTTCCTCTGGACAATACTCCAGTTTACTAATGCCCTGAAATGAACACAATTTCAGATATAGCCTCATTAGCAGACTATAAGGACTATAATTTCCCTTGTTTTTAAGACAATGCTTCTATTAATGTAGTCAAAGATTGTATTCACTTTTCAGTTACCATGTCCCATTGTTAACTCATAGTGAACTTGAAGTCATAAACATGGATTTTAATATATGTATATATATTTATGTGTATATGTGTGTATACACAAAATACTTGATTTCAGAGACTGTCTCAGTGGCCATCTAAAACAACTTATATCTGAAAAAGAATTCCTTCTTTAACAGGATAATGATAGCTAACATTTACATAGTACTTTAAATTTTGCAGACACACACACACACACACACACACACACACACACACACACACACACAAACACAGCCCTCTCTCTCTGCTCTAAGGGAGGAATTGGTAAAGACTGCTGATGAGAATTTCCCTCCTATCTTTTGCTTCACCCTTCTTGTGAATTTGTAGCAGAATAACCACAAATAGCAAATATTAGATGCAGATACCAAGCTCTAATTACAATGTCAATAAAGAGCAGAAAGACTATTTGTTCCAAGGTACTACAACCTGGAAGAGTTATTAGAATTTATTGCCTGTTTTCTTAATTATAAAATTTTGGGATCTTGATAGTTAACTCTTACAAGGGTGATAAAACACAAAATAACTACATAGTTCACACTATCCAGATAGTTACCTGCCAATGAGCTAACAGGGTTTTGTTTTAAAAGTTATTTTTTTGACTTTACATAAGATCCACAAAATTTTTTACTTCCCCAAATATCTTTGATTTTTATGTAAGACCCTTTCTTCCCATAGAGTTGCATGGTAGAAACAGAATTATAGGGAGAGGAAATGCACTGAGAACTTGGATTTGGGTGCTTGTGGTGTAAGTAGAGAAAAAGGGACAGAAAAAAGAAATGTTGAGACAGAATTGACAAGAATTAGCAAATGATTGGATGTGGTCAAATAGTGAGAATGAAGAATCAAGAATTACTTCTAGATTGTGAACTAAGTAATTGGGAATGGTGCCCTTCATGGAACTGGGGAAGGTAGGAGGAGGGGACAGATTTATGGAAAAGACAGTAAGTTCCATTTTGGACAGACTGAGTTTGAGATTGATAGGATATCCAGGTAGAGTTGTAGAGCAGGTATTTGGTGATGTAGGACTTTAGTTTAAGAGAGAAATATTGGCATAGAGATTTATAAGTAACATACATAACTGTGATAACTGAATCTATGGGAAATGATGAGATCACTGACAGTGGGAGGACCCAGGATAGAACTTTGGGTTCAATCACACTGTGGGGACCAGGACATAAATGATAATTCTGCAAAAGAAATGAAAAAGATAACAAGAGAACCAGAATAGAGCAATGTCATAAAGATCTACTACTCTATTTGTTTAACAAGTCTTAAAGGGGGAGGCTAGGTGGCATAGCAGATAAAGCACCGGCCTTGGAGTCAGGAGTACCTGGGTTCAAATCTGGTCTTAGACACTTAATAATTACCTAGCTGTGTGGCCTTGGGCAAACCACTTAACCCCATTTGCCTTGACAAAAAAAAACTTAAAAATAGAAAAAAAAAACAAGTCTTAAAGGCAGGGACTGTAATCAAAGAAAGATATACCAGATAAGATGTGACACTGAAGAAGTCAGGTTTAAAAAATCCTGAATGTTGGTTATGAGCTTAGCATTTTAACAAAATTCCCAAATATCACAGCTGGACCATGCAGACTGAAAATAACAAAAGGAACTTGGAACAATAATTATATGTCTTATGTATTCAGTCTACCAAATCACACTAGTTATTTGTAGTTAAATAAAATGGAAACCCTTTTTAGGTGACAGCATTTACTGGCCAAACCAATAATTAAACACTAAACTGAAAAGGAAAATTCATGTCTAAATATGCAGAATGGAAAATCACATGCAGGTTTCACTCATTCATTTTTGTAACTCAGAGTCTATTTTTACCAGCAAACTAGGTTAGTATTAAATGCATACAGATGGGCATAGTAAAGTGACACTGTGGAGTGAACTCTAACCCTGGAGTTAGGAAGATCTGAGTTGGATTTGGTCTCAGATATTTACTAGTTGTGTGATCATGTGCAAATTACTTAACCCCAATTGCCTCAAAATTTTTTTTAGATAATCATCCAGTAAATAATGAAAAATCATCAATATTTCAGTGAAATTAGTGAAATCAGATTGGTTATCCAGATTAGAATGAATTAAATATAATATTAATTATGCTGCCACTATCAATGGCATAAAAAAACAGTATTTGGGTTCCCACTTTTTTTGTTGTGCTGACTCATACCTTCTAAATAGCAAATTATAAGGTGTTACAAAACAACTGACATTAAGAATACCAATATAGTTCATTGGAAAGAATGCTGGATCTTGAATAAGGGGATTTGAGTTCAAATTCTACATCTGCTACTTTATGCTTGTGTTACCTTGTGCTAGTTACTTAACATATAGATGTGCATCTGGTCTAAAATGAGGGGATTAAATTAGATAGTTTTTTAAAAATCTTTTCTTCCTCCAAATTTATGATTTTTACTTCAAGGAATATGAGGAAATGTTTTAACTTTTTTTTGCCTCCAAATTTTGAAATAATGAAATTTGACTATTGTTTCTCAGGATGAACCTAGCTTATAATTTTTAAATGAGGAAAAGCTTCAGTGTCCATTTAGTCCAACTGAAGGATACTTTCTTCAGCAGACCAAACTAGTAGTCATCTGGCTTTGTTTTGAAGACTTTCAAGGTGAAGGAATCCACTGTCTTCCAAGGTAGCCTATTCCAATTTTACATGTCTCCAATTTTTAGAAAATTTGACATTAAACTTAAAGTTTCCTTTTTTGCAATTTCTACCTATCGTTCTTAGTTTTACCCTCTAGGACAAAACGGAACAAGTCCAAAGTGTCTTCCCCTCTATATATGAAAAGTAGCTATCATGCCTTCTCCAAGTCTTTTCCTTTAGGCTATATATATATATATATTTTTTTTCCAGATGCAGATACCATCCTATTATTGCAATGTTGATAAAGAGCAGAAAGACTATTTGTTCCAAGGTACTACAACTTGGCAGAGTTATTAGAATTTATTGCCTGTTTTCTTAATTATAAAGTTTTTTCCAACTAATTCCATTTTCCAACTAATTCTCATGACATGAGATCACGAACTTTCATCATCTTGGTTGACCTTCACTGTATACTCTCCAACTTAGTAAAATTCTTTGTAAAATATAGTGCCAAAATTCACCAGAATTTGTAATTTTCTTCTTAGAAAAAGGAACAATGTCAGTCTGACAAAATTATTCAGCTTTAATTTTAGCCTTTAACATAAAAATATGAGTGCATGTAAGAGTATGTTGTGTTTTTTCTTTATAAAATAAAGTTTTCTACAGATTGAAAAAAGTGAAAAACTGATCAAGATGAAAGATTTTCAAGGTTCAATTCAACAAAACAAATATTAGGTATCTGTATTAAGTAAAGGATTATGTCAAAACTAAAAACAATAATTTATCCTTTATAGTAAGGATGCTTAACATTTTCTTTGTCATGAATTCTCTGGCAATTGTTTAAAACCTATGAATTCCTTCTTAAAATATGTTAAACAGTTTGTATGATAGGGCTTGCATGGAACATGTTCAACTCTCTTAACATGGAGGCACTCTATTTTTCTGCATTTTCCTAGCAGATATGTGGGAAAAGCCTCTTTCAATTAGCTGCCTAGATGGAACAGACTGCCATCTTTAAAAACTCCCAAATAGGATAATATTCTCTTGATCTTTAAAACCTCCAGAAAAGGATAATCTTATTCACTTGCCTGCATGTATGAGATCACACAGTTTACTCAGAAAGCCAGTGCCATAAACTGAACTAGGAAGGGGATAGTATCTTGCCCCCCCACACACACACTTTTCTCCTTTTGTCCTATGACTCCAGGAAATGGATTGGGGATATTTGTGTTTCTTTTCCATTTCTTTTATCCTTTCTCAGTTTCAGGTGCAAATGGTAATTTCCACTAAACCCAGGAGTTTTGAGCCATGGACTTCACCTTGAATTCAGGGTTCCAGGCAGAATGTTAAGAAGAAAATAAGACATAATAAGTTATCCTTTGTGCTGGCATAATATATAATTTATTATGCAAGTATTATGTCAAATATTGCATGATTTATGCATGTGTTATATCTATTACTGGGGATGAACAGTGATGGGTCTAGCAATAAATAGGAGAAAAAGGATAGGCTATATTGTTATCACATGATCTGATTTGATTGCTTGTTCTACAGAGGTAGTTAAAATTCAAACAGGTTTTCCTGACCCCAAAACCAGAGTTGGTCTATCACGCAAATATTACCACAATGTTTTACATAATAATTATAGTCCACCAAATTCTTATTGTTTTGTAACTGAAATTAATGTCCCATTACTGCTGTCAGCCTAAAATTGTATCCCAAATTTCTAGGATCATTCTACAACTGATCCCTCTGCACATCAAAAAATATAGTAGCTATATTTCCTTTCTCATTCTTAATATATGAGACAGCATGCTAAGCAGCCCTTACCTCAATGCCTGGCACATAGTATGTTCTTAGTGCATGTTTATTGATTGATTAATTATTGATTAACACTTAAATCTTCTGAGCCTTTGTGTCTCCATGTGTAAAATGGAGTAATTTAATGTAATGTCCTCTAAGGTCCCTTTTAGCTAATCCTATGATCCTATAATCCAGAGTTTTTTTTAACTTATTCTTCATACCTGAGTTAGTATGCTGAAGACCTGAGTTCAAATCTGCCCACAGATACTATCTATTCACCTTGAGTAAGTTACTTGGTCTCTTTGGGTCTCAATTTCCTAATCTGTAAAATATAAATCTTAATAACTCTTATTACATAGGGTTGTTACGAAGTTCAAATGAGAGAATAAATGTAAAGTGCCTTGCAAACTTAAAAACCCTATCTAAATGGTAGCTATTGGTAGTCATATAGTTCAATTTTTGAAACAATTTTCAATGTAAACCATTTAATTATATTGTCACAAATATATAAGAGATAGCAGTGAAAAGGGAGAGTGTTGTCATAGAGAGAGTTTTAGAGCCACTTATACATACTGGCTGAGAATCCTCTGACAAGTCAGTTCACCTAGGTAAAATATATACTATATATATATATATATATATATATATATATATATGTAACCTAGGTAAGATAAATATAAAAGTTGCAGAACAGTCTCAGGCCTGTGCTATTACAGGAGTTTCATATTCCAAAGAAATCACAGAAGTAAACAATAAAAAATAAAAGAACACCTAAGACAACTTAAGTCAGCAGAAAAAGTCTGCCATACCTGGGTGAGAGTGAAGCATAGTTCAGCACAGACTGTGCCAGCAAACAAGGCCTTGGGAATCATTGAATCAGCAGCAGCTGATTCCAGAGCTCTCAGCACACAGAAGTAAGGGAACAATTGGTACGGAAGTAGATTTGATAGCACTGAGACAGGACTTTGATCCTTTTCCCATACTCAGTTCCAGGTCACAGTTCTGAGTGGCAGTCCCAGAGCGAAGAGGAGCACCAGCATACCAGAATCCAAGGCCACAGTGGAGCAAGGACTCTCATCACAATTCCAGGGCAGAAAAGAATGCTTGTGGTCACTCACAAATCACAGTATAGTCTAGAAACACTTCTCCTTAGATCTTATTACCTTGAAAGTACTTAAAACTTAGAGGTCCCTAGAAATATCTGAAAACAGTCAACAAAATCCCTGACTTTTGGAACAGTGTGCTTGCTTCCTGGAAACTGAGCCCTACTTTAGCAAAGAGTTAAAAACCAAGTAATAGGGAAAGTGAGCAAAAAACAGAAAACATTTCAGATCATAGAAAGTTATGTTGGTGACAAGAAAGGTTAAAATATTCAGAAAAAGGTAACAAAGTCAAAGCTTCTACATCCAAAGCCACCAAGAAAAATATGAATTGGTTTCAGGCCATGGATGAACTCAAAGGATTTTGAAAATCAAGTAAGAGAGGTACAAGAAAAATGTAAAGAGAAATGAGAGTGATGCAAGGAAATCCCTGGTAAAGGAGACACAAAAAATACTGAAGAAAACAACATCTTAAAAACAGATTAGATGGGGGCAGCTAGGTGGCGCAGTGGATAGAGCACCAGCCTTGGAGACAAGAGTACCTGGGTTTAAATCCGACCTCAGACACTTAATAATTACCTAGCTGTGTGGCCTTGGGCAAGCCACTTAACCCCATTGCTTTGAAAAATCTAAAAAAAAACAAAACAAAAAAACCAGATTAGACCAAGGAGTAAAAGAGATTAAAAAGTCTTAATGTCTTAAAAAGCAGAATTGGCCAAATGGAAAAGAGGTACAAAAATTTACTGACAGGAAAAAAAAACTTAAAAAATAGAAAAGGAGGTACAAAAACCTCACTGAAAAAAATTCCTTAAAAATTAAAATTGAACAAATGGAAGCTAATGATTTTATGAGAAATCAAGAAACAATAAAACAAAACCAAAAGCATGAAAAAAAATAGAAGGCAATGTGAAATATCTCACTGGAAAAAACAGCTGAATTGGAAAATAGAGACAATTTAAAAATTATTGAAAGTCATGACAAAAAAAAGATCCTAGATATCATTTTAAAAGAAATTGTCAAGGAAAATTGCTCTGCTATTTGTAAATCAGAAAGTAAAATAGGAGTTAAAAGAATCTACTGATCACCTCCTAAAAAGATCCCAAAATGAAAATTTCCAGGATTTCAGTACTCAAATTCCAGAGCTTCCAGGTTAAAGACAAAATATTGCAAGAAGACAGAAAGAAACAATTCAAGTATCTTGAAACCACAATCAAGATAGCACAAGTTTAAGGAATGGAGGCTTGGAATATGATATTCCAGAGGGTAAAAGAGCTAGAATAACAATCAAGAATCACCTACCCAGCAAAACTGAGTATAATCCTTCAGGGAGAAAAAATAAAAATTCAATGAAATAGAGGATTTTCAAGTATTCTTGATGAAAAGATCTGAACTGAATAACATTTAAAAAAAAAGGAAAAGGTCCTGTATCACAAAAACAGCTATAGCTGTACTTTTCTGGTGGCAAAGAATTGAAAACTGAGGGGATGCCCATCAATTAGGAAATGGCTGAACAAATTTTGTTATATGATTTTAATGGAATAATATTCTGCTATAAAAAATGATGAGCAGGATGCTGTCAAAAAGACAGAAAGACCTAAAAAGATTTTAATGAGCTAATGTAAAGTGAAATGTACTGTGTACAAAGTAACAGCAATATTGTAAGATGAAAAACTGTGAGTGACTCAGTAATACAATGATCCAAGGTAACTCTGAAGGACTTTTGAGGAAGAAATGCTATCCATCAAAGACTTAAAAGAGCTGATGTTGAGTGAAAAGAGCAGAACAAAGAGAATTTTGTGCATATTAATAGCAAAATTGTGAGATGAACAACTATAATGGAATTCCTCTTAGTTCCTCTTAGCAATTCAGTGATCATGGGCAATCCTGAGAGATCTGTTATGAAAAATGCCATCCACATCCAGAAGAAAAAACTATGAGGTCTGAATGCTGAGCAAAAAATACTATGTCCACTTTTTTAAAACTTCTTTTGGGTTGTTTCTTTTTCTCTCATGGTTTCCCCCCTTAGTTTTTTTTTTTTTTTTTTTTTTGCAAGGCAACAGGGTTAATGACTTGCCCAAGGCTACACAGCTAGGTAATTATTAAGTGTCTGAGGCCGGATTTGAACTCAGGTACTCCTGACTCCAGGGACAGTGCTCTATCCACTGCGCCATCTAACTGCCCCATTCCCTCCCTTAGTTCTAATTCTTCTTTCACAACATGACTAATATGGAAATATGTTAAGCACAAATATACTTGTACAATCTATATCAGATTACCTGCTGCCATGAAGAAGAGAATGAAGGGTGGTACAAAATGTGGAACTCAAAAGCTTGCAAAATAATTGTCAAAGTTATGATTTTATATTGATTAATATGATATGTTTAAGTTCTCTTTTTCACAGGCAGGTGCTGAGCCTGGGAAAACAGTGAAAACAAAGTAACAGAAGTCATCCATCAATCATGACAGGTTTTCATCTGTCAGAAACTCTGTCTCTGTTTGCCTTTGTTAAACGATGTGTATCATATAACTTGTAGTGTATTTGTAACCCCTAAATTATATAATTAACCCAGCTGTTCCCATAGGACTCCTACTTGAATAGTCACAAGTAACGTAATTGTTATATTGCCTTGCATGATGGACTTGTCCTAGGAAGATCATTCAAGCTCCAAATCTGATTCTTTTATGATCTAACTGTCCATTTATGATCATGTATAAAATATCTACTTCTTCAACAGCAAGCTGGAGATCCGAGGAAAGACATAAATTACAAAATTTGCAAATCAGTTCCTCATAAGGAAAGTAATTAATAAATTGCTATATGATTTATTGGCACTCTGTCTCTGGCCTGCTTTGTCACAAAGAAAGAAAGGAAAGGAAAATGTTATTCTTCCCCAGGCAAAAAAATGATGATGTCTGAATACAGATTGAAGCATACTTTTTTTTAAAACTTTTTTTTTCTTGAGATTTTTTTAGAGGATCTGTATTTTCCCACATGTCTATTATGGAAAAGTTTTATATGACTCTACATGTATAACATATGGAATTGCTTGCCGTCTCAATGAGGGATGGTGGAAAGAAGGAAGGGAGAGATTATGGAAGTCAAAGTTTTAAAAATGAATATTAAAAATTGTTTTTACATGTAACTAGGAAAAAAATTAAATACTAAATAAATTAAAAGTAAAAAAATAACCAAAAAAGTGACTCTACTTTGTTTAGACAAGGAGCAAATTTCTTAGAAATCCTTAGGTACACATGAAAGTAAGAAAACAATGATTTAACTTAGCCAAGGGAAACACAGAGCAGAGGTATCAACATTTGCCTGCAGAACCAAATTACAATTGAAAATATCTCAGAAAATAAAAAACACAGTAAAACAAATAATGTTAATATGTGACTTTTTAAGTAAATATGTGGCCCCCAGGAACCCTTATGTACAGTTTAGAGGCCCTATTACTATTTGAATTTGACACTACTAGTGTAGAGGATGGGTACTTAGGGTAAAAGAGGCAACAGAAAGGAAATCCTTTCTTATTAAAAAAAAAACCCTCTAAACTACATTTTGGTACTTCCCCCTCACCTTTTTCTCCAACATTTCAGTAACTCACACCCAGTCATAGAATGCTGACATTTCTAGCATCATAGATTTAGAGTTGGAAGGAGTCTTAGAATTCATTAAGTCCAATCTCATTTTATGAAAGAGGAATTAAAGGCCTAGAGAAGCCAAGTAACAGCCTTACAGGCATAGCTCCACATTGCTCTCCAGGGTGGTTGGATCAGTTTACAACTTTACCTACAGTGTATTAGTATCCCAGTTTTCCCACATATCCTTCAACATTTGTCATTTCCTTTATTTATACTATTAGCACATCTGATGAGTGTGAATGACACCCCATAGTTTTGTTTTTAATTCACATTTCTCTAATCATTAATTACTTTGAACATTTTTATATGGCTTTTTAACTTTGATTTCTTCATATGAAAATTACCTATTCATATTTTTTGACCATTTATCAATTAGGAATGACTGGTATTTTGTTATAAATTTGACTCAGTTTGTTATATATTTGAGAAACAGGGTCTTTATTAAGGAAAATTGCTGTTAAATGTTTTCTAGCTTTCTGCTTTCTTTCTAATCTTGCTTGCATTGGCTTTGTTCAAAATTTTTTTATTTTAATGTAATTAAAATTATTTTATATCCCATAATATTCTTACATGATTATATATTTTTATTTTTCCCTTATCCATAGATCTGTCAGTAAAATATTTCATGTTTTTTCAATTTTCTTACTGCATCATTCTTTAAATCTAAATCATAACCTATTTTGACCTTATCTTAGATACAATGTAAGTTGTTGTTCAATACCTAGTTTCTGCCAAACTACTTTCCAGTTTTCTCCAATAAATTTTTGTTAAATAGGGAGTTCTTGTCCTAAAACTTAGATCTTTTCATTCATCAAACTTTAGATTTTTATGGTCATTTACTAGTATATACCTAATCTATTCCACTGATCTACCACTCTTAATCAATACCAGATTGTTTTGATGATTACAGCTTTATAATAAAGTTTGAGATCTGATAGGACCAGGCCACCTTCATTTTTTCATTTATCCCCTTGCTCTTTGTGATCTTTTGTTCTTCTATATTAATTTTGTTATCTTAGCTCTATAAAATAATTCTTTTGTAGTTTGATAAGACACTAAATAAGTAAATGAATTTTTGTAAGTAAATTAATTTATTATTATTCTTATTATATTAGCTAAATCTACCAATGAGTAATTAGTATTTTTCTAGTTGGTCAAATCTGAATTTTATTTGTGTGAAAAAATTGTGTTCCTGGTTTTGTCTCCCAAGTTTTTCCCTATTGTCTGCACCTATTTTAAATGTAATTTCTCTTTCTCTCTTGATGCTGTATTTTGTTGGTTTGATATAGAAATGCTGATGATTTATGTGGGTTTCTTTTATGTGCTGCAAATTTTTTCAAGTTGTTAATTATTTCAACTAGGTTTTTTAGTTGATTTTCTAAGATTCTCCAACTATGCCATCATAACATCTGCAAAGGGTGATAGTTTGTTTACCCTAATTCCTTCAATTTCTTTTTCTTCTTCTTTTGCTTTCTGCTTCTTTTGCTATAGCTAGTAGTTCTAGTTTAATATTAAATAAAAATGGTGACAATGAGCATTCTTGCTTTACCCCTAATTTTATTGAAAGATTTCTAGTTTATCCCCATTATAGATAAGATAAGACTGATGGTTTTAGATAGATACTATTTATCATTTAAGGAAAGGTCCTTTTATTCCAATGCTCCCTAGCATTGCTAATAGGAATTAGTTTTGTATTTTGTCAGAAAGCTTTTTCTGTATCTATTGAGATAAAAGGATTTCTGTTGGTTTTGTTATGAGTATGGACAATTATAATGATAAGTTTCCTACCATTGGACTAGTCCTGCATTTCCAGTATAAATCCCAACTAATCATAGTGTATGATTTTTGTGTTAGATTGCTGTAATCTCTTTGCTAGTACTTTATTTGAAATTTTTCACAACACTATTTATTAGGGAAAATGGTTTATTGTTTTCTTTCTCTGTTTTCATCTTCCTGTTTTAGGTTTCAACATCATATTTGTGTTACAAAAGGAATTTTTTTCTTTGCCTATTTTCCCAAATGGTTTTTATAATATTGGAATTAATTTTTCTTTAAAAGTTTAGTAAAAGTCACTTGTAAATCTATCTATTCTAGTGATTTTTTTTTCCTAATGGAACTCATTTATTTCTTGTTCAATTTATTTTCTAAGTCAAGGTTACTTAAGAATTCTATTTCTTCATCTGTTAATATGAACAACTAATATTCTATAAATATGAATCCTTTTCACTTAGATTGAATTCATTGGCATATAATTGGGAAAATTACTTCTAATAATTGCTTTAATTTCTTTTTCTTTGGTAGTGAAATTGTCCTTTTTATTCTCATATCAGTAAGATTTTCTTCCTTTTTAAAAATCAAATTAATCACTGCTTTATATATTTTATTTTTTTCACAAAGTCTGCTCCTACTTCATCTTATTAGTTCAATAATTTTCTTATTTTCAATTTTATTAATCTCTCCTTTATTTTTAGGATTCTCAATTTGTTCTTTAATTGGGCATTTTTAATTTGTTCTTTTTCTATTTTTTTAGTTGTATACTCAATTCATTGATTTGCTCTTTATCTTGTTGAGGTATGTAAAATTTCCCCTTCTTTGGATGCATCCTATAAATTTTGGTATGTTGTTTCATTGTTATCATTCTCTTTAATAAAAATTATTTTCTATGGTTTATTCTGACACCCATATTCTTTAGGATTAGATTATTTTGTTTCTAATTAGTTTTTGATCTATGTTTATATGGCTCTTTATTGACTATAATTTTATTGCATTAGCATCTAAAAATGTGCATTCAGTATTTCTATTTTTCTACATTTGTAGGTTATAAGCTTGTAAGGTTTTTAATTTCCCAATACATGCTCAAGTGTAAGTATCATGTGCCACTGAGAAAAAGATGTATCCCTTTCTATTACTTATTCTGTTTTTCTTCAGAAGCCTATCATATCTAACTTTTCTAAAACTCTATTCATTTCCTTAACTTCTTTCTTGGTTTTTTTTTTGTTTAGATTTATCAGGTTCTGAGAGAGGAAAGTTAAAGTCACCCTCTAGTACAATTTTGCTATCTATTTTAAAAATTTGAATGCTATACCATTTGGTGCATATGTTTAATATTGATATCACTTCATTGTCTATGGTACTGTTTAGTGGAACAATTTCCCTGTTTATCTTTTAATTAGATTTATTGTCTGAGATTGTGATTGCTATCCCTATCATTTTTTACTTCATTGATGCATAATCAATTCTGCTCTAACCTCTTCCTTACCTCAAGTATATTTCTGTGAGCAACATATTATCACATTCTAGTTTTTCATTCATAGATTTAAAAAATGTTTCATTAATAGCTTCAAATTCTAAAATATGAAACCTTTTCCTACAATAACTAACAAAAGTGGTTTCTTTGGGGTTTTAATGTTCTTTTTCTTTATTCTCTTCTTAAATCCTTTCTTTTGGAGAGTTTATGAACAGAAAGAGAAAGATATGAAAGGACCTAGTTATCCTATGATCGAAACAATAAGCCTATTATACTTAAGAATCATCTATTTATTTTTGGCAAGATAATTAACAATGAATATTTTGTGTCCAGAAATTTAGTATCACAGCTAAAGCTGATTCAAAATGATCTTGACAAGCAAGAATATTAGGATCAATCTAATGAGATAAAATTAGAAAGGGATAAATTGTTGACTTTAAAATCAGAGTTAATAAGTACAAGATGGGGAGAGGCAAAATAGAAGTTTTTCTGAAAAAAAGAGCTAGGGCTAGTATCTCTATTGTTGTTATACTGGTATCATAATTAACATATTAGTATCATAAGATTAATGAGTAAAACATTGTGATATGGCAATCCAAAGAAAAAAGGGAAAAAGTTGCATTAAAAGAGGTATAACATCCTGGAATAAGGAGGTATAGTCTCATTGTGTTCTGCCCTGGTCAGATATATCTGGATTTTTGCATTCTACAGCATCATTGTTTATGAAGGACACTGATAAGGTAGAAGCAACTGAAAAGAAGGCACCTAAAATGGTGAAGTTCATGCCACATGAGGGTCAGCTGAAGGACCTGAAGAGATATAACTCAGAGAAGATTTGAGAAGATGGATGATTGTTATTTTCAAATTTTCAAACATCATCATATGGTAATGGGATTAGATTTTTTTTTTTTTTTTTTTGCTTTTTGGTCCTGAGAAGTTAGAATCAGGAGAAATAGGTATAATTTGCAAAGAGGAATTTTAGGTTTGATGTAAAGAAAAACTTTCTCAACAAATAGAATTGTTCAAAAAACAGAATGGGCTGTTTACATTTTTTTATTTATTCATTTAATTTTTAATTTATGGAATAAAACAAGCATTTCCATAACATAGTACATGAAACTGCAAATCTATTTTCTATGTTACTATTTATTTTAGGTTTGTTTTCTTTTGCAAGGCAAATGGGGTTAAGTGGCTTGCCCAAGGCCACACAGCTAGGTAATTATTAAGTGTCTGAGGCCAGATTTGAACTCAGGTACTCCTGACTCCAGGGCCAGTGCTCTATCCACTGTGCCACCTAGCCGCCCCATTACTATTTATTTTAAATATATAATGAGGTTATCATGTAAATTTCTCTTTTCCCTTTTCCCTTCTCCTGCCCCACCCTAGAGATGGTTATCATTAAACATGAATTTGTTATAGATGTTTTTGTAGTTACACACATACACACACACACAAAACATCACTCTATAACATACTTCTCAGTTCTTTCTCTAGATGCAGTTAGCAACTTCCTTCTTTTGTCTTTTGTAGTTAATTTGGGTATTTATAATTGTCAAAATGATTTATTTGCTCAAAGTTGTTCTTAAAACAATATTGCTCTTACTGTATACAGCATTTTCCTGATTTTGCTCATTTTACTCTTCATTATTTTATTTAAGTTTATGCTTTTCTAAGGTCATTACGCTCATCATTTCTTGAAGCACACTAGTATTCCATCACAATCATATACTACAACTTGTTAGCCATACCCCAGTTGAGAGGAATCTTTCCAGTTCTTTGCCACACAAAGAGAGTTGCTATAAATATTTTAGGACTTATATGCTTTCCCCCTCTTTTTTCCTAATCATTTTTGGAAAAAGACCTAGCAGTAGAGTTGAAGGGTAAAAGGGTATAGGTAATTTAATAATTTTAGCAGTTAGCTCAAACTTTTATTTATTTCATTCTTCTTTGCATCAAAGCTACTTATTTACAAATCTTATTAGAAATACTAGACAAGATAACAGGAAATCCTTTGTTTTTCCAAGACAGAGCCTTGCATAATTGATCTTGGCTTGGACAACCCTATAGCTTTGCTATAAATGCTAAAAGACCACTGACTGTAAACCTGTCTAATTGCCAGGCTATTCTTTTATGAACCTTAAGATATCTGGAAGAGGGACACATCATGCTACAGTTATAAGCAAATTCTTATTAGCCAAATAGGAGTTTTCTGTCATTTGTCCTTGAAAGCTCTCATACTTAAGTGCAAAGCAACAGAACTCTTTGCATCCAGAAAGAAGAACTAACCCCTATTTATGCCCAGCAGTAAACCACATTCATTCATAAGAGTTTTAAGTAGTACTTTCCCACTTCTCTAAATGACTCAAAATGAAAGTACCCTGAGCTGCTTAGAAAGGTGACAGTTTTTCCTTCCTTGAAGGTCTTCAAGGACAGTTGTGAAGACTACTTGGTCAGGCATATTATAGAGAACATCCCTTCTAATCCCTGGGCTCTTCAATATTGTGAGTTATTTTGCTCAGGAGCAAGAGTTATGAGGTTCAAATGAGATAATGGCATAAAGCACTGCAAACTTTAAAATGATATATAAATATGTTATTAATAATATTAAGCTATGTTAGCAGGCCTCTAGAATGACTTCATTATCTGAGTTTCTGCCATCTTCCTGCTTGCCTCAAGCAATGATTTTAGAACAATACAAAGATTCAGTGGTAAATATTTAACAACCAGGCTCACAACACATGCTCAAATTTAATCTGCATTATTAATACTTTTTAGAGTCTTGAGAGTAAGGGGAAAAAACCTACAATAAAAAAATTAAGCCTTGATTTTTAGTGATTACTGATTTATTTGGGTTTTTTTGTACTTTTTTCCCAATTACATGTAAAAATATTGTAACATTCATTTTTGTAAGATTTTGAGTTCCACATTTTTATCCTTCCCACCCTCCCTAAGACAAGAAGCAATCTGATATAGGTTATACATGTACAATTATGGTAAACATATTTCTACATTAGTCATGAGTGGGATATTCCCTCTTAAGAGTTAATATTCCTCATGAAGTGCTCTTAGGGTTAAAAATCATTAAAACAAAGACAGAGTATTACTCTTAGGCTATTCTTAGAAGAAAGAGGGAGAGAGAGCTTGCATTCCAAGCCAGGCACCCTCCTGATCCTGTAAAGGGGGGAAATAGTGGACTATTACCAGAGAGACCTTGCATTTTTATTTAGTCACCTATTTGATGATAAAACTATCTTAATTGGGGGAACAGTAGATTGTTCCCATGAGAAAAAACCTTGCATTCCAGCAAAGCTCATAAGACTCCTCTTGTTTGATGATAAGTAGACTGTTACTTCAATAAAATAGTTATAATCCTGAAGGTTATTCTCACCATCTGGATGGTGAGATAATATTTTATGAAAACCTTTCATTCTTTTCTTTGTTGCTGGGGTAGATTTTCACAAGTAGAATGTAACTCTGAAGACTAACCAATGAGTCAACAAAGAGGGTTGATAGGAAGGAGGAGAGAATGGTGTGTTAGGCCATATAATCTTGCTTGACTCTTAATTCGGGGCAGTTGCTTGATCTTTACTACCTTTGTGAGACTTGGAGTGTGCCTTTTTCTTGAGAAAAGCCAAAATAAACTTATTTTTTTTTGCTCAGAGGAGTCTCTCTATTTTTTTAAGCTTTTTGCAAGTCAATGGGGTTAAGTGACTTGCCCAAGGCCACACAGCTAGATAATTATTAAGTGTCTGAGGCCAGATTTGAACTCAGCTACTCCTGACTCTGGGGCTGGTCCTCTATCCACTGTGCCATCTAGCCGCTCCATATAGAGTCTCTATTTTTTTTAAGTGGATTTTTATCCCACACAGTCATGTTGTGCAAGAAGAATCAGACTAAAAGAGGGGGGAAATGCTGAGAAAGAAAAAAACAAAGAACAAATTTCTAAAAAGTGAAAAACAGTATGCTTGGATCTGCATTCAGATTCCATAGTTCTTTCTTTCTCTGGATGTGGATGGCAGTTTCTATCACAAATCTTTTCGAATTGTCTTGGATCACAGTATTGCTGATAGTTGATCATTGAACAATGTTGCTATTACTACCTTCACTTTTCTGATCCTGCTTACTTCATTCAGCATCATTTCATGTAAGCTTTTACAGGTTTTTCTGAAATCTGTCCAAAAAAATCAGTATTGCATTACATTCATATACCACAACTTGTTCAGCCATTCCCCAACTGATAAGCATCTCCTCAATTTCCAATTATTTGAAATAACAGAAAAGACTGCAATAAATATTTTTGTACATGTGGCTCTTTTCCCCCTTTTTATGAGCTCTTTGGGATACAGATCTAATAGTGATATTGCTGGATCAAAGGATATGCAGTTTTATTAACCTTTGGATGTAGTTCCAAATTGCTCTGCAGAACGATTGGATCAGTTCACAACTCCACCAACAATGCATTGGTGTACTGATTTTCCCACAACTTCTACAATAATTATAATTTTCCTTTTTTGTCATATTAGCCAATCTGATAGGTGTGAGTTGGTACCTCAGAGTTTTTAAATTTGCATTTCTCTAATCAATAATGATTTAGAGCATTTTTTCATGACTATAGATAGCTTTAATTTCTTCATCTGAAAATTGCCTATTCATTCCTTTGACCATTTGTGATCGATGTTTTCTGAGATGTAATAAATACAATGAAAATTTAATAATAACAATCTAGTCAGTGCTACCTTGTTGTTTTTATCTGGCATTTGCATTTTTAACAGCTAGCTTATTCTAAGTGAGAGGGATGAGATTTTTGAGAAAGGAATTTTTTTATCCAAGGGAAGATTTTTTTTTTTGGTTGGGGATAAGTAATAAAGTGTAGGAATATGCATTTGACTTTTTCTTGAAATCCTATCAAAAGAGGCAGTCATTCATTAAAGCCCTAAAGAGCTATTCTATTAGAATTGTGGTCTAGTCTTTTTAGTTTAGTTTTTGTTTGTCAAGTATATGCTGACTATTCTGGCCCTCACTGTCTGAATAGGTCAGGTGTGTTCAGTTTCTTCCCTCCGGCAGGATAGGATTCTCTCTCTCTCTCTCTCTCTCTCTCTCTCTCTCTCTCTCTCTCTCTCTCTCTCTCATTTGCAAGGTAATGGGGTTAAGTGGCTTGACCAAGGCCACACAGCTAGATAATTATTAAGTGTCTGAGATCAAATCTGAACTCAGGTCCCCCTGACTCCAGGGCTGGTACTCTATCCATTGTGCTACCTAGCTGCCCCAGGATTCTCTCTCTTAAGGGAGTGGGGGGGAGGGAGCATGTTTAGGCTCTCTTTAAATCAATGTGACCTCCATGGATAGTGTTACCCCAAGAATAAAGGATGTTCTTTTGCACTCCGATTCCATTTAAATCACTAATAAATTAGTTTTTATAAAGAAATATTTATTTCCAAGGCTATAATAATAAATATAACCAAAAAAAAGCTTAGCTCAATTCTTATGCAGCATTAATCCTAGGTTCCCCAGAGCTCCATATTGCAGTAGGTGTCTTTGTCTGTTTATATTTATGTACACTTCCGAGTTCAAGAAGTTCTACCTTTGAGCTTACCTCCCCAGGGTGTTCCTCTTCTTCACACATGGTTCATCCCTCTAATCCTTTTATCATTCTAAAATTGAGTATTGCTAAGCCCTACCTTCTTTAGTACATTATGTAAAATTCAAGTGCTCACTTTAGTGGCAGTCCCTTCATCTAATCAGTTCCTTTTGAACAGGCACACTACCTCATTTCCTGAGTTCTAGTCAGGGGCTAGGTCTTCTAGGTGGGCTGAGTCTTTTACTTTGGATAACTCCGGCCTTTTAGAAAGGAGTTTGGAATGTCAAATTGTTGATTTATTGCAAAGCATTGCAAATTTCTTTATAAATTCATATAGCCAGTTTAATTTATTTATGACAATAGGCAAAGCATTCCATCTTGGCTAATCTCAGATAAATTCACAGAAAAATATACAACAGTTTCTATTTAGTACACAATCTATAGAACTTGGCATTGTCTCTTCAGTTGCTGGAATCCTAAAGCATAATTCTTGTAATTCTTATTGTGGGAATTAGGAGCATCAAGGAGAATTCTAGAATAGCTGACTCTGAAAAGAGGAAAATAGAAAAAAGTAAAGAAGTTTACCATGATTATTGCTACTCATTAGATTCCTAGAATCTAGAGAGTCTTTTACTCTCTAGAAGTCAACTAAACTAACCTTTTGCCTTCTTGTAAGACTAAACTCAAGCCTTCCTAGATAAGGAATTCTTATCTGATCCTTGAAATTTCCAGGAATTGCAATTCCATGGTGTCTCTTGGCATTCAGTTCCACTATTTAATTTCCTCACAATTGTCAGAAAGATCTTTTTTGCCAACTGAGCCTAACTTCTCTTCCTCCAATTGAAGCCCATATCCTCTGGTTCTGTCATTTGTGGAGATGAGAAATATCTTGTCAAAGAAATTCTAAACCAAGAGGCTCACATTTTTTTCAAATGTTTGTGAAACTTTTTCACACTTTTTCAAAAGAGAATTGGTAAAAATGAAAGGCAACATTAAAGGTGATACTATTATATTTAGACAGAAAATTTGACTGGAGTTCAAGTATATGAAAATACTAACCTGACTGGTATAAGAGATCAAGGATAAGAAGATTGGAAGAGCTTTGAGACCTACATTTAGCTCCCTTAAGTCACTTTGAAGAGCTGTTTTGAAAAATGGTGGATTCATAGACTAAAGGAGGGAAGGGTTGGATTGACAAATATTTATAGAACAGGGACAACAAATTGTCATCATGATTTTTTAGGCTTCCCTTTTTTATTGCTTCATATGCAGAAAGGTTAAAAATAAGACAATGGACATAAATTTAATGCAGAAGGGAGGACCTGCATTTATAAGCCTGAAGGAACAGGATTATAAATAATTACCCTTCTTCAAACCCAGGGCAGGTGAAATTCTTGCATGATTGGCTAGACAAACTGAAAAGACAACCTTCAAGGCCAGAGTGAGCAGTTGTAGTCTCAGGTAGAATTTACAGGACATTATTAATAAGGTTATAAAAGATAGATACACTATCATGATAAGTGACTTCAAGGGAGCAGAGTTAGACTGATTCTCTTTTGTGCTAGATGTAACTCTTGAACTCACTCACAGTAACAGAAACAGCCAAAGAGTTAGTTATATAAATGACCCTTGACATTCTCCTTCAAGGGAAGCAGAATGATGGAATGAAAAGAGTCCTGGGTTTTGAGTCAGGAGATCTGTATTCAAATCCTGCTCTGACAAGATGATCGTGGACAGGTTACTTTTTACAATTTACAATTTACAAATTACCTTTGTAAATTTAAAATTCCTAAACTTAAAAATGAAGGCAAATAAGATTTTTATTACTTACTTCATAGGCCTGTTTGAAGAAAGCACTTTGTAGAACTGAAATGTGCGCTATTATCCTTCAGCATGGAGTTGCAAAAATTGATCATTATTGAACTTATTTCCAAAAAAGTAAAGAAATAGGAAAAAGGAAGATTTAGAGAGTTGGCACAGGAGTAAAGAGTGGGGATAAGTGGGTGGGTTTGGTTTTCAAGGTCCCTTGAAAAAAGTCAAAAAATAGACATAACTGGAAGGAACCTGGGAATCCTGTTTATAGATGAAGAGACTGATGCTCAGAGAAACAAAATAAAATGCCCAAGGTCATATACAAGATAATGAGTTATAATTACCCAAGATGAAAAGGTTTATAAAATGACGATTTCAACTCATCCTCTAACTTCAAAGCCAGTACATATTACATCATATCTATGTTAGTTGAATTCACCTTCAGCTACTGTCCAAATGTGAGTGAACATAGAGAGATCATTTAATTTTTCCATTTTTGAATTTATTCACCTGTAAAATAAATGTTGCGTGCTATGTATTCTAAGGGACAGAATCATAGAATATTAGGGTTTGTAGAGTTCTCAGAGACCCCCTATACTACTACTTCTACTGAAATTATACCATATTTTCTCCAAAATAAGACTGGCTCATATTAATTTTTGTTCTAAATGGTGCATTAGAGCTTATTTTCAGGGAATTTTCAACAATCTACATTTATCCATTTATCTGTATACAAAAATCTGCATTTATTCAAACATAGTCATGTCATCTTCTTCTGGAACATCATCATAACTCTCCAAACCTCAAATTCTTACCTGAATTTCTTGTGACTCCATTTCCTTTAGAACCATTGGTCCCGATCCCTTATGTCCAACAATAGAACTGTCCTTAAATGAGCACTCCTTGCCCATGTAACCCATTCTTAGTACATCGATAATAAAGCTGTCAGTGCAATTTTATCCCATGAATTCTTCACCCAAGTCGCTACTTCTTACAGGCTAGGCTTCACAGAGTTTCCTCACTGATTTCTCTCCATTCTATTTTCAATGTAGTCATTTGATTTCATGCACAAATGGTCCTTGACTGGCTTGTTTATTGCAATATCAAGAGGCTGGAGATGGGCAGTCATTCCTATGAGAATCATTATTTGATCTACCCTTCTCTCTGCAAGGAAGTTCTTCATTCTTTAGCATAATGAGTGTTGGCTGAATCCCAGACTTGCAGACCTCTTTGGCCACCTTGCAAAACAAGTGGCAGCATTAAATCAACCCACTTCCTTATATCGACTCATACACACCAGATTTTTTTTGGTTTCAAGAACGTAAATTCCTGAAACACGTCCAATTTTATCTTTCTTGCCCTTAGAGGTAGGGCTTTCTTTTCACCCAGTAGTTATCAAATGCACATGTTATTTGTGTATTGTGTCTCTATTCCAATTGTCATTTGGCAAAAGTTTTGAGTTCATTTGTTTACATAGGTGTTTACCTTTCATCCAAAGGTACTCACTTGGGTAGTTACAAAAACTTAATTATAGTTTATCATTTCTTTTAAGTATCAAATTCAGTGTTATTTATATTAAATTATATTAATATTATTTTTATAATTCTATAAGTCCATCATATGTTGCAATGGACATACTAAATGTTTCCATCTGGTTTATGATCCTAACAGGGGCCTATTTTTGAGGTAGGGCTTAAATTATCAACATCCTGAAAAAATCATGCTGGGCTTATTTTCCAGTTGGGTCTTATTTTCAGTAAATGTCCTTTAAATTGCTAAATCCATTGGCTTTTTCTCAGTTTCTTATTCTCCTTGATAGTCTTGAAGCATATGATATTGTTAATCCTTCAGTCCTTCCAGATATTCTCTCATCTCAGTTTTCACAATAACTCACATTTATATAGCACTTCGAAGTTAGTGAAACAATTTGTTTTTATCATTTCATAATACTTTCTTTCTTTGAATTCTCCTTTGAATGTCTGCCTATCTTTTCTTGGGTTTCTAAACTGGTTCATTTTCTTCTTTTTATGCTACCAAGAGTCTTCCCTGGATTCTTCTTTTCCTCTTTCTCTTTTTGTTTTTTCTCCTCCTTTTCTTCTTCCTCCTCCTCTGTCTCAGTAACCTCATCTTCTGCCATAGCTTCTATTAGCATCTCTATATGGATGATTCTCAAGCCTAAATATTAGCCTTGAATTCTTGTCAACTACAATCCCACATCAACAATAACTTTCTGTTCTACCTGGATGTTCAATTTAAAATAAAACTACTCTAAAAAAGAACTCATCACCTTCTTTCTTAAACTTCCTTAATCTTCCTTAAACTTACTCCTAACTTACCTGTTCCTTCAATGGCATACCATACTAAAAGTAACAAAAGCTTGAAAAATTGATCATCTTTGAACTTTACATAATATTTGATGGCCACATTTAATCCATTGCAAATTTCTATCAATTCTTCCACTTAAAACATTTCTCAATTCTACCAGGTAAACCTGGTTTATGAACAGTATCCTAGTTTAAGGCTTTTATCACCAATCATTTGGACTACTGTAATAGTTTTCCAACTAACCACTCTGCTTCCAGGGTGTCAGAAGAAGGGAAGCATGGGTATCCATTGCACAATTGCCAAAATAATTGTCCTTATATATAGGCCTGAACATATTATTAATGTGCAGAAAATATTTTAGTGTCTCCAAATTGCCTTTAGGATAAAATATAAGCTCCTCAACCTTATGTCAGAAAATTTATATGATAACAGTGAGCAACTAGAACACTTGAGTATGTGTGTGTATGTATGTGTGTGTAACATGGTCATATTTACTCTTATGGAAAAAAGCATTTTGATAGCTTTGTGGAGGATGAATTTTAATGGGAAAAAAGATTGAGGTAGGCAGACCAAAGAGAAAGCAATTGTAATAATTCACATGAGGAGTGGTGACAGCCTCTTTGACTAGTATGATGGTAGTAATTTCCACAGACCTGGATGGGATTAAGAATATGAGTGGTTGTTGCTGGGAAAATTGGAAGTTAGTATGGAAGAAACTTAGATTAGACCAATACCTCACATCCTATACCAAGATAAGATCCAAATGGATACAGGATTTAGACATAAAAAACAATACTATAAGCAAACTAGAAGATCAAGGACTAGTTTACCTGTCAGATCTATGGAAAAGGAAGCAGTTTATGACTAAGGAAGAGAAGGAGAACATCACTAAAAACAAACTAGATGATTTTGATTACATTAAATTAAAAAGCTTTTTGCATAGACAAAACCACTATAACCAAGATCAAAAGAAATGTAGTAAACTGGGAAACAATCTTTACAACTAATGTTTCTGACAAAGGACTCATTTCTAAAATATACAGAGAACTGAGTCATATTTTAAAAAAAAAGCCATTCCCCAATTGACAAATGGTCAAAGGATATGCAAAGGCAATTTACAGATGAGGAGATCAAAGCAATCCATAGTCATGAAAAATTGCTCTAAATCATTACTTATTAGAGAAATGTAAATTAAAGCACCTCTGAGGTACCACCTCACACCTCTCAGACTGGCCAATATGACCAGAAAGGATAATGATCATTGTTGGAAGGGTTGTGGGAAATCTGGGACACTATTACACTGTTGGTGGAGCTGTGAACTCATCTAACCCTTCTGGAGAGCAATTTGGAACTACGCCCAAAGGACAACAAAAATATGCATACCCTTTGATCCAGCAATACCACTACTGGGTCTATACCCTGAGGAGATGATGAAAAAGGGTAAAAACATCACTTGTACAAAAATATTTATAGCAGTCCTGTTTGTGGTGGCAAAGAATTGGAAATCAAGTAAATGTCCTTCAATTGGGGAATGGCTTAGCAAACTGTGGTATATGTATATCATGGAACACTATTGTTCTATTAGAAACCAGGAGGGATAGGAATTCAGGGAAGCCTGGAGGGATTTGCATGAACTGATGCTGAGCAAGATGAGCAAAACCAGAAAAACACTGTACACCCTAACAGCAACATGGGGGCAATGATCAACCTTGATGGACTTGCTCATTCCATCAGTGCAACAATCAGGGACAATTTGGGGTTCTCTGCAATGGAGAATACCATTTGTATCCAAAGAAACAACTGTGGAGTTTGAACAAAGACCAAAGTATTACATTTAATTTAGAAAAAAAAAGCAGATATTTTATTGTCTGATCTTGCTATCTCTTGTATTTTATGTTTCTTCCTTAAGGATATGATTTCTCTTTCATCACATTCAATTTGGATCAATGTATACCATGGAAACAATGAAAAGACTGGCAAATTGCCTTCTGTGGGGGTTGGGGGAGGGAAGCAAGATTAGGGGAAAATTGCAAAACTCAAAATAAATAAAATCTTTAAAAAAATTCTTTTTATAACAAAAAAAGAATATGGGTGATTTTGAAGAAGGAAATATTGAATTTGTTTTAGACATATTGAGATCTAATATGAAATGTACAAAATAGAGTTGGTGATATAGAATTGGAACTCAGGAGAATTCCTATATATTTATATATTGGATATTTAGATAGGTACAGATATTTAGATCTGGGATTTATTTACATAGACAACAGGATAATTGGACCCACAGAAGCTGATGAGGTCACTAAGTGAAAAAGAGAAAAGAGAAGAGCACTCAGAACAGTGTTGTAGAATATGCCCACAATATGCCCAGAATATGCCCACATGGCAATATGTGTAGCAGGCTCAAATAAAATAATAGATGTAAAGCACTTTGCAAATAGTGAAGTACCATATAAATGCCATCATTATCACCAGCACCACTACCACCATCATTTTATCATCTTTGGTGATCCTTTTTTCCCTTAAATATTTTTCTTGGACCTCTTTCACTTTCTTTTGTCATCACAGTGTAATGATTTCTCCATCACTGTAGTTTAAAGTTCCTCTCTTATTCTATTTGTATTTGTAACTCTAGTGCCTAGAACAGTGCTTGGCATACAAAAGACATTAAATAAATGTTTGTTGAATTTACTGTTTTACCAGTTTATTAAGTTTTACCTATATTCTCCTGTGCTGTCCAAGCTTGATGGTTGATGTAAATTAAATTAACACATTCTTTTTTATTAAATTGGACACTGGTTAAAATGTCATAATATAAGGAACCAAGGGGATCACTTATTATTTCCTAAAAATCTTAATACTCCTATATAGAGAAAAATGACAACCAATTCTTTCTCCTAAGTACATAAAAATTGGCTGTTTATTAGAGAAAGCTACACTTAATCAACAAGTCATTAGTGAAATACCCAGAAGAGGGGATTTTTGCTCATCACTGTCAGCAATTTTAGTAGTAATAAAAAAAAAAACTCTACCACAAATACAGCAACCAAAATATAGTGAAATCCAGTCTTCCAAGTGCTCAGATTGGAATTTTTTCAAACAGGCATTCCAAATATGCAAAAATATGTGTGTGCAGGCTACCACATAGTGAATGACAAAAAATAAGAACAGCTGTTCTACTAAACTGTGTGAGAAGGAAAAGATGAGCCTTTTTGCTGTTAAATGCAAAACCTTTGAGTTGCCTGGAAGGAATTAGATTTTACCACTCATTTGCTTTCTGGATCCAGAATCACATTCCTAATCCATCCATACTTCCTAAAAGTACCACCTTTGTCCTTGAGGTATATCTGAGCTGATAAATGGGTAATTTAATCAGCATGGCTACCAAAATTAGTGAAAAGTGCCTAGGGCTACTAATGGATACTACCCTGGGCTGGGATCAAGCTTGATGGTAAGAGAGCCAGAATAACCTTAAATTTAATTCAAAAACCACTTAATCATTTAATCTGATTTTCCTCATCTATAATAAAAATAGGAATAATTAAAAAAACCTACAGAAAATGCTTTGGGAAGGATCAAATAAAATTATCTAAGGAGTTCTAAAATCTTAAAGTACTCTTCAAATGTAGGTTATTATTATTATTTAAGTTAAGTGATTTGTCCTAAGGTCACATAAATCCTTCTGCTTTCCAGATCCAGTGTTCTTTCCTTCAATTTTGGTAATTAAATGTTAGACTTGAGGACTGTTCTATTTCTTTACTACCATCTGAGGGATGAATCATTACTCTGGTAATTATAGCAGGGTAGGACTCCTGGAAAATGTTTAGGTAGATAAAAATGTGTGTTGCTTGAAGTTCTTTGCACATCTCAGTGATGTGCTTTTACCATAAATTTTAATGACTAGGAAATAAAGAAATGATAGATATTGAGAGCAGGAGTCTAATCTTTGAAAACAGAAGGATTAATGTGAATGATTCACTAGAAAAGCCCATTGTTCGTTTGGTGGAGGGTGATACATATGCATATGAGAAGGTTAAAACTTGTACCTTCTGGGTTTGAGGTTTCAAGACACATATGAAACCTGCACATTGAGTTCTCTGAGTAAACTGTGATTATTCCTCCTCCCCCTCTCCTCCCCCAGAAAAACTTAAAAGAAAGGCTTTTAGACCACAAACATGTGTGACACAGCAATATTTTGATGAGCCAAGTCTAAGGGATAAGAAACATAGAGCTTACATTTCTCTTAAAATATTCAAAAGTTTTAGAACTGAGGGGGAATGCACTTGGGAAAATGTGGTTTGAATTTTGCCAGACCACAAACATTTAATGATTTGTGGTTTTTATCTTCTCTATAGAGAAAGAGTACCTTTCCTTTGTACAAAATACTGAAATCTCAAAAACCTCTTCCTAGATTTAATTAATCCTTTTAATAGCCTAAATAAATAGACAAACATTGGGTTTTATTACATATCTCATGGGAGAACTCATTTCAATTTTTACTTCAATTTATATCAAATTATGTTGAGAAGGATATTGAGATTAAAAGGAGCATAATTAAACTATGCAGAATAATACTTTCCATATGACTTTGAGTCTGCTTTGAGTTTGGAAACTTAAGGAGTGAAGTCTTCCACACTGTCCTTCATGATTTTGATCTTAAAGGTAAGGTCTCAGTGAAATCTTGCAATTGATGATGGAAATACAAGCCTCAGACCTCAATGAATTTTCCTTGTTTTTTCCCCCCCAGTCAAATCAGCAGATTGTTGTGAATTTATGACCTTCCATGTAACTTACTCAAGTGGAAAGGCAACTGGGCACAGAGTCAGGAAACATGGGTTTTATTTCCTAATGTTTTCATGCCATGTTATCTTTATGTGACTTTGAAGATGACACATACTTTTTGTACTAAATATTTCCCATCGGTATAATGGGTATATTACCTATCTTCTCTATTTCCCAAGAGTAGACAATAGATATTTAATGTATTTTAAAAGAAAAATATACAATAATACTTACATTTTTATTACTATTATCTGAATTGGCTGTATGAATGATCTAGAATTTATTGAATAAATATGGTACATGTTGGCTCAACATAAATAGCCTCAAATTCCATCTTCCTTGGAGTTGCACTGGAAAAGGATCAGTTACATTTTTAAAAATTATAAAAAAAAATTTTTTTGCATAGAAAATTCTCTTAACCAGAGAAAACTTTGCCAAGTGTAGAGGCCCATGGGATTTTTTCTTGTACACATGGAAATTATCATCATCTTAAACAACTTAATTCCTTTGTAATTCAGTCCTTACATTATAGTTTCATTAGATGAATAACTATTTGTAGGATGACTTTGAGACTAAATGATTTTTTATAAGCCACAGCATGTGAAAGCCATGAATTTAGAAGCAAAAACTGAGTAATTGGACTCCACATAGCTCTTTTAATTTTACTTTTCTCCATATATTCTTTTGAATGGCAGACTCAGGGAAGATCCCCTGAGACTCATCTCCAGAAAGCCAGTTGCAGTTTACTATAATGCAATTCTTGAGAATAGATTGAAGCAGAATATAGGATGACTATCAGGAATTGACTGCAGTTAAAGGGGACTTTCTAACTTTAAATCAGATAGGATATGGATCCTACAAGCAGGAGAAAAAGATTCAAAGACAAATTAAATGCATATGGATTCTACTTATGCTGATTGGTCTGTGTTCTGAGAGAATTTAGCTTCTAGCTAAGACTCTGGGAGCTTGAAAATATTTATTCTTATGTTTGCATGAACTAATGCTGAGTGAGTTGAACAGAACCAGAAGAACATTGTATACCCGAACAGCAACATGGGGGTGATGATCAACCCTAATGGGTTTGCTCATTTTATCAGTGCAACAATCAGGGACAATTTCAGGATATTTGTGATGGAAAATACCATCTATATCCAAAGAAAGAATTGTGGAGTTTAAACAAAGACCAAAGACTATTACTTTAATTTTTTAAAAAAGTATCTTACTATGCAATTTTGCTATCACTTGTATTTTTTTTTCCTTAAGGATATGATTTCTCTCTCAACATTCAATTTTGATCAATGTATAGCATGGAAACAATGTAGACTATCCTACTGCCTTCTCTGGGGAATGGGGGAGGGAAGCGAGATTGGAGGAAAAACTGTAAATTCAAAAGACAACAACAAAAATTTATCCTTATAGAGAGAAGGCAGCACACAGCTGAGAGTTTTTTTTTTTTTAACCCTGGTCTAATGACTGAGCAGTCTTATGACTGCATTTTTCACTAAAATAGCTGAAGCTTAGCCTTTGGGCTATAAACTAAAAAAAGAGATGGGGGAGGAGTAGTAGCTCAGCTGAAGACTAGAGCTGAGGACCAGTAGTTGGCAACAGCAAAAAGAAAGGATTAGGGAGTAATGGAGACAGGACATCTTATGGAGAATTGTAGAGACTTAATTAATGCTCATCATCGAGTTATATTAGTAGAGCATATACCAAAGACATCAACAGACCCTGGGATTGGAAGATTGAATGAATGGATAGCATTTGCTATAAGCTAAATTCTGAGAATATAAATAGAAAAACAAAACAGTCCTTGCTCTCAAAAGAGTCCATATTCTAATAAGAGAAGAAAATATATAAAAGAGACTTCAATCACTGGTCAGATGGAAAGATCTGCTGTCATTAGAATATATAGAATAGAAATTGCAAAGCAATTTGGAAGCATAAATTTTCCTGAATAATCTGTGTTTCCAATGGCCCCTCTATATAGACATGCTACACATATAAGTTTCCTACATGTGTGTCCTCATATGTGTGCTATTCACACATTCTCCATATATGTATGATCTACATGTGCTCCCTTTGCATTTTATCTCTTCCCCCTGGTATTATGTGTATCTGTATAAGAGTGTGCCCCAGTTTTATAGGGACAATATTCTATTGCTACTTGTTTTACTAAATATTATTTCTTTGCATTTAAACTTCATTGCTATCCAAATATTAATGAATAGGCTAAAACAATTTAACTTCACAGGAAAATATGAATAGCAATGACTAGAATCAAGAAAGAAGAATCAGATGTGAAGTGACTTGATTCAATATAGGTCTTTGAACAGACTGCATGAATGAGATACAAATATTGGAAGGGACCTCAGTGTTCATTTAGTATGATCCATACCCACAAACGACTCCCAAATAATTGACAAGTAGTCATTTAGCCTTTTTTTGTTTTTACAAGGCAATGGGGGTTAAGTGACTTGCCTAAGGTCACACAGCTACATATAGCCTTTTAATAGATGGTTTCTAGTAAGAGGGATCACACTGCCTTCAGAGACTGTCTATTCCCTTTTTCTATGACACTAGAAAGTTGTTCCTTTAAATAAAGTTCAAATATGACTCCCTAAGTCCCTCCCAAAGTTTTTAGATTTTTGTTTCCAGGACATGTAGCCACTGGCTAAACATCCCCAGGTTCTTCAATTTATCCTCACATGCTAAGAACTGAAGTTCATTCACCATTCTGTTGCTATCTCTAGGTAATCTTTAGCTTATAATAGTAGTTCTAATCATAACATTATCATCATTGACATCACTATAGCTAGCATTAATATAGTGCTTACTATAAGCCTACTACTACTGTGCTTTACAAATATTATCTCCCTTGATTCTCACAACAATTTTGGGAGGTAGGTGTTATTATTATCTTTACTTGACAGTTGAGGAAACTGAGGAAGACAGGTTAAAAGACTTGCTCAGAGTCACACAGCCATCTAGCTGCCTAGCTTAACAATATCCTTCTTAAAATATGACACCATAAAGTGAACGCAATTCTCCCTAGGTTATCTGTCCAAGGCAAAATATAATGGGTTTATCAACTCTTTATTCCTGGAATCTATGCTTCTTAATGTAATTCAGAATCATAGAAACTTTTGGGGCTACTCTATTGCAAGCAACTGAGTTTAAAGTTCAGTAATTCCTCTAGATCTTTTTTAGAAGTCAATTTGCTATCTAATCCTGTTTCTTTATCTTATATCTATAAAGTCAAATATTGGAGCCTAAGTATAAGACTTTATATTTTCCCTCTTAAATTTTATCTTATTAGATTTGATCTTAGTGCTAATTAATATCATTTTGGCTCCTGATTGTCTTATAGTGTACTAACTTTATTTCCATTTCATCTTTAAAAATAATGCAATTTAGGGGTGGCTAGGTGGTGTAGTGGATAAAGCATCGGCCTTGGAGTCAGGAGTATCTGGGTTCAAATCTGGTCTCAGACACTTAATAATTACTTAGCTGTGTGGCCTTGGGCAAGCCACTTAACCCCATTTGCCTTTCAAAAACCTAAAACAAACAAACAAACAAAAAAACCCCCCAAAACAAAAAAATAATGCAATTTATATCCTTATTCAAATCATAGATAAAATAGTAGAGTGCCAAACAGATTCTTGGAACTACTTCCATGGAAACCTCCTTCCAAGTTGATGTTGAATAATTAATATTTACCTTAAAATTTGTCCATTTTGTCAGGTTTAAATTTATTTAATTATATTATTATTTTACCTATCTTTTATCTCTTTTTATATGTAATAAATTTATTTAATTATATTATTATTTTACCTATCCTCTCTATCTCCTTCCCCCCCACCTTTCTCTTCTCACTCCTACTAAAATTGTATGAGGGAATTTAGCAAATGTTTTCCATTATAAGGACATTGTTAACTATAGAGGACAGATGATCCAAAATATCTATACAGATGATATGGAAAACAGATCAGTCTTCTAATATGTGGATAATGCATAGAGTGCTGGGCTAGCCATAGAATCAGGAACATTTAAATCTTGACACAATCACAACTTCTGTTATGTGGTCTTGGATAAGTCACTTAACATCCCCAAGTCTCATTTGATTTATCTATAAAATGTGGATAATATCAGGGAAGCTAGGTGGCACAGTGGATAGAGCACTGGCCCAGGAGTCAGGAGAACCTGAGTTCAAATTCAACCTCAGACAATAATTATCTAGCTATGTAACCTTGGGCAAGTCATTTAACCCCATTGCCTTGCAAAAAAAAAAGGCAAAAAAAAATGAGGATAATAGCAATACCTCATAGGTGAGAAATAAAATAGGAAATATATATAAAAGCAAATTGAAAACCTAAAAGTGTTATATAAATGTCAGCTATTATTACATCTTATAAGTAACATTTTCATCAGTCAAATCCAATTTAAGTGATAATAAAGAATAATAGAAACAGAATAATAAAGCAGGAAAGGAAGGATCTCAAAAGCCATCTAATCAACTTCCCTATTGCTTTAACTTTAAAGAAGAATTTTAATCCAACAGTTCACATATTAGTAATGTCAGTCTATCCAAATAGAAGAAGCACTGGACTTAGATTCAGGAGATCTGAGTTCAAGTTCCTCTTCAGAAATTTGGGGACTTTTGGCAAGTCACAAACTCTCTTAGCTTCCATATCCTCATCTGCAAAATGAGGGTAGCAACACATGTCCTACTCAATTCAGTTATTACAACAATCAAATGAGAAAACTATGTAAAGCACCTTTTTAAAGCTCAGAGCACTATCAAATTGTGAGCTATTAAAATCCTGAAAAAAAAGAGACTTTATCCTACTGAAACATACAAAAACCAATCCAGGGAACTCCCTACCAATAGCATTTTGTCTTTATCCCTGACAAAAGCTTGTTAGAAAACTACAAAACTTGTTTAATTGAATTTTTCCTTCTGAAATATTCAATTTTAGAACAACAGTAGTTGGTTTGATTTTTTTCTTTGGAATAAAATGTGATCTTTTAGTTGGACTTGTATCTAGTAGATCAAATTACATTGCTGAGAATATGCTAATTCCTTCAGTCTCATTCCTTGAAATCATCTAGGAAATTCTTGATGTTTCCAACTAAAATTGACAAACTGGTCAAATAAATTTGAAACTATTGTACTGACTCTGAGAATTAATAAGAATGTGAGAGATAAGTTACCATAGTTATGATTTTAAGAGGCTATTTTTCCAAATGACTCCTCTCTTAAATTACTGATCAGAGAAATGCAAATTAAGACAATTTGGCAGTCCCACTTCATGCCTATCACATTGGCTAATATGACAAAAAAGAAATGATAATAAATGTTGGAGAGGATGTGGGGAAATTGGAACACTAATTCACTGTTGGTGGCATTGTGAACTGATCCAACCATTCTAGAAAGTAATTTGAAACTATATAACTGTGCATGTCCTTTGACCCAGCACCTAGATTTGTATCCCAAAGGGATTAAAAAAAGAGGTGGAAAGGACTTTTTTGTACAAAAATATTTATAGCAGTTCTTTATGTAGTGGCAAAAAATTGGAATTGAGGGGATGTCCATTAACTGAGGTATGGTTAAATTATGGTGTATTGATTTTATAGAATATTATTGTATCATAAGAAATGACAAAATACACATTTTCAGAGGAAAATGGGAAGACCTCTATGAAATGATTCAGAGTGAAGTAAACAGAACTATGAGAACAATGATAATAAGATGAAGAAAACCAACTTTAAAGGATCTTGGAAATCTGATCAAACCAATGATAACTATAAGTTGAAAAGAATGAAGATTCAACATACTGTTTGCCTCCTGAAAGAAAAGCAATGAACTTAAAAAGCAGACATTATCATGGTTAATATGGTGGTTAATATGAAGATTTGTTTTGTCAGACTATGAAGATATATGGTCAGGGATTTGTTTTTCATACTTTTAAATTTTTTCATTGGCATAGTGAGAGGGACAAATTAATTTAAAAATTAAAAATACTTCAAAATATTAAAAATGAAAAAATAAACCCAAATAAACATAAACTAAAAATAAGAAAAGATTTCATAGTTCTGAAACAATGTTCTTGTGAAGGGGGAATTGTGACTGTTTAAAATGTTAGATAGAATTAAGATAGGCATAATTATTAAACAATTCCATTTCAACTATTAGAACCATGTACAAGTAGATACAACAATATTAGTCTATATAGATCTCAGGAGTATTTATTTATGAAATGTGTACATATACATGTGTAAACATGTAGATATGTAACTGTACCCATATATGTGTCAATGTGCATTTAAACACATTAATATGCTACAGCTTCCCTTTATGCTAGTAGACATTTTCTTTATACACAAAAATGATAACATGATCTATAGTTAATAGATTCATATTGCATCAGTTGTTTTTCTATTAGAAGTTGCAGTGAGACTTGGCTGAACTTGGAAAGTAAAAATTTGTGACCATGGGATAGAGTTTTTCTTCTATAGGGAAACTATCTAGCCTAGATATAGAAATTGCATACTTGGCCATATATACATGCATGTGCACATGCACACACAAACATATAAATAAGCACATACATATACACCCTCATACTCTGAAAATATACATTGAAAAACTCTGAACACTGCTTAGTGTACATTAGCTCAAGACATTTACTTACACAGAAACAAAGCAATATTTTATTATTAATTTCTATATTTTAACTAAGTATCACCATTCTTCCAGTCATGTAGCTTTCAAAACCTAGCATTCTTCATTTTCACTTTCCACTCCCCTCTTCCATATTCCATCAATTTCTAAGTCTACAAATCCTACTAATTCTCTTTAACCTCTCTCAAAAATGTCTCCCCATTCCACCCCTACAACCATTTTAGTTTAGGATTTTATCACTTCTCAACTAGACTGTTACAGCAGTTTCTTAAATGGATTCCTTGCAGCCAATTTTCCCCCCTTTTCAACAGACCTTCCAAGACAGCTGTCAGCTTTGAGCCATGTCCCTTTTCCGCTCAAGAAATTTCAGTATCCCTCACTGCCTTTGGAACAAAATACAAACTCTTTGGTTTGATATCCAAAGTCCTTCACAGTATACTTCCAGTCTAACTTGCCAGATTTATCGTATATTGTTCTCTTACACACATACAAGTCAAATATATTGTTGTATTTAGATTCCCAACCTATATCTTTACAAAGATTGTTCCCCAATTAATTCCAATTCTATATAAACTATTTGAAAAAATAGGTACAATTCTGCTGAATTCCTTCTATGACACCAATATGCTGCCAATAACCTAAATCAGGAAGAGTCAAAACAGAGAAAGAAAACTTTACACCAATTTTCCTAATGAATATGTATGCAAAAATTTTAAATAAAATATTAGTAAAGTGATTACAGCAAGTTAGCACTATAATAATACATTATGATCAAATAAGATTTATACCAGGAATGTAGAGTTGGTTCAATATTTGGAAAACTGTCATCATAATTGACCATGTGGTCAATTATAACAAATTATAACAAACAATAGAAATCAGATCAATAGATACTGAAAAAGTTTTTGACAAAATATATTCCTATTAAAAACACCCTTTCTTATTAAAAACACTAGAGAGCAAAGAAATAAATGGAGTGTTCCTTTAAACAATAAGTAGTATCTATCTAAAACTATTAAAAGCATTATATGTAATGGAGATTAGCTAGAGACATTCCTAATAAGATCAGCTGTGAAACAAGGGTGCCCATTATCACCACTATTATTCTGTATTGTATTGGAAATGTCAGTCTTAGAAATAAGAAAAGAAAAAGACATGGAAGGAATTAGAATAGGTAATGAGGAAGGGAAGATTGTTCCCCCTGCCTAGAATAATAATAATCATGATAATAGCAAAAATAATAATAGCTAGCATATACATAGTCCTTTATGGTTTACAAAATTACACATATAGACACCTGCCTATCTGCATACATACATACATATATGTATATATACATATATGTGTGTATATATATATATATACATATATATATATATATATATATATATGTATATATATATATATACACACTCATTTGATACTCAAAACAAACTTATGGGACAATGCTATTATTTTCCCCATTTTACAGATGAGGAAACCATGACTGAGAGAAGTTAGGTGATTTGGCCACAGTCATACCACTAAGGCAGGATTCAAACTCAGGTCTTCCTGACAATCAAGTCCAATATTCTATGTGCTATACCAACTGACTCCTTCCCTTGTTTCACCTTTTGGAATCTCTAGTTCCATTTGAGGTTCAGTTCAAGTGCTATCTTCAAAAAATATTTCCTGATTCCCCTAGTTGTTAATGTGTTCTGCAAATCTCTTTGAATTTATTTCCTATTTTTCTTATCTATAATAGTAATTATTTATTAGTTTGTTAATGTGTGTCAATAATAATAATAATTAACATTTATATACTCACTTGATTTGTTCCAGGTACTGTGCTAAGTGCTTCACAAATATTTCTCACTTGAGGATCTCATTTGATCCTCACAACCACACTGGAAAGTATTATTATTATTATTATCTGCATTTTCCAGGTGAGGAAACTGAGGTAAATAGAGGTTAAGTGCTTTGTCTAGGGTAGTAGAGTTAGGAAGTGTCTGAGGTTACTTATGAACTGTGCCCTTTCTGACTCCATATTGTTATCCACTGTGCCATCTAACTACCCTAGTATATAATCTAATATATAATGAATATAATATAAAATGTTAAACCACTTCAGCGCTAAAGTATTACTGTCTGGCATAATACTTGATATATAGTAGGTGCTTACTAAATGTTTGTTGACTGATTATTGAACTGATATAATTCATCATTACCACCACCAAAAAACAGCATCCAAAATGTACAGATATGTACAGATATTATTCCATTGTAGATAAGGTCATAAACGAGTCCTGAAGTTTGCTACCCAACAAACTGATCTGCTTCAATCCATCTACTAAGAACAATGGAGAAGTAGTAGTGTTTAAGCAGAGACACAATATCTCCATGAGAAATACTACAAAACTCTCCTCATACTGTCACTCAAATTATCACCAGTTCAAAAATCCTAAATTCATAAGTATGCACCATAGAAATACAGTAGAATAGATTTTGTTCATTGGGTAAGAGAGCTTCAGAATTTATAATACTGGGATCACTTTGGTCCTATGTTTTTTAATGCTTTGGTTTTGTTAAATGATCTTTTAATTTGCATATACACTATATCTGTTTTATGTATGGCTTTTTTATTTTTTATCTTTTTAGATTTTTCAAGGCAATGGGGTTAAATGGCTTGCCCAAGGCCACACAGCTAGGTAATTATTAAGTGTCTGAGGTCGGATTTGAACCCAGGTACTCCTGACTCCAAGGCTGGTGCTCTATTCACTTAGCCACCTAGCTGTCCCTTTATGTATGTTTTGTTTATGTATGTTTGTGAATAAGTGCCAAATGAAATTTTATTTAGGCATCAAATATGTTTTCATTTATCTTTCTATTCAGTTAACAGTATTTCAAGCTAAACAGAGTAGAAGACATCATATTTTGATCTTTAAATAAATATCAATAAGCAAAATAGATAGTAGAGAAGATCTCAAAAACCTGATAACAATCAAAAACATAATTGAACTACTTAATTTATATTTATGGGAAAGATAGAACTACATAGCAATTCATAGGTTCAGAAAAGCATTACTTGACATGATGGATTTGGGGAAAGTTATATATGAGGGAAAACATTTAATTTTCTTCAGTTTAATTTGTAAAGGAAATTGCTGGTCCAGAACTGCTTGATGCTCCAAAAATGTCTTTTGGCCTCTCCCATCTAAAGTGTGGTACATTGTGCCCACCATCATTTCAGGATGTGGCAACTCACAGAAAGATCAGGAGAAGAGTTTCTCTCACTCACTCCATTTCTCCCCCTCCCCCCAAATCCCCAAAACAGAGCCCCAACAGTGCTGATGAAGCATCAAGTTCAGTGCCCATATGTACTAGTTAGTTCTGCTGTAATACCAAGCCCTTGACTCCAGGGTATTAAAAAAATCAGTCCCTGCATAAGAAAGAATTTTAAAAGATATTAAAAACACAAACCAATTTTTCTTCAGGATGCTCATTCTCATTGGATCTAGATAGAGTAAGATTGCACAAAAAGGCTTTAAGGGACAGTATAAAGTAGGGGAAATTAAGGTCAATAAACAGTTTAGCAACAATAGGCTGATTTGAACCAGTCTTTAAAGTTTGGGTTATTCTAGCCTGTCAATCAAAGCAAATGTGCAACAATGACTTTAACTTCTTAGAAACAGAATCTTTTCTTGTTGCTAGGAAACAACCCATTATAATAAATGAAAAATATGCAGATACTGAGATAGAGTAAGGGGATTTTAGAAGAGGTTTGGGGAGTGGGAGGTTAGGCATAATAGTCCTTTCTTGGTGACTCTAATTCTACTCCTACATTTTTGCAAACCATAGTGAAGTACATAATCACACATACTTCTCCCATCAAGTTCTCCTTCACACACACACACACACACACACACACACACACACACACACACACAGAGACACACCTCTTTTTTCTTTCTTTTCCCTTAATCCCCCTCCTTTACTCTCCCCTCTAAAATCCAAAGCTAAAACCAGTGAAGAATTTATAATCAGATTGGAGGGAGAATGTAGAGGGGAAGGGAGAGAGAAGATAAGACTAGTTGAACAAATAAGCATAGGTGGAATGGCAGTGGAAAAACATCATTTATTCATTAAGAATTCAAGTTCCAGGGGTGGCTAGGTGGAGTAGTGGATAGAGCACCAGCCCTGGAGTCAGGAGTACCTGAGTTCAAATCCGGCTTTAGACACTTAATAATTACCTAGCTGTGTGGCCCTTGGGCAAGCCACTTAACCCCATTGCCTTGCAAAAATCTAACCCCCCCCCCCAAAAAGAATTCAAGTTCCTTTGAATTGCCAGCCTGCAGAGATAGCCAAGATAAAGAGAACATCTCCCTGCCCCAAAATTGCCTCTGGCTTATCAGGGAGTTAAATATACATAGATACAAACTACTATAATCAAAAGTAGTGGAATACCACTACTAGTCCTTTGGTATGAAGAGAACCACCCTTGACTAACCAATCTATTGTTAACGTGAACCGCACAATTATATTTATTATGGTGAGGGGTATGCTGGGCAAAGCTGCCCTCTCACTTGCCTTTATCAGAATCATACTACCCCACAGCCTCATCTATAGGAAACAGGTTATTGGAGATGGTCTGGCTGCTATGGGAGTGTCTTGGCTTTAAATTGGTTTTGCTTCCTCCCATATCATCGAGGCTCTATGACACAACACATGTGATATACGGCAATAGAATGCAATAACTTGGTACATCCTAACCTGTCTCTTGATGCACTAACTGCTAGTTTGGCTTTTCTTCTCAGACTTTCCTTGCATTCCTTGGCTTCTCTTTCTTCTGTAACAGAGCATCAACAATGCTGGGCAAGCACCAGTATGTGACATCTGGCAACAGAATGTGACAATATGATATATCCTAATCCATCTTTTTCTGGACTAATCATCAGTATGGCCTTTCCTCTCAGATCTTCCACCTTTGAGTTACTCATCAGTATGATATGACAGAGACAATTCCATATATCCTAACCTCTCTCGATGGACTGCTTGCCAGTATAGCCCTTCCTTTCAGGCCTTCCACCTTTGAACTATTCATCAGTATGACCCAAATGACAACAGCTAGGACAAATATTCAAATGAGAACTTTGAAGGCTTAGTGGAGAAGGGTTTCATATGAACAGCAGTTAATCAGGAGTCAGTTGGTCCTGAGCACAGTTCCAAAGGGACAAACCATGACTCTGTTGCCCTAGGCTGATTGAAAGGGAATTGGGTTCAGATTCTTGAATCTGGAATGGTGGAGAGAGGTGCCTTGCACCCGGAGAAGAAGGGGAAGCCCCAGAAAGAATGCTCTTTTCTTTGCAAAGTGCAGGGCTGTCTAGAGTGAGGGGGGCTCCCTTGCCTTGGAAAGCATTATGAACCCAGCTGCATCCAGTGAGCTTGACCTCTGGAATGCACTAACAGTGCATCATATTATGTGGAATAGTGTCATAGGAGAAGCAAAGAAAGAACCATTGTGGTTAAAAGGGGACAGGATAATAAACTTCCTACTTATATGATCTTTGAAGAATTATCAAAATAATATCAAATTAAATGTCAAATATAAAAATAAACAACTTGTGATATACAATCTATGATCCCTCAGTAGGAAGGATCCATTACCTTCAGAGTAGCTTTACCTTCAGAGTACCTTTAGAGTAGCTTTAATCTTATGGAGTATCTTCCTTCCTCTTCACCCATAAAAAAGGCTACCTCAATTTGGAGTCAACACCCACTCAGACCCAAAACTCCGGAGTCCCCATCAAAGCATTCATTTTTATCAGCTGACTAGAAGTTCCATTAGTTCAAAGCAAAACTTTATTTAATCAAACTACATGGTAATTTTTTTTTCTCAGACTAGGTCTTCCTGTCTTACCCAGGCTGGAAGTTCATCCTGACTCTAACAGGCACAGATGCCTCTGTTTTTCTAATCTGGTTTGGCTCACCCCTTCTTAGGCAGCAATGCTCCTCCTCTCTTCAGGACTTGTCATCCTGGTGCCAGGATTGGCTTTAGCCCTTAGGTTACTTAGAATTCTCAAACTTAAGCAATGTACCAATTTTGATCAGCAACAGATGTGTACCACCATACTAGAACATAGAAAATCATTTAAAAAAATATTGATCTCTTTTATCTTTATATCACTTTTTTCCCAATCTCCCTCTTTCCTTCCATTCCTTATTTAAAAAAAGGCAGGGAAGGAATGGAGGGGAGGAGAGCATAAAAAATAAAGGAAAAAAGCAGTTAATGATTAAGTACTTAATGTTTTCAGTGTTCTACATTCATAGTTCACCAGTGCCAAGAGAGAAGGGAGGAATATCCCCATGTATCATTTTCAGTCTTGGTCATTAGAATTACAGAGTATTCAGCTTGATTTTTGTTATTTTTTTCCTACTTCTTTCTGTTTTTTAAAAAAATAATCATTGTTTCTTCTGCTTTATGATTCCACCACACTTTAGCCATAGCATAACCATTCTACAATCATTGAAATTTTTGTTTCTAGTTCTTTATAGCTAGCAAATTAAATGAGGAAAAAAGACCCATCTCCCCAAGCACACATTGGTGTATGGATTCTGAGAAGCTATCATATGCCACACTTAGAGAGCACATATAATTAGGAAGCACACATAGAATATTGACATAGGGAAGACATGTGTGAAGGGGTATATAGCCCAGATTCATATGGCCAGGATACATATCAGAAGAGAAAATATACTAGAGATACATGAAGATAGGGTTATGTGTGGTTGGGATAATTCACAGTTTCAATACTAGTCTTCTAGTGATATTATTTAGCTGCTCTCTATATCCAATTTAATTAAACAAATCAAGGTACTGTGGACATAAAGATGAATACAACAGTTTCTGACTTAAAGCCCCCATTATAATAGAGGAGACTCACACAAATTCTTTCAGCTCAAGGGAATGATGCCAGAATAGAGGTCAGATCTGTCTCAGCTTCAAAAGAAAAGGTTTTTCATCTTCATGCAGTAAACCAATAGGAACCAGTTAGAATACCTATACATCCTCTGAACTGCAGAAGAGTCTCTCCATTATTGTTATTATCAGTTTTCAGAAGCAGGTTTCCCAAACCTTCACATGGATTCAGAACCAAGAGGAGCAGATTTTGCATACTGACCATTCCTCTATTATGTGTTATAGTCTGAGTCATGTTAGGAAGCCCTAGGATTTGGGATCAATGACTAACCTCATGTTCAGTTACTGACTCTTTTATTAGAAAGGGTCATTGAAGAAGAGTTGCTTTCCCTTCATAGTTGTGCTAAATGTTGTTCATCCTTCAATCTCAAAGAGAACTAATGACATCATGAGTATAATGACCTGATTTAACTTGCATGTGAATTATATCTGAGTGAGGCAAGAGTTGGGAGTAGTCATCAGTCTCTATCTCTCCTCAAGAGTTACAGGAATCCAGTGCAAAGAAGGGTGAAGATGACTGGTGATAGATGGCCCAGGATGGCCCTAAATATTAGGACTTGTTAACAAACATCAGGAAATCTAATGCTAGTGATTTATAGAATTAATACTCTTTAGAAGTAAACATTAGCACCAACACTTTTGGCTATTAACTTTGACTTCATCATGAAACTTTAATGTGAAAATAAGCATGTCTTGCTATGTAGTGGTACCATCCAGGGAATTTTCTATAATATGTTAAATATTGATAAAGGAAATAAAATAGTGGAAAATATCTGCAGCAGGATTTTCTTGCTCTATAGTATGTTTTCAAATATTGTAACTTAAAACCTAGCATCAGGATAACCCATCTGAGACTGCTTTGGGATCTCTTTTACAAGTTTATTTCAGGGAAAAATATTTTTAACCACTACTTGAAACAAATAATCAATAATAACTTTTGTTATAGAAATTACAAGGACAAATTAAACTAAGAAACAGGAATCCTTTTCAGGAGATTTTTCTGAAAGGTACAAAAGACTAAACTGAAAGTTTTTATTTTATCTTTGTCCTCATATATTGTGCTTAAAAAGGACATACACAGCGCACACATTCAAGCATCAGTATCCAATTCAATTAGGAAATGAAAGATTCAAGATTACCCAATTATCTTTATTAACCATATTTTCCATTTGTCTAACTTCCTGAAAATAAATGAAGTTAATGAGAAGCCATGAGTAACTCTTTCAGGCCAGTAGGAATTGTTTGGTAAATTGCAGCCTCATTGCCTAAAATGGCCCTTCTTGTTCTGAAAGAGTTAAAGCAATATCCCAATAATAACTCATTTATTCTGCATTTCAGTCCTGTGAATCTGCTTCAGTGAGATACAGAATATGGGGCTGGATAGGACCATGTGCCCAGGAGGATCATAATCTAAATTAGACAGATAAGACACAAACATAATGAGAGGACACGAAAACACTAAAGCGAAAATGTTTGCAAATTGGAGAGGTTCTGACTGTCTTGTAGCATTAATTACATTTCTGTCACCCACAATGGTTCAAAACAAGGTTTTTTTTTTTGCATCTTGAAGATATTACTTCCAAAAAAGAAAAGAAATGGAAATTTTCCCCAAACATATTTTCATATATCAGTATAATACTTTGGGCATAATCCAACTTGTAGGGCAAATCCCCCAGTGAGAGCCCCTCAGGGGTAAAGTTTCTGAGTGGTCTGTATCTCAATATACACATCTCAATAAAACTATTACCTGCCGCCCCCCTTCCAACTGCCCAGGAGCTGATCTTTGAAATCAATAAGAGGACACAATTAGTTTAAAGTCAAGGTATTTAATTTAAAGCAGTAGGTGGGGCTGAAGAGCATAACAGTTGCTGATATTAATACAACTAAATTTGCCAGATCCTTTCTTCCTGGGTTTGGTTTTCCTTGCCTAGCAATTCACTCCTTCTCCCTTCCTGGAGGAATGGCTTTTTTTCCTAGGAAGGAAGGAAGGGAGGGAGAAAGAGAGAGAGGGAGGGGCAAGGGAAGGAAGGAGGGGAGGGAGGGAGGAGGGAAGGAAGAGAGGAGGGAAGGAAGGAAGGAAGGAAAGATGGGAGGGTGGAAGAGAGGGAGGGAAAATAGGCAGAGGGAGAGAGAAGGGAGTAAGAAGAGTAACTCTGGGACAGGCACTGTGCTAAAATATATTGTCTTATTTTATCCTCTGGAAAGTAGGTACTATTATTATCCTCAATTTATAATTGAGGAAACAGAGGCATATAGATATTATATGTCCTAGAGCTAGTGAGTGTCTGATAACATATCTGAAAGCCGGTCTTCCCGACTCCAGGGCCAACTTTCCTCCCCTTCATCCCTTAGCTGTCTGGTGGTTAGGCTTCTTCACTGCTGCCTTCCAGGAAAAAGTCAAATGAATGACTTGTCTTATTTGTTTAACCACCTACTGTGGCTCCTGTGGCTACTGTGTCTAATGAGAAACCATAAACACCACTCAAAGAAATAGCAGTTATAAACACTGGCCTCTCAGTTTCCACTGGGAAAGAGTTTCCCTACTCATTCTGTTCTCAGGCAGCTGAGGCAAAAGCAGGAAATACGGGAAGATAAAGATGGGAGATGGAGGGTCATGTGTATAGCAAGTTGCTCTTGCATGAAATATTCATCAATCAAGGAAATGCCTGGGGGAGGGGAGGGGCTAATAAAAGTCAAAAGAAACCCAAAATGTCTGTCTGTGAAGGACTAACGTTTTTTTTAGAAAGATGGGAAACCTCCAGCTTTAATGATCTAGCTGATTACAACCTGTCTTTGACATAGTAAATAAGTCTTTGAGAGTTTTCTGAGGTTTAAAGAGTTAAGGTAATATAACTATGGTTGAATGACTCACATTCAATTACATAGGAAAAAGCATCATAACAAATTTGCACATAGTAGACCAAGGTCAGGATTTAAATTCAATACATACCATCATGTTAGAACTTTATACAAAGTAAATATTATATAGTAAGGATTAGCTGTCAATGTGTAACTCATTTTGCTTGAGGCATCATACATCATCAGCCCAGTCACAGACAAGTTAGATTTTTTTTTTTTAGGATTTTGCAAGGCAAATGGGGTTAAGTGGTTTGCCCAAGGCCACACAACTAGGCAATTATTAAGTATCTGACATCAAATTTGAACTCAGGTATTCCTGACTCCAGAGCCCGTGCTCTATCCACTGTGCCACCTAGCCCCCCCCCCCCCCAAGTTAGATGTTTAGTGAAGATTGTCAATCCTGCATACTCATTATCCTTAGATCCACAGTTCTATGGTCCGAATCTCTGGTGTGTCAGTGGCCTAGGCTAATGCTGCTGTTCCTAGTCTTTAATGAGTTAGGAAGTGTAAATGACTTTCATTCCCTTGGGTCTTCCACAGTAGAGTATCTTAAATTAGGCAGAAACCCTTGAGAAAAAAAAACAAATTATTTTTTTACATAAATGTAATTAAATGGAACACAGCATAGGGCTAGGTACTGGGGACATAAAGATGAATAAGATGCTGTTTCTGACCTAAAGTTTCTGATATGTTAGAAAAGATCATATATATATATATATATATATATATATATATATATATATATATATATGAATAATAAGAGGTCCAAACAAAGTGTTATGTGGAATCTGAGGAAAAAGACATCACTTCCAGCTGAGAAGTTAGAGATAGTCATAAAAATTGAAAGGAAAGGAAGAATTTAAAAAGAAATCTGGAGGGGCGGCTAGGTGGCGCAGTGGATAGAGCACCTGCCCTGGAGTCAGGAATACCTGGGTTCAAGTCTGGTCTCAGACACTTAATAATTGCCTAGCTGTGTGGCCTTGGGCAAGCCACTTAACCCCATTTGCCTTGCAAAAACCTAAAAAAAAAAAAGATCTGGGGAAGGGAGTCTATTTCTATTAGGATCTGTGTTGTGAGGAAAAACACAGAGATGAGAAAAAAAGTGTTATAATATTGTTGAAAGAACACTATGGAATCAGAGGAACTGAATTCACATCTGATCTGTACAGCTTTTGTGACCTTGGGTACTTCAATAATGGGCCTCAGTTTTCTCATCTGTATTGTTGCTATTGTCCAGCCATTCAGTCATGTCCTATTCTTCTTAACTCCATGAGCCATAACATGCCAAGTCTTTTTTATACATCACTATTTCTCAAAGTCTGTCCAAACTCATTTTTTGTTGTTTTCCCATATATAAAATGAGGGATGTTAGGAGATGATCTCTAAAATATATTCTGGCTCCATATTATATAAAAATATGCAGTTTGAAATAATGGATAAATGATAGTCTTGCAACCCAGAAGACTTAGATTCAAACCCTGGATCAGATACTGTGTGACCCTTAAGGAAGTCACTTGCCCTTTTTAAACCTCATTTTCCTTATCTGAGAAGACAATAATAGTGCCTATTTCATGAAATAATGCATGTAGTGCTTTGCAAATCTTAAGGCACTACATGGATATGAGGTTTTTTTTTAGGATAGGTAGATATGAGTTTTTAAAAATTATTATGAGCATTCCTGATAAAGATGAGAATGGGAAATAGCAAGTTATTTATTGGGAATGGAAGTTGTATCTCATCAAGGTAACAATAATATAAATAAAACTGGACATGGGCTGTGAGTTTGACACACACATGGCACTTTTAGGCAACCATAGTATCATAGAACCAGAGATGAAAGGAAATAGTGGCTACCTACTACAACTTCGTTTTACAGGCGAAAAAAACCAAGGTCCAGAGAGTTAAAGAGGTTTGTTTAAGGCCATCCAGGCACTGATTGGTTGAGTCAGGATTCAAACTCAGGACCTATGATTCTTGAGTTTAGCACTTTTTTCCACTGCATTTTATGAGGTTCAGCAAATCTTGTCTCCCTAATCCCTGACGTCATTGGCTCTCTTCAAGAAGGAAGGACAAACAACAACAATTTACCTTCCTACAAGGGAGAAGGGTGGCACTAAAGCTGGGCAGATTCCTGGCCTCTAGCTCTGCTTCACACACTGGAAAATGACCTTCTTCAGAGACTGCCCAAGCTACTTTTAGTTTTCCTCATATCTCTCATTTCCCATTGAGGAAATCATGTATCATCTGTTTTCATGTTGCTGTGGTCTCTAGCCCAGAAGGAGCCGTGCTTTCTTGTCGCATCCTGCCTTGCCACCCTTTGTCCACCCACATCTGCCCCAAAAGATAAAAGATGAAAATGTTTTTAAAATCACTTTAATCACAGTGATTTCCTTTCCTTTCCTTCCTGTAGTCTTACATACATCTTGGTCTTGCCACAAACAGCTAATAACTTGAAAGCCCTTTTGGTGGCAAGAATCATGCATTCCTACTATGTGGTGATTTGAAAATAAGATATACTTTGTTGTTACATTGAGTCTTAATGGAAAAGCCAGTGGACATGAAGATAATGGAATTGCTACCACCTAGTGGAAGCATGTGGGGGATGACTTTCATTTTAACATTTTGTTTTCCAATTATGCACAATAGTAATATGTACCCATCATTTTTTTTTGCAAGGCTCTGAATTCCACAATTCCCCCCCCTGCCACCCTCCCTTTCCTCCCCCCTCAGAAGACTGTCTGATAGTCTCTACATTGTTTCCATGCCATACATTGATGTAAATTGAATGTTTTTATAAGAGTAAACATAAGCCCCCTCCCCCAGAAGTTGAGAAACCTCAAGAACAGAGAAAGAGAAAAAAAATTGTACTTCAGTTTGTGTTCAGATTTCAATGGCTCTGTCTCTGAGGTGAGTTGCTGTCTTTATCTTAAGTCCACCAGAGAAATTGCTTCAATATTTTTCCCACAGCTGCTATTACTAGTTGTACCTCCCCTCTATTTCTCCCCACTCTCATTTATTCTATTCTCTCTCTCTCCCCTTTCATCTTGGCCCTGTCTGGCCCTGTCCAAAAGTGTATTGAATCTGAGTACCCTCTCCCTCAATCTTCCCTCTCTTCTATCACCTATTCCCTCCCTTCCATCCCCCTATTCCCCCTTATCCCATCCCTTTCTTCTTATTTTTCTCTAGGATTAGATAAATTTCCTCACCCTATTAAGTGTGTATGTTATTTCCTCTCTGAGCCATTTCTGATGAGAATGAAGGCTCGCTCACTCCCCTTTGCCTTCCCCCGCTCCACTCCATTGAAAAAGCTTTTTTTTTTTTTTTTTTGTGAAATTTCTTAGCTTCTTCTTCAGGGAGATGACTTTTAAACCCAGAATTTTAAGTAAATATACAACGGGATATATTATAAGCCATGATATCTAATGAACCTATTCCTTCAATGAAGTAGATCACTTCCCTGCCTACCTATCCTGTGCCACTCTTGTTCGTCTTCCATAAATTTCCCACAGGGGTTCAGCCCAACATTATGAAGAAGAGCTCTTCATTTTCTCTTGATATCTTAAGGATATCCTAACTCTTCATTAGTTAGCCTTCAATCCCTCTTCCTATATAAATGGCACATCATTTCTAATCTTACATTTCTTTGTATCATCTTTCACACACTTCTCATTCATAATTCCTTATTTGTAGTATTTTGTAGCATCCTGCCCATGCTCATGCACCTCCATCATTCTTTAAGGATTCCCAACTTCAAGTTGTAGAGATAATTTTGTACCACATCTCACAGCCATACAACAATACTAGAATATGGGTGTTTTTTAAAATATGGGCATTAGTTTCAGGAAGAAGCTTAGGGGTCTTCAAAGGAACTTGTCATGGTTCAGATGCAATCCTATGAACTGTCTTCTTGTTCTTTGTCCTCGCTCACTGTCCATTTGTAGTGCCTGTTCATGACATAGGCACTGATAGATGAACTCTGTAAATTATATATTCAGTAACACACTGTATTTTGGATCACAGATTTAAAGGAGTTAAAAATGACAATTATAGAGTACAAAGGCAGCAAGAATAAGGGAAATGCAAAGTGGAATTTATTTGGGAGGGAGTGGGAAGTAGGAACTTATATTTTAAAAAATTATTTTTTTATTCTGAGCTTAAATACTAAAACTCTAAATAAGCACCAAAACATTTCCAAATAAAGATCAAAACATTTCTAAATAAAATGTAGAATTGAAGAAGGGATTATACATGAAACTGATGATCTCTATTATGTACAGCTTGTTTTCCTTTTAAAATAAATAAATTCAACCTAGAGCTTTCAAAGTTGTCCCTTTGTCTGTGGTTCTTTCTGGACTTTTTCTGTTCTCCTTTATGCATTTGGAGACTTTTTTCACTTAGCATTTTGTGTTAAAATTCAAAAACAGTGATGGTTTGACATCAGTTCCTTCTCTTTCTGAGACATTCTTTTTCTTTAAGATTCTCCTTGAATGCTTGGAGCTGCAATACATAACTCATGCCAAATGTTGAAGAAGAATTGAAGTGAAAGACAGCATCAAAGAATTCTGTTCCAGAAAGAGAAGGTAGGTTTTATCCCAATACTCCACTGCTACCTGTGAATGTTGCAAGAAAGCAAGTAAGGCCTCCAATATATTGACTGGACCCTGTTTTTTTTTTTTTTTTTTTTGACTGGACCCTGTTGAGCAAACTTTTGGGAGGTCAAAGATGAAAGTTGCATTGGAAAGACAGGCAGGGATGAATGGCTATGTGCATTATTGGATGAACTCCTAAATTAATGATAGCACAGATCAATTTGAGTATTCAAGAAAGATGACAAGGAATGGCAAATATCAGTTCCACTCTTGCCTTGGACATATTCCAGCTATGTGACAATGGGTGAATCATTTAATCCCTCAGGGCTCCAGGCTTCTCTAAGACTGTAATTTACAGACAAATAATTTATTTGGATCAATGGAGGGGGTTTCCATTATAGGGGGTTTCCTATGCCAATGAAATCACAGAATCAGTCCTCCCAATCCCCACTCCACCCCACCCACCCAGACCCTCTACAATTTATATAATGCTTTTAGGTTTACAAAGAATTTTATCTAGACTGCCTCATTTGTGATTAGAGCAATACATGAGACAGCTTATGGCATCACTTCCCTGATGTCACAGTCTTTTTTTGAGAATGTAGGACAAACAACAACAACAACCCCCATTTTATAGAAATTCAGACTCTAAGATGAAGTGACTTCCTCTTCCTGATTCAGATTCTGGCTTGCAGCCACTGTCCCATGCTGGCCCTAAGCAAAATGTGCTGGCAAATGTTTAACAACTGAATAAAAAGAAAAAAGCTGGACACACTTTTAAGTTAAATATACATATAAATATTTTCTCCTTTACTTTCTTAAGTCTAGACAATCAACAAAACAGTAAATTGAGCCCTGATGTGTAGTGTTTGTGGATTTCTGAGGTATAAATTTTCACACTGAAAATTTAAGAATTGACTCTCCTCAGGTAAGGTCTAGCATATCCCTGTTAAATGTCAAAACAACTTTTTTTTTAAGGTTTTTGCAAGGCAAACGGGGTTAAGTGACTTGCCCAAGGCCACACAGCTGGTAATTAATAAGTGTCTGAGATCAGATTTGAACTCAGGTACTCCTGACTCCAGGGCCAGTGCTCCATCCACTGCACCACCTAGACGCCCCCAAAACAACTTTTTATTCTAGTAAAACCTAAACTTCTTGAGGTAATGAACTCTTCCTCTTCTCCCTCCCTCCCTCCCTTCCTTCCTCCCTCCCTTCCTTCCTCCTTTCTTCTTTCCTTTATGGATTGTATGCTAGTGTCATGAATTTCAGCATTTTTTTGTTCTGCTCCTGTAATTTCACATTTCCTATATATCTTCTATCCCTCCATTAAATAGGAACTTCTTGAGAGTAGGGTTGTCTTGCTTTTGCAGCAACCTCTCTGACTGCATTCTCCCAATCCCCACAGTTTATTTGACTACTTATACCCTCAGGCTTCTAGGGGTAATCCTGGGGGGTGGTTAGATCCCCTGTCTAGTTTACTCCCCATTGATTATCAGCCATACCTAATTACTTATAGAAAAGATAATCATTGATGTTGTAAAGTAAGACCAATCTGTAAAAAGATTGAGGAACGTTATCTCTCTTTTTTAAAAGTCTAAGTCTCCTTCTCTAAATACTGGAAGTACAGAAGCTACTCATAAAGCCTAGTTCTACTTTGATTGGCACAGTTTTGACATGCTCCATTTCTGACTTTGTCCAATTCACTACTTTTTTAAAATTTTAATTTAAAAATTTAATTTATGGAATAAAACAAGCATTTCCATAATATTCTTTTTAGGCAACTTGGTAGTCCCCCTATTCCTGGAGGCTCACCATATTAATGCTGAGCTAATGCTAAACAAACCAATATGGACACTCAATAAGCTTGACCCACTATAGCACAGGACTTTCAAGATCGAAATCCACCAGTCTTAACTTTCTGGGCAGCAGGAACTACAATGAGGCATGCCGAGTCAAGATGGGGCACCCTCAGAGGTGTTCTGGAACTACTTCAAAGCAGATCTCCAGACTGGATTGTTAAAATTACGGTATGAACATTTACATCTTAGATATAGGTAAATGCTTCAGATAGGCCTTGATTTATTATTGTGCTGATTGTCTAGACTTAAGAAAGTTATGGGGAAAATGTTAAGAATACAAATTATATTTAAAAGTGTTGTCAATTGAATCCCCCCCCCCCCCCAAAGAGTCAATTAAAAATTAAACCTTTGTTGGCACACTCTACACACATTTTCCCACAAGTACATACAGGTCTATAGTAAGAGGAGACTCAAATTTATAATGATAGTGCGGGATCCTTACAACAAAGGGATAATTCACATCTTCTGACTACTGGAAGTCCTCTTTGCCCTTCTGGGAGCTCTCATGAAGTTCCCCTTAGAATGATGCAACTTTCTGCTGGGCTCTGGCAGTCAGTTCCCTTGTCTGTCCCTCAGGCTTCTCTTAATCTTTTGTTGGAAACATTATCTCCTACTAGTCAGTCTTTCTGATGACATGGACAAGAGAGGAAAGGGGAGGAGCATAACATTTATTTGGGGCTTGTTTTCCCCTCCCTCCCTAAGGCAATCTGGTTCAGGATTCTGCCTCTTCAAGTACTCCTGAGCCTGGAAACTCCTGAAGCTTGACTGCTCTGGATTAAAGACTTGTTCACATCTAAAGTACACCTTTCATTGTCTGATGCAGGGTAAGTGTCTGGGCCTTCTGGGGATTTCTGTTCCAGCCTCACATAGAGTATTTTATCCCCAGTACTAAGAGCATTCTTTCCTTGTAGTAAGTCCATAATAGTTATTTATTTCAATCACTAATTCATTTCATCAGTTTGAGGAAACCCCCTCTACCCAGAGAAATTCATCAACCATTTATAATCTTTTATAAGAGTCGCAGAGGGTTGTGACATATTTAGCATTTTGCTCACTGTCCCGTAAACAGTAGCTGTTAAAAGCAGGATTTGAACCTAGGTTTTTCCCAACTTTAAGATCTGTCTTTTTCTCTATCCTAGGTCTCCTCTACTTTTCACATAATAAGAATTTATTATATATTTTTAAAATTGAACTGTTGTCACCTTTTTTCTCTCATCTGGATAGTTTTCATAGTAATTAAGGCTTCACCCATAACAATAGATAAGATTTTTCTGAGCTATTTTCCATGTTCTAATCCCATTCAATTTGAGCATTAGAGATGGATAACAATAAAAGGGTAGGAGAGCCTGTTTCCTGCATTACTCTCACCATTTAATGATAGCCTGTCTGGGGGCATTGCTTAGACTCCAAGATCTGTATCTTCATATTACAAGATCTTAGTGGTGAACTCTTCACCCACAACAGAGTCATTGGAGGATCGCCTATGAATTGCAGATTTATGCACTTACATGTTCCAGTTCCCTTCTGCTGTGTTCTGAGCCTCATGAACCAACCTCCCCCATAACCCTAGTTACAGGAAAGCAAAGCAAAACACTATAATAAATAACAGAAAACTGCATTCATAAAGAACCTTATGAAGTAGTTTTCATGTATTATATAGGGTAAGTCACCTTTTCTATCTGGGACTAAATTTCCACAAATTTCAGGTGAAAAGTTTTCATAGATGATCATTAAGGTCTCTTCTAACTTTATGATAACAATCTCTTTTGATTATGTGAGTGATAAAAAGGGAGAGTAGAGTAAAATTCAGTTTTCAAGTCTTTCTACTCACACACTGATAGTCATACTTATAGTTTACTTCTGTCCTGCCAATTACAATACAAACATGAAACAGTCCCTTAAAAGTTTACATTTTTGAGGAGGAAACTATTAATAAAGTACACATATAAATCTTTCCTCATATATACACACGTATAGAACCTTCCTTTATAACAAAGAAATACAATCAAGCAAAACAAAGATATTTGCATGTTTGACATTATATGTGTTATTACAAATTTGTGAGTTTGGCAGTTTAAGTGGCACAGTGGATGGAGTGCTGGACCTGCAATCAGGAAGACTCATCTTCCTGAATTCAAATCTACCCTCCAACATTTACTAACTCTGTGACCCTGGGTAAGTCATTTAAACCTGTTTGCCTTAATTTCCTCATCTATAAAATGAAATAGAGAAGGGCATGACAAACAACTTCCAATATCTTTGCCAAGAAAGTTGAACATGAAGAATTGGACATGACTGAAACAACTGAGTAACAAAACAAGGCCCCAAATTTCACCGACAACTCTCTGATGTCACATTTGGTGACTATTACTCACACTACTGGTATCTTTCAATTAATATCTTTTTCTTCTATGTTATGGTAGTCATTATATAAACTGTTTTTATGTTTCTATATACTTTAATTCCTATGTTTTCTCAAGTTTTCCCTGAATTCTTCCTACTGGCTCTTTCTTACAGCCCTATAATATTCTAACCTTTTTCAATCATTCTTCAATTGATGGGTACTTACTTTTACATGTTTCCACTTCTTTGTTACCATAAAAAGGATGCTAGAGTGGACTCTTACTTGGGTGAATATTGCCTCTGGAGTTAAAAGAAGTAAATCAAATAAATACTTATTGCCTATGTGATCTTTATTTTTTTATTTTTTTAGGTTTTTGCAAGGTAATGGGGTTAAGTGGCTTGCTCAAGGCCACACAGCTAGATCATTATTAAGTGTCTGAGACCAGATTTGAACCCAGGTACCCCTGACTCCAGGGCCAGTGCTATGTCCACTGTGCCACCTAGCCACACCATCCTATGTTATCTTTTACAAATTATTTAACTGACCTAGACATTGATTTCCTCATCTGTAAATTGAGGTCTCTGAGGTTCTTTCCAGCTCTTTGTATCTATGATCAAGAAAATATATACAAAATAATGAGAGTGGGAAAAGAGTATTGAGTGTTATGTTATCTCAAGATTTTAGGGACAGCTCAGACTGGAGACCCACAAGCTTTTAGTACTCTCAAAGGAGGCAGCTACTCTCAAGTGGCTCAGTGGACAGTGTGCTGAACCTTGGATCAGGAAGACCAAGGCCAAATCTGGCCTGAGATGTTCACTATATAGCTGGGTGACCTTGGGCAAGTCATCTAATATGTATTTGCCTTAAATCCCTGGAGAAGAAAACGGCCAGTCACTCCAGTGGCTTTGCCAAGAAAATGCCATGGGTCAGAAAGTCATTCATGACTGAATAGCAAAAATGTTCCTAAAGAGGCCTAATCTAGAGCAAGTCTGCTTGTTAAACTCCTTTTCTCAGTTCTGCAAATTTCCTACCTGGGTTTGGTTCTAAACATCAGCGTTGTGGGTCTGCCTCTTTTAGAGTTTCGGTAGACTGCTGCTGTGTCTAGCTAGAGAGTTCTGCTAGTTCAAAGCCGCAGAAGTGTATCTTCCTTTTGGTTCAGGATTCCTATCCTGTGTTCTCCTCTGCAGGGTTTGGTTTGACCTAGAAGTTGAAATCTGCTCCTGGGGTCTAAACCACACAGCTACTTACTGTTGAACTTGTTCCACTGTGAGGTCTAGGGCTTCTTACTCTCAGTACTCCAGTATGATATCCCTGGTCTCAGGTTCCTTCCTCATATAATCCTAGAACTGAGTTGTGACATGACTAATATTGAAATATGTTAAACACCAATGAACATGTACAACTTATATCAGATTGTTTGCTGTCATGGGGAGAAGGGAGGGTGGTAGAAACCTATAGAACTCAAAAAGCTTGCAAAAGAATGAAGGTTGGAAACTACCTCTGCATGTAAATTGAGGGAAAAAATTACAGAGCTGCGAGTAATAAAACTTTCAGTTGACATCTGTTCCTGTATCCTGTACAAGGTTGCAGTGCTAGGAAGAGGCTTGGGATCTCATCTTGCCTGGGAACAAAGCTTCTCTCCTCAAGAGAGAATGCTCTGTATGACAAGCTCCTGGCCAGATCCAGTCCCCAGGGTTAAAACACCTCTGTCTGACTCATTAAGCTGATTTGACCTGGAAAAATAATTCATTTTGACTTTTTTTTCTTGGATTTCCCTTATCAGGATTTGGCTATTGTGAAAACTATTTGGAAGACATTGATGGAGGTCAGTTTGCTATACTTCTCTGTCTCTTCTCCAACTTTATCCATCACCTCAATTTCTGCATACATCTCTACTCATTATAATGAAATATAAAATAAAAACTTTCTTCATCTTTAGAATGGGAATAATAATATATGTAACTCCAGAGAGTTGTGATGAGGAAAAATGATCTGTAAACAGTAAAGCATATAAATGTGAGCTACTATTTAAAAGTTGCTTCCAGCTCTGTTGAACCATGTACAATATTAAGCTAAGTCTTTCATTTCAGTTTTTTTTAATCAGTGTTAGCCCCAGGCCTCACAATTAATTCACATAAAGAAATATCACCATTCATACCATTTTATTTTCTAGGAAGTAAAAATGATTTTCAATTTCACACTCCTATGAATTTTTTGTTTTAATGGTACATTTTATTTAGTACATTATATCTATTTCCAAATATAGTTCTCCTTTTCTCTGTTTGCTAAATCTTCCCAGGAATAAAGATTTTTAGAAGAAAAAAGTCAAAAAAAAAGTTGAGCAAAATTGATACAGATACACTGTCTTTTCATTTGAAAAGGGTGCATCTTTCTTGACACTTCTTGGCTATGCTGTCATTACAATTAAACAGCATTCTGTTTCTACTTTTTATTCTTACATTTTCATTGGTGCAGTCACATACACAGTTTCCCTGGTTCAACTTACTTTACTTTGTGTCCTTGCATCTTTGACTTTCCATGTTTCTCAGAATTCTTCACATTTGTAATCCTTTTATAGTTCAAGAAGATTTCATTATATTAATATACTGCAATTTGTTCAGTTAGCACTCAATTGGTGGGCACTTGCTTTGTTTCTCATTCTTTTTTGCTATAGAAAGTATTGTTATATTTCTATTATACTCATTTCTTTATTATGTGTATATATATATGTTTTTCCATACATCTTTCTGTACATATAGACCTCAGTTTTCTTATATGTAAAATGAGGGGGGTTAGATTAATTGCCTGCTAATACCCCTTTTATTCCTAAAACTATGATATCATGACACTCTAGACATTTTTGTAGAGAAGATCTTCAACATCCAGGCCTTTTCTGTGTTATCACCCATTACTGTTTTTATTTTCTTTATTCTTAGTTGATCATTTCCTATTTATTGATGATTAATCAAGTACTGGAAGGAGTGGCAGGCTTTATATGTCATAATCCTCTAATCTCTTATATTACAGATGAAGAAATAGACAACATGATCCAGTGGAAAAAGTAATCAACTTGTAGACATATGATCTGAGTTCAAATTTCAACTCAGCTATTGATAGAAACCTATACTATGTTGAGCAAGTAGGCCTGTTTCCTCATGTAAAATACGGAGGTTGCTCTATATTTCCTCTAAGGTCCCTTCTTAATTCTAGTATCCTATGACTCCCCAAAGGGGCAATAAAATTCTCTTTGTCAGATTTTTTACTTACAAGAATCCAGGAGAGAAGATGGTAAAGGAAATGGAGGAAGGAGGCATGGAAAATCTTGTTCCTTGTAAAAAAACAGCATTTGTCTTATTGGCATCTTATATCTCCATCAAATTTGAGTCTAAAATGATGAGGCCAAGTTTAATCATGTGGCTTATATACTATTTATTTCAAGAAAAGAAAGTATGCTTTTAAATCAGGTTCTGCAAAAAGAATTTTCTTTGCTCTAGTTTTACTTCAGAAAAGTTGGTCAGTGTATAGCAATAGACTTGGTTAGTGTTGGAGTTGTAGGCAATATTTGGTCTAGATTCTGAGAAGACGCACTACCTCTTCTTGCTCCTTCCTTTCTTCTCTTAAAACTTTCTTTTCTTTTGTTTTATTTTAGTTAATGCTTCATAAAGAGCAGAAGGGCTTAACATCATATAGTTTTTATGGATTTTTTAACCCCATAATTTTTGTTCCAGGGTATACCAAAATAGTTGTTCATAATCAACTTTTTTTTTTCTACATTCAAGAAGAGTTACAGCATTCCTTTGGTCCTACATTTGATGACGTGGTGGTATCCTCTATTGAGGTATGATTCCTCCTATTAAAAAATGTCCCCAAAAATACACAATGGTTTAATTACTTCATGCTTCAGCCAATATTGTTTTTCTAAATTAAGTCTTGAAATCATGGAATAACAAAGCTATTTAATTTTTTATTTAAATTTAAATTTTAAAGGTATTTATATTTTTCATTTAAATTTTGGTCTTCAAAGGATCTCATAGATCACAAAAAGTCAAACCTTTTGTTTTATAAAAGGGATCATTCCTGAAAATGAAATCAAATTTTTTTTTTTTTAGATTTAATTCAGAAATAGTTATGTGCTAGGCAGCTAGGAGGTTCAGTAGATAGAGCACTGGCCTTAAAGTCAGGAGGATGGGAGTTTCAATCTGGCCTCAGACACTTGATTCTTACTAGCTATGTGACCTCAGGCAAGTCACTTAACCCTGGCTTTCATCCAGAGCCATCTCCAGTCATCCTGATTCATTTATGGTCACTGGACCCAAATGGTTTTGGAGGAGAAAGTGAGGCTAGTGACTTAGCACAGCTCCCTCTCACTCAAATACAATTCATGTGCTTGTCATGGTATCACCTCCCTGATGCCATGGTCTTCTTCAAGAATGAAGGATAAATATCACATCATATGTTGATGTGATATTTATCACAGTTATATGTTGAACATCACATTTGTCGGGTGCTTAGTATCACCCAATCATATCCTATGAATTTCCTGAAGTGTTGCATTATTCAAATTCACATTTAATATTTCCATGGGCCTGGAACCAATGACCATTCAACATGATTATCACTTTGAATAGTGCAAATATGAACACCCACAACCACTTCAGAGGATTCATTATTTGAATTAATTGAGATCTACCTGTATATATCTCAGTTCTTATTTATGATTATTCTACTAAGAAATAGGAAACTGATGTTGGCTCAGGTAGAATCTCATTATCCCAGAATCCTTGGGTTGGAAAGGACCTTAAAAGCCATCAGTTTAAACTATAAAAGAGAATCAAGATCCCCTCTTTAAAACATCCAGCAAGTTGTCATCTAGCTTTGTGTTTGCTAGTACCTTCAGTGCTTGTGAGTTGATTATCAGATTCTAGTATATTTTTGACATTTTAGAGGGAGAAATAAAGACATAATCATGGATGATTCTACCAGTGTGGCCAAATACTGAATGCCAGTCTTAGAATCATGAAAAACTGGTTCAAATTTTACTTCTAATACATATTTAGGGTATGACCTTGGATAAGGTCACTCTATCTCTCAATACTCTCATACAACTTTCTAAGACTAAAAATATGGGACAGATTTGTAGATTTGCCTCGTTGGAGAGAGTTTTCATATGAAGAGTTTAAAAATCACAGACCTTTGGGTGGTTAGGTGGTGCAGTGGATAGAGCACCGGTCCTGGAGTCAGGAGTACCTGAGTTCAAATCCGGCCTCACACACTTAATAATTACCTAGCTGTGTGGCCTTGGGCAAGTCACTTAACCCCATGTGCCTTGCAAAAACAAAAAAAACCAAACCTAAAAAAAAATCACAGGTCTAAACTTTCCAGAAACTATTCTCTTATTGGTCATGTTCCAACATTTTATTGTAATGTGGAAGTGAATTCTCAAGGATATAGCAGAAGGAAAACATACTCTAGCAGGTCTTGCCAAAGCAGAAAAGTGTTCAGTGACAGACCTAGGAATGGAGCAGGATGACATCCAGTGTTGCTAAAAGTAGACCCCAGCCTTGTCACACAAAATGATCCCTCTTCCATTTTTTTTTTTTAGGATTTTTGCAAGGCACATGGGGTTAAGTGGCTTGCCCAAGGCCACACAGCTAGGTAATTATTAAGTGTCTGAGGCTGGATTTGAACTCAGGTGCTCCTGACTCCAGGGCCAGTGCTTTATACACTGTACCACCTAGCTGCCCCCCCCTCCATTTCTTTACCTTTACCTTGTCTCTGTCAGAAATGCATGTTCTCCTTACCTCTACCTCTTGAAATCCCCAGTTTTCTTCAGGACTCAAATCAAGCAAGAGGTTTTTTGCCCCTTTTCCTGCCATCGAGTAACACCTTCCCCATCAAGGATAACATATCTTGTATATGCCCATGTACATACATATTGTTTCTCTTATTACAATATAAAGTCCTCAAGAACAGGAACTATTTTGTTTTTGGATTTGTATTCTCAGATTGGTGCATATCAATATCCATTAAATGCATTGATTGAATAAGTAACTTGAAAGTTGATTGAAATGTACAGTAAAGCCTTCTAGGTCAAGTCAAGATGGAGGATATTGTCTCTTATTCTCATGATCTCTCAAAACTCTCTATAATAGGAATTTGGCACAAGAGATAAGGCAATTTAATTTGTTTCCACAATCTAGGTCACAAGGTGGTACCTAGAACCTAGAACCTAGACTCAGAAATACCTGATTCCAAACTCAGCCTCAGACCCATGACTGTGTGATCCTGGGCAAGTCATTTAACCTGTATCTGCCTCAGTACCCTCATCTATAAAATAAGAATAATAATAGCACCTACTTAGCAAGGTTCTCCTCAGAATAAAATAAGGTAATCTATAAAGTGTTTTGCAAACCTTAAAGTGATAGATAAATGCTGGCTATTTTTCCTTATTAGCCCACCAAGAATTCAAATAACATCACAACTCAGTGAACTAACAAAAGAAAAGCCCAATCCCTAACCATACCCTACTCAATCAGCAACTCCTACCCTCACTGCCCACCTATAGACTGTGCTATACCAGTCAACCACTGACTTATAACAAAATACAATTCTATTCCCCCTCTTTTCAATGTCACAGAAAACCAAAAGTCTTGAACTCTGTGCTGCAACAGAGCTTAATTAGAGAAGTGAAGAACAAAGGAAATTTGGGCAGGATACATGTATGGGGAGCTGTGGGACACTTCCCTGAAACTAAGAGAAACCAGCATCTAGCTGGGGCCAGTTTTGTTGCCCCCAGAAGTCACTTGGTGCAGAGGCTGAATTATCCTTTTTGGGAGGAGGCTGAGATAATTTTGAAATCTTTGATATCATATGGAAAAAGTTATCATAGGAAAAAGAGCCAGAAAAAAGTCAGAAGATGACCAGTGGGAGAAACTGGGGGGGAACCCTGAAATTACCAAAGATTTCAGGAGAAAGAAACCTTAAAGATCTTGAGGATAAATAGGGAAGATATTCTCAGCAAATGGAAGTGTGGTTTACAAACTCAATAAATAAGCTCAGGTATCTGAGCATCAAGCACATCAAAACAAAGGAAAATGACTCAATACCTCATGAGATAGCAGACTATAGATTTTTAAGAAAGAAGGAACCACATCATGTTATCCCTGGGTGATTTTAAAAAGAAATGAAAATTATGTGAGTAGAACTTATGACTACACAGCAGAAGTAACTTGCAGAAAAGAAAAATTTGAATCCATGGTGGCAAATCTCAGTAAACAAATAAAAGAGAGGATAACTGCTTGGAAATGCAAACATGTGGAAGTAAAAGGCAATCTGGAAGAAGAGAAACAAAGAGCAATAGTATTAAAAGAAATCATACTCTTCACTCAAAATATATTGTTCTCAAAAATAGGATACATAGAGACAATTTAAGGATTATAGGTCTTTTTTATTTTTTATTTTGGATTATAGGTCTTCTAAAAGAACACAATAAGTCAAAAAATTTGAACATAATAGTTTAACAGTACGAGAAAACCTCGCCAAACTTCTGAACATAGAAAAGAATAGTTCAATCAAAAAAAAAATCCCTAGATAGCCCCTGGTGGGGAAAAAGAAAATGAAAACAAGGCTGAAAACTCCAGGACATTCATAAATTTAGCAATTCAATTTAGAAACAACAATTTCAATGAACAGAGGAAAGACCTTCAGATGCAAAGGAAAGGGTATTCAAATAACACAAGACTATTCTTCACTCCCCCAAACCTCTGGAAGGAATGGAATAATGTGTTCCAAAGAGCAATGGGGCTCAAGATGCAGCCCAGTGTGTTGTTCTCTAAAAATCTTAGCTTAGCCATAAATGAAAAAAAAGATGGATGTTCAATAATGAAGAGGCATTCAAAACATTCTTAGAAAGAAAACCATACCTGATTTGCTTCTTAAACATCCCAGAAAACAGAAATACAACAGAGAAACGAACACTGCAATCAAGGGCAACAAAATCAAGAACAAGGCAAGAGAGAATTAAGAAATTTCTTTCTAAATGCACATGTCTGTAGAATTATAAACCTGCCAGTGAACTCATTTGATGATATCATCATGTAGCTGCTTTCTTAGCTGAGCTCTGTTGCTCTTTGCTGAGTTATCTTTGCCATACTGCTCTTTGTAGGGAGCCTCTTCATTTTGTGGCACATATCTTCGGTTCTTATTCTCTGATAGTATTAAGCTTTTTCTCAGCTGTTTACTCAATTATGCCTGCAAGATGGTTTCTTCATCTCTCTAGCTTGAAGCCCTCAGAATGTCTTTGATCTTCTTGTGATATAGGCTACAGACTGCTGTATCTAGGCATTCAGGTAGGGAAGTCATCAATCAAATCAGGAATTGTTAACCTTTTTTTTTTTTTTAATCATGGACATACATGGCAGTTTGGTGAACTGATTTTTGAACCTTTTGTTCCAAGGACTACAAATTTGTATAACAACATGGCAATCCAATTTTTACTCTTCTACCAAAGTCTTCCATTTGAATGACTAGATATAAGAGGAAGAATCTATGCTCTTCCAAAAAAGCTGGAATAGTCTAGAATTGTCATGATAGTTTTGCAAGCTTCATGGAAAAGAGGATGAAGAAGACAAAAGGACAAGTAGAACTAAATCACTCAATTTTGCCTCAATACTGGTTGTCCTTTTTAAGATCCAAGGAGATTTAGATAAAACATGCATTCTTTAATCCAGTGACATTAGCCTCCTGATTGGACCATGAACAAGAAATTTGATCCCTGAACTCTGGGGATTTTCTTTGACCATATCACATGCCTGGAATGCTCCCCTTCTCTACCCTGCTTATTGACTTTCCTGGATTTCTTTAAGTTCCAATTAACATGCTATCTTTTACTGGAAGCCTCCCCCAATTCCTCTTAATTCTCAATGTTAATTATTTCCTGTTTATCTTGTATGTAGCAAGTATAGATTTGTTTCCCCCATTAAAACTGCAAACTTCTTGAGGGCAGAGATTGTCTTTAGTCTCCTTTGTGTTTGCAGTTTAGTCTCTTTTGTTTGTGTTTGTGTGGTGCAATGCCTGGCTCATGTTTACTGAGCTTTTGATTTCTATGTTACTGTTGAAGAAATTGAAATGTAGACTTACCAAGACTCTACAGTTATTCAACAAGAAAATTTGGGATATGTTATTTTTAATAATAAAATATTTTGACACATAAAAAACTGTGTTGTGTTTTTTGGGAAAGTTTGGGATCTTTAAATGCAATAATAGCATGGGTAGGATAAATGTAAGGGATTGGAATGTTTCCTCATTTATTCAAGGTTAATAAGTAGAATGTAGAATCTCTGAATCTGGGTGCTATAGGAATGTTTGGGTTCATGTGTCCACTTTTTTTTTAGGTTTTTGCAAGGCAAATGGGGTCAAGTGGTTTGCCCAAGGCCACACAGCTAGGTAATAATTATGTGTCTGAGACTGGATTTGAACCCAGGTACTCCTGACTCTAGGGCCGGTGCTTTATCCACTGCCCCACCTAGCTGCCCCCATATGCCCACTTTTCAAAGAAGTTAAAATGAGAGACAGAGATTTCCTTTACTGGTTTCAGAAATAAAAGTAAAATAAAGCAATGATGAGAGCTCTGTCCTCTGCCTCTGGAACAGGACTCTGGGGCTCTGACCACATTCAGATCCTGATAGCAGTCTAGGCCCCCCCATAGAACAGCAAGCCCCCCCCCCCTCAGCCCCATGGCAGAGGGGGGCGCTTATAATCATTCACAGACCAGGAGGGAGGACAGAGCCTCACACACTGAGACCCTTGTGGGAGTGTCCCAAAAGCTCAAGAAACACCCCAAACCAGGCCCAGGCTGGGAAAATGAGCAAGCAGAGAAACAAAAAGAAGACTATTGAGAAATATTTTGCAAATGAGTCCAAGAAGGACAAAAATACTCAGTCTGAAGATGAGGAAGCACAAGCTCCTGCATCTAAAGACTCCAAGAAAAACAGAAATTGGGCTCAGGCTATGACAGATCTCACAAAAGACTTTGAAAATCAAATGAGGGAGTTGGAAGAAAAACTGGGAAAAGAAAGGAGAGAGATACAGGAAAAACATGAAAATGAAGTCAGCAGCTTAGTCAAGGAAATCCAAAAAAATGCTGAAGAAAATAGCATGCTAAAAACCAGCTTAGGTCAAATGGATAAAACAATTCAAAAAGTTATTGAGGAGAAGAATGCTTTAAAAAGCAAAATTGGCCAGATGGAAAAAGAGATAAGAAAACTCTCTGAGGAGAACAAATCCTTTAGACAAAGAATAGAATTCAGGGAGATGGATGAATTTAACAGAAATCAGGAATCAATACTTCAAAACCAAAAAAAATGAAAAATTAGAAGAAAATGTGAAATATCTCATTGAAAAAACAACTGATATGGAAAACAGACTTAGGAAAGATAATTTAAAAATTATTGGAATACCTGAAAGTCATGATCAGGAAAAGAGCCTTGACATTATTTTCAAAGAATTACTACAGGAAAATTGCCCTGATATTCTAGAAGCAGAGGGCAAAATAGAAATGGAGAGAATCCACTGATCCCCCAGAGAAAGAGATCCCAAAAAACCAACCCCTAGGAATATTATAGCCAAGTTCCAGAACTCCCAAGTCAAAGAGAAAATATTACAAGCAGCCAGAAGGACACAGTTCAAATATCGTGGAGCTGCAGTCAGGATCACACAGGACTTAGCAGCAGCTACATTGGAAGCTCGTAGGGCTTGGAATACAATATACCAGAAGGCAAAGGAGCTTAGAATGCAGCCAAGAATGAACTACCCAGCAAGGCTGAATGTCCTCTTCCAGGGAAAAAGATGGACTTTCAATGAACCAGGGAATTTCAAATGTTCCTTTTTGAATGGCCAGAGCTGAACAGAAGGATTGATCTTCAGATACAGGACTCAGGTGAAGCATGGAGATTGGAGGAGAGGGGGGGAAATATGAGGGACTTAATGAGGATGAACTGCATGTATTCCTGCATAGAAAAATGACACTGATAATACTCATATGAACCTTCTCAGTTAATAGAGCAGGTAGAGAGAGCTTTTATAGTTGACACACAGGAGAAAGCTGAATTCGAAGATAAAATATGGTGTAAAAATGAAGTCAATAGAAAAAAAGGGAAATGGAATGGGAGAAAGAAAAAGGAGAGGGGGAATAGTCCAAGATATTTCATATAAGATTTTTTTTTATTACAATGAGCTATTGCAATGATATGGAAGGGGGGAGGCAAGGGGGAATGAGGGAATCTTTGCTCTCATCAGAGACGGCTAGGAGAGGAAACAGCAAATATACTCAATGGGGTATAGACATCTGGAGTAAGAAGGAGGGGGGAGCAGGGGGAAGGGATGGGGATGTGAATAAAGGAGAAGAGGATGGACCATGGGGGAAGAGTGGTCAGATATAACACATTTTCTTTCTTACTTCTTGCAAGGGGCTGGGAATGGAAGGCCTGCCCAGGACCACAGGGCCAGGTGGATTCTGGGCCTAAGGGGTGGTATGAGGGCTCAGGACTTCTTGGCCCCAGGACCAGGGATCTGTCTGCTGCACCACTCAGTGACCCTACAGCAGAGTCATAGTGAAAGGAGAGAGAAAATAGAGTACATGGTAGTGGAGAAATAAGAAAGGAGGGAGTTGCGATCAGCAATGGCAACGGTGGAAAAATATGGAAATAACTTTTTTGATGGACTTATCATAAAGAATGAGATCCACCCATAACAGAGTTGTTGGTGTTGGAACAAAGACTCAAGCACATTTTTTGTTATTATTATTTGGGGGAGGGTGCAGGGCAAGTGGGGCTGGATGGTCTGCCTGGGGCCACATAGCGGGGTGATCTTTGGGTGTCTGGGGCCGGATTTGGACCCAGGTGCTCCTGGCTCAAGGGCCAATGCTCTGTCTGCCACCCAGCCACCCCTACTATTATTACTATTTTATTTTATTTTGGGTCTTTTTTCTTTCTTTTTTTTTTTTTGTTTTTTGCAGGGCAGTGGGGATCAGGTGGCTTGCATGTCACACGGCTGGGTGATTGTTGGGTTTACGAGGCTGGATATGGACTCGGGTGCTCGTGGCTCCAGGGCTGGTGCTTTGTCCATTGCGCCACCTGGCTATACCTACAATTATTACTATTATTATTTTTTTATTTTAATTTTTTTCTCTCCCCTTTACTTTTTTCACCCAAACAATTCTATCTATATTCATGGGGGAGGAGGGGTATTTTGTTTACTTGTAAACAAGAATATTTTATTGATGTAAAAAAACATTTGTACAAAATGAGAATAAAAAAAAATTTAAAAGAAAAAAAGTCCAAAGGAGATTATGAGCCTCTGAGTTTTTAGGTGAAATATGTATCTGTGCAAGAAAAATGTTAAATAATAACCCAAAGGAAAAAAATAAAGCAATGATTAATTAAAACAACATAAATATATAGATAGTAGCTAATTCTAAATTGTCTAACCATTGCCAGGAAAATGGCCTTGGGTTGTTCTGTTCAGAGAAGATCAAAAGATCTCTGAATAGAAGAGCTCATGATTTTTTTCCCTTGGTATTCTATATAATATGAATGCTAACTCAGGTTCTTTAGGGAAGGAGGGAGGGGTTGGAAAAAAATTTCCATACACAAAAGATCCTAGTGAGCAGAGAAAGATCTTAATTATTCATGTAACTATGTATAAATGTGGTCATGCATGCATCTATTCTATAGCAAGCAATATCAGTTCATTTATATTTACTAGAGGAAGTACAAGACTTGAAATTACAAAATTCTAGGAAGCAAACATAAAACTTTATGTACTTCATAAGAAAGGTCATGGAAATCACATTCTAGGTCCTATGAATCATAACAGTTATACTTTACTAGTTTATATAACATACAACCATTAATTCTAACAATATAGTTCCCTAATACTTTTCCCAACTCTGTTACTAGATATAAGTCTATGGAAAAACATTAAGCTCAACTTTGAAGAATGTTTTTATATAAATGAATCAAGTTTAAGGGAATAAAACACCATTGTACAGTGAAAGTTACATATATAGATAGTTACAAAAACTCTAGAGGAAAAATATCATTTCTGAAAATAGAGGTAAAGGAAGAGAAGACAACTTTCATAGAAAATGGGGGATAAACCCCACTATAGTTCACTCTCCACTCTGGATGCCACTGTAGTCATTGGTGTCTCCTTTGCCTGCTTTGGGTACCTGCTCTCACTCAAACATTCTCTACTCTGTGCTGTGCCTCAGTGCCCTCAAACTTTCAGCAGCTTCAAGATCTCATACTTCTTCCTGTTCCCAAACCATGTATAACTGAGACTACTAATCTTCTTGCCCTAGGAAATTATTTCATAAGCTCCTGGACATTTTTAGGAAGATTTATTTATTTATTTCTTGTACTACAAAAGAAGTGCTTAAAACACAAATGATCCATAAAGTTGGTTTTAAGGAACTATTTTCTCTTATATTAAGGACTATGCTCTCTTTGCTACAAGATATTAGGTAGGGAGTGGAGGAGAAATAGAATAGGAAATGATATTAAAACAAAAGATGTGAATATATTTTTTGAAAATAAAATGTGCTTTTTCCTTTTCCTACAACAAACCATAACACTGAGTGTTTAACTTGTTAATTTCTTTTTCAAAGCTTGTAGGCATTATGTTAGATAATTGATTAGAGTCAGGTATGTGTTTCTGATATGATTCTGGAGTCCCAGGTAGATCATTAAAAACAATGGATTTCTCACATTACAATAAACAGCAGGACCTGTAATTTTTTCTTTGTCAAGTCAAAAGAGTTCATCTGGCTTTCAAAAATATCAATCTTAGGACCATTATTTTGTTATGTTCAACAAATATTTAAATGTTTATTATGTTCATTGAATGATATATCCTGGGACTAAGTTTGAAAGATTGACAAAACATCCAATAATTATTATCTGGTACACTTTAAAAATCATTATTCAAGTTGTCAGTTTTACAGAGATTTCACTTTTTCCCCCCCATACATAATAGTGATAGAACAATAACCTAAATTATTGATGCCTGAGTCTGGATATAGAGTATGTCAGTGTAGATATCCATCTGAATTGTGTATGAATTCCTCCTAAATTCAGAACTGTCCAATACCAAACTATTGTTCCACTCTTAGTACTGGAATATTCTACTAGGTCTCAGTGTGTGTGTGTGTGTGTGTGTGTGTGTGTGTGTGTGTGTGTGTGTAAAAGGCAAGACTAGTTTGAGATCAGATTGGCTCCACATAGAAATACAGAACAAAGGCTGAGTTAGAGGATAGAAGGGGAACTAAGTAAGGTATATTTCCTTGTAGCAATACAAAGAGCTACTGACAAGACCTCAATGCTTGTGAAGTTTTCCCTTTTCATTTTGTTCACTAGAAATTATTTCCTTACAGTTCCTAGAGAAAATCTTTTGAGAAAACATAACCTGAGGAGAGTAATGGACTTTTTTTCAGAATACACTAAAGGTGATCAATTTTTTTGCTCCTTTCTTTCTTTTTCTTTCTTTCCTTCTTTCTTTCTTTCTCTCTCTCTCTCTCTCTCTCTCTCTCTCTCTCTCTCTCTCTCTCTCTCTTCCTTCCTTCCTTCCTTCCTTCCTTCCTTCCTTCCTTTCTTTCTTTCTTTCTTTCTTTCTTTCTTTCTTTCTTTCTTTCTTTCTTTCTTTCTTTCTTTCTTTCTTTCTTTCTTTCTTTCTTTCTTTCTTTTTAGGTTTTTGCAAGGCAGTGGGGTTAAGTGGCTTACCCAAGGCCACACAGCTAGGTAATTATTAAGTATCTGAGGCCAGATTTGAACTCAGGTACTCCTGACTCCAGGTCCGGTACTCTATCCACTGTGCCACCTAGCTGCCCCCGCATTATTCTTTTCCATGGGAAATTGTGAGGAGACTTTTGTATGTGTATGCAATTGTAAATGTCATAGTGGTACAATTAGCTTAGTCAAAACTCATGGTTAATTAGCCTGTCCTTGAGAACAATTTGGGAATCACTGGTATATATACAAAAAGTATAGTGAACAGAAAAGAGACACAGAATCTGGATTTGAGCCTTGGTTCTGCTTGGAGAAGTCATTTGATCTTTCTAAACCTCTGCTTCCTCATGTTCTTAAAGTACACAGGGCCAGCTGCTTAACTGGGAGTCTGAGCTCAGTGGTTATGCTGGTCACCAGGTGGCGTGCCAAATTCAGTCTATTAGTTCAAGCAATTTCTGATGAAGGAGTCGTTCCAAGGCTTTAATCCTTAGCAAGTTTCAGTGATCAAAATGGATATTGCTCTGGGCAGAGCAACCATAGGTAAGGGCATGATTCCCCATATGGACAGAGGGAGGGGAGGGAGGAAAGGAAAGAAGAAAGGAAGGAAAGAAGGAAGGGAGGAAGGGAGGGAGGGAGGGAGAGAGGGGATAGGACAGCATTGCTCAGTTGAAATTGGTCAGTTGGATTCCTAGTGGGACAGCTAGTACTACTCACAGACTGAGAAGGTAAGAAATAAAATAACCACCATAATATGAAGTTATACAAAACATATTTCCACATTGGCCATGTTAATGTAAGAAAAATAAAGACAGTGAAAATACATCTGCTTCAATGTGAACTGAGATTTCATCAATTTTCTCTCTGAAGATGGGTAGCATTTTTTCATCATGTCCTTTGGAACTGCTTTGGTTCATTGTATTGAGCAGAATAGCTGTCTTTCATAGTTGGTTATCATTAGAATATTGTTGCTTTTGTATACCATCTTCTAGTTCTGTTTACTATACTTTGCATTAGCTCATATAAGTCTCCCCAAGAGTTTTCTCATTTTTTATTATAGCACAACAATTTGATTCCATCACAGTAATATACCATAACTTATGTAACCATTCCTCAAATGATGGACATCCCCTCAATTTCCAATTCTTTGTCACCACAAAAGGAGCTGCTGTAAATATTTTGTACATATGAGTCCTTTTCCACTTTCTTTGATCTTTTTGGGACCCAGACTAGTAATGTTATTTCTGGATCAAAGAGTGAGCACAATTTTGTAGCTCTCTGGATATAGTTCCAAACTGATTTCCAAATGGAACACAGTTTACAACTCCACCAAAAGTACATTAGTGTACTGATTTTCTTATAATCTTTCCAGCATTTATCATTTTCCTTTACTGTCATGTTTATATATCAATCTGAGGAGTGTGAGGTAGTATCTCAGAATTATTTTAACTTGCATTTCTCTAATTATTAGTGACTATAGCATTGATAATTTTATTTCTACTTCTATAAATGCTATATGCTACATGTAGCTATATGAACCTCAGTGCTCATATCCTTTGAGCCCTGGTCAACTGGAAAATTTTTCTTATTTTAATAAATTTGGCTCAGTTCTCTGTAGATTTGGGAAATGAGACCTTCATTGGAGAAACTTGCTTTAAATTTTTCTTCAGTTTTCTGCTTTTCTTTTTTTTTAAAATTAATTTGTTTCATTAAATATTTTCCAACTACATGTAGCCATTTTAACAATTTTTTTAAAAAATTGTGCTCCAAATTCTTTCCATCCATTCCCCCTCTTAGCCCTCTTTCAGAAAGATCTAGCTGGGTATTCCTGGATCAAAGGGGATAGTCCTTTGGGCATAGTTCCAAATTGCTCTCCAGAACTGTTTTCCATCACTACACATTCCACCACTAATTAGGACATATTAATGTTCTAATTTTTCCACATTCCCTCTAGAATTTGTCATTTTTCCTTTTTCTCTCATGTTAGGTAATCTGATAGGTCTGAGGGGGTACCTCAGTTTCAAATTGCATTTCTCTAATCGATAGTGATTTAAAGGATATTTTTATATAACTTTGTATATAGTTTGATTTCTTCATCAAAAAACTCTGTTTATGTCCTTTGACCCTTTCTTCATTAGGCAATGACTCATAGTCTTAAGAATTTGACAATATTCTTTATATTGTTGAGATATGAGATCTTGATCTGAAAAACTATCAATAAAAATTTGCCCCCAGTTTTGTGCTTTTTTTTTTCTTGGTTACATTGGCTTTATATGCACAAAATCTTATTAACTTAATTTAATCACAATTATTCATTTTTCATCTCAAAATGCTCTCTGTCTCTTCTTTATTCATAAATTCTTCTCGTAACCATGAGTCTGATAGGTGTGTTCCATGTTCTTCTAGTTTTCTTATATATTAGGGCATCTAGGTGGTGCAGTACACAGAGCACTGGCCTTGGAGTCAGGTGGACGAGAGTTGAAATCCAGACTCAGACTCTTGCCACTGTGTGACCTTAGGAAGGCTTGTCTTGAATCCAGGGCCATCTCCAGATATCCTGATTCATATCTGGCCATTGGACCCAGATGACTCTGGAGGAGAAAATGAGGCTGGTGAGTTAGCACAGTACCCCTCACTCAAATCCATTTCATGTGCTTATTATGACATCACCTCTTTGAAGTCATGGTCTTCTTCAAGAATAAAAGACAAACATTACCAGTTTTCTTAAAATAGGTCTCTTTATATCTAGGTCATGTGTCCATTTTGACTTTCTCTTGGTAAAGGATATAAGATACTCCTCTATGCCCAATTGCTGCTATATTTGCTTTCCAACTTTCCCAACCATTTTTATTGATTATGAATTCTTATCCTCAAAACTTAAATCTTTTCATTTGTTAAATACAAGGTTACTATAATCATTTGCTACTGTATTATATCTACTCTGTTCCATTGATTTACCTATTTATTTCTTAGTGCCAGATAGTTTTGGTAATAACTGCCTTATAGTATAGTTTAAGATCTGGTACTACTGCTAAAACTCCTTTTTTTATATATTTTTTCATTAATTCCTTTATATTCTTGACTTATGTTCTTCCAAAAGAATTTTGTTATTAATTTTTTCTAGTTCAGTAAAATAATTCTTTTGGTAATTTAATTGGGATTACATTAAGTAAATAGATTAGTTTAGGTAGACTTCTTGTTTTTATTATATTGACTCTGCCTACGGAGAACAAACAATATTTCTCCAGTTATTGAAATCTCACTTCATTTGTATAAAAAAAGTATTTTATGTGGTGAAGTCAAGATGGTGGAAAAGCTAAGCTCTTCTCAAAATATCTCCAAATAACTTAAAATAATGCCTTAAAACAAATTCTGGAATGGCAGAACCACAATAGGAATTCAAAAATCAGAGCAAATGGAGCAGGCTTTGGGGATGACTGAATCAATGGCAGTGGTGGTTTTCCATCCTTGTAGTCCACAGAAAGTAAGGGAGTCACTATAGGGGCTCCTATACTGGCACCAGGAGCAGGATACTGTTGCATTACCTATATGTGGATTTGGGTCACAGTCCTGACTCTCAATTTCAGAATGACAAGTAGCACTAGCATGGCAGACCTTATAGTTGCAAGGGAACTGGGACCCTGATCATAGTTCCAGAGTGGAAAATAGTGCTTGTGGTCATTCACAGAGCAATGCACAGTATAAGAGAGCAGTAAACACACCTTTCCTTGGATCATCCTACCTTGGAAGAACCAATAATTTACTGGTTCCCAGAATCATCTCTGAACTACTGCAAAACAACTTGAAACTTAGGGTGGTGCCCCCTCCATTTCAGAAGTAGAGTTCCACTTTAGCAGAGTATTGAGTAAAAAAATTGGACTGAAAAATGAGCAAACAGCAGAAGATCCTGACTGCAGAAAGTTATTATGGTGACATAGGAGATCAAAATATAGAAACTCAGAAGAAAACAACAAAGTTAAAATTCCTACATTCAAAACCTAAAAGAAAAATATGAATTAGCCTTAGACCATGGAAAAGCTCTAAAAGATTTTAAATTAAATTTTAAATTATTTGAGTGGTAGAGGAAAAAATGGGAAGAGAAATGAGTGATGCAAGAAAATTATGAAAAAAGAGTCAATAGTTTGATAAAGGAGGTACAAAAAATACTGAAGAAAATAACATCTTAAAAATAGTATAAATCAAATGGATTACCCTTTGAGGCAAAAAAATTCAATGAAGAGAAGAATGCCTTAAAAAGTAAAATTGAACAAATGGAAAAAAATATATACAAAAATTCATTGAAAAGAAAGATTCCTTAAAAAGCAGAATTGGCCAAATTGAAAGGGAAGTACAAAAACTCAAAGAAGAAAACAATTCCTTACAAATCAGAATCGGGAAAGTGGAAGCTAATGTCTCTATGAAACATCAAGAAACAAACAAAATGAAAAAAAATGAAAAGGTAGAAGAAAATGTGAAACATCTTATTGGAAAAACATATGATCTGGAAAACAGATCCAGGAGAAATAATTTAAAAATTATTGAACTGGGGTGGCTAGGTGGCGCAGTGGATAAAGCACTGGCTCTGGAGTCAGGAGTACCTGGGTTCAAATCTGGTCTCAGACACTTAATAATTACCTAGCTGTGTGGTCTTGGGCAAGCCACTTGACCCCATTTACCTTGCAAAACTTAAAATATTGAACTACCTGGAAATCATGATACACACACACACACACACACACACACACACACACACACACACACACACACACTCACAAAGAAAGAGAGCCTAGATATCATTTTTCAAGAAAACATCACTGCCTTGATATTCTAGAGTCAGAAGATAAAATAGAAATTGAAAAAATATATCAACTACCTCCTGAAAGAGGAGGAAATGGAAATGGATAATGGAAACTCTTAGGAATAACATAGTCAAATTCCAGAGCTCCCAGTTCAAGGAGAAAATATTTCAAAAATCCAAAAAGAAACAATTGAAATATCATGTAACTATAATCAGAACAACACAAAATTTATCAGTTTCTACATTAAAGAATTGTAGGGCTTGGAATATGATATTTCAGAGGACAAAAAAGGTAGTATTATAGGTAAGAACAATATACCCAGGAAAAACTGAGTAAAATCCTTTGGGGGGGGGAATGAATATTTAATAAAATAGAGAACTTTCAAGCATTCCTGATGCTAGAGTTGAATAGAACATTTGACTTTCAAATACAAGACTCAAAAGAAGCATATCAAAGTAAACAGAAAAAAGAAATCATAAGGGATTCAATAAGGTTAAATTGTTTATAATTTGACATGAGATATGGTATTTGAATTCTTAAAAACATTCGCATTAGGGCAGTTAGAAGGACTATACAAAGACAAAGGTAATGGGTGTGAGTTGAATATAATGGGATAATTATCTAAAAAATAAACTTAAGAAATGATAAAGAAAAATTCATTGGAAGGAGAAAGGGAGAGGTAGCATTTGGTAAATTATCTGACATAAAAGAGTCAAAAAAATAACTTTTACAGTGGAGGGGAAGATGAGGGATGTAAGGGAACACATGACCTTACTTTCATTGAAACTGCCTCAAACAGGTAGTAACAAACACACTTAGTTGGGTATAGAAATCTATCTTACCATACAGGAAAATAGGAGGAAAATAGGGAGGGGGTGATAGTAGGAAGGATAGAATTGGGGAGAGAAAAGTCAGAAACAAAACACTTTTGGGATGGCTAGGTGGTGCAATGGATAAAGCACCGGCCCTGGAGTCAGTAGTACTTGAGTTCAAATCCGACTTCAGACACAATAATTACCTAGCTGTGTGGCTTTGAGCAAGCCACTTAACCCCATTGCCTTGCAAAAAAGAAACAAAGAAACAAAACATTTTTGAGAATGGACAGGGTGAAAGGAGAGAGAGTACAATAAATAAACAGATGAAATGAGATGGAGGAAAATAAATAGTGAATAATCACACAGGGAAAAAATATAGCAAGTTTCTCTGATAAAGATCTCATTTCTCAAATATATAGAGAATAGAATTAAAAAGTCATTGAGAAATGGTCAAAAATATAAAAATTTAGTTTTCAGATGAAGTAATCAAAGCTATTTATAGTTATATAAAAATGTGCTAAATAAATATTGATTAGAGAAATGCAAATTAAAGCAACTTTGAGCTACTACCCCAAACCTATCAGATGACAAATGTTGGAGAGGATGTGGGAAAATTAAGACACTAAATGCACTGTTGGAGGAGCATATATAGATTCAACCATTATATAGAGAGTAAAAACTGTGCCCAATGGGTTATAAACCATGTATATCCTTTAACTAAGCAATACCACCACTAGTTGTATATCACAAAGAGATAAAAGAAAAAGAAAAACAAATCTATTGTACGAAAATATTTATAACAATTCTTTTAATAGAGGTAAAGAATTGGATATTGGGGGAATTTCCATCATTTAGAGAATAGTTGAACAAGATTTTGAAAATGATTGAGATGGAATAATATTGTGCCTTAAGAAATGACAAGTAGGATGTTCACAGAAAAATAGGGAAAGACTTACACAAACTGATGCAAAAAGAAATGAACAAAACTAGGAGAACAATGTATATAATAACAGCAACATTGTAGTATGATCAACTCTGAATGATTTAGCAGTACAATACAATGTTATCTGAAGTACTCAAGAAAAATGCTATTTGTCTCCAAAGGAAGAACTGATTCAGGAGACTGAATGCAGATTGAAGGATATGTTTTCTTTACTTTTATTTTGTTTTGTTTTGGTTTTTTGGTGGAGAATTGAGGGGGGATGTTTGTGGCTAACATGGAAATTTGTTTTGCATGACTGCACATGTATAACCTATATCAATGTGCTTGCCTTCCCAATGGGGGGAAGGGTAAAAAAGGAGAAATAATTTGAAACAAAAAAAATTAAAAATGGATGTTAAAATTTTATGTGTAATTGCTGAAAATAAAATATTTTTTAAAATTTAAGTGTTCAGAATTATTCTCATGTTGTTCCTGTGTTTCTTTTGGTAGTTATACTCCTAGACGTTTCAAACTTACAGTTGTTTTAAATGGGGATCTCTCTTTTTGCAGAATTTTGTTGGTGATTTATAGAAATGCTGATGATTTCTGGGGGCTTATTTTATATCCTGCTACTTTGCTAAGATTAATTTCTTCCACTAACTTTTTAGTTGAAACTTTAGGATTTTCCAAGTGTATCATCATAATATCTACAAAAAAGAGAGTTTTATTACCTCATTGCTCATTCTTATTGCTTCAATTTCTTTTTATTCTCTTTTTGTTATTGCTAGCAATTCAAATATAAGGTAGTGAATAATATTAAAGACAATGGTAATCCTTGTTTCACTCCTAATCTTAAAAAATTAGGGAAGACTTCTATGTTATCCCCATTACAAATAATATTTGATGATGGTTTGAGACTGATGCCTGTTATCATTTTAAGAGAAAATCCTGTTGTACTTATGTTATCAAGTGTTTTTAAAATAGGAAGGAGACTTGTATTTTGTCAAAAGCTTTTTCTGCATCTATAGATATAATCATATGATTTTTGTTACTTATGTTATTGATATACTCAATTATGTTAATAGTTTTCCTTATGTTGTTATCCCTGCATTCTTCATATAAATCCCATTTGGTCATGATTCCTAATCTCTGTAATATATTGTTTCAGTTTCCTAGCTAGTATTTTATATATGTATATATATATATATATATATATATATATATATACACACATATATATATATGTGTGTGTGTATGTGTGTGTGTATACATGCATACATACATACACAAGTATTTTTTTTATTTTCCCCCAATTACATGTTAAAATAAAAAAAAGTGGTTTGAGTTCCATAGTCTATCCCTTTCTCCCTTTCTCTCTTCCCTGCCAAGACAATATGCAATCAGATACAGGGTATTCATGTGTAATCATGTGAAAATTTCCATATTAGCCATTTTATACAAGAAGAATCACATAAAAAATTGAAGAACATGAAAAAGAACATGCTTCAGTTTATATTCAGACACTATCAGATCTTTTTGTGGAGGTAGATAGTATACTTTATCATTAGTCCTTTGGGATTATCTTGTATCATTGTAGTGTTGAGAATAGTCAAGTCATAGTTCTTCGTTGTACAATATTGCTATTACAATGTTCTCCTCATTCTTTTATTTAGGAATTTTGAACCATATTCATTAATGAAATTGGTTATAATTTTCTTTCTCTCTTTTGCTCTTTCAGGTTTAGGTATCAGTACCAAAACTGATTCATAAAAGGAGTTTTAGTTGTATTCCTTCTTTGCCTATCATTTCAAATAATTTATTTAATATTGGAATTAGTTGATCTTTCAGTGTTTTATAGAATTCATTCATAAATTCATCTGTTCCTCATGCTTTTTTCTTAAGAAATTTACTTATGGTCTGATTCTTTTTTAAAAATAAATTTATTTAGATATTCTACTTCCTTTTCTATTTATCTAGATATTTTATATTTCTGTAAATATTCTTCCATTTAAATTGTTAAGTTATTGGCATATAATTGGACAAAATAACTCCTAATCATTGCTTTGATTTCATCTTCATAGGTAATATATTCACTCTTTTCATTTTTTAATACAAGTGGTTTGCTTTTCTTGTCTTTTTTTAAAAAACCAGAAACCACATTTTTATTTATTAATCCAATGGTTTTCTTACATTCAATTTCCTAATCGCATTTTCAGTTTTTAATATTTCTAATTTGGTGTTTAGTTGAAGATTTTAAATTTGTTCTAGTTTTTTTAATTGCCTACTCAATTCATTGTTTTACCTTTTCTCTATTTTATTCATATAAGAATTTAAAGATATAAATTTTCCACCAAGTACTGCTTTTTCTGCATCCCAAAAGTTTGATATGTTTTTTATTGTTGCTATTCTTTTTTAATAAAATTATTAATTGTTTTTATGATTTATCTTTAACCCACTCATGCTTTGATTAGGTTATTTTGTCTCCAATTAGTTTTTTTCTCCAACTAGTTTTTAAGCTGTGTTTCCATAATCCCTTATTAAATACAATTTTATTGCATTGTGATCTGAAAAGGATGGGCTTAATATTTCTGCTTTCCTGCACTTAACCATAAAATTTATATGCCCTAACATATGGTCAATTTTTGTAATTGTTCATCTCTTATTTTTAAATGTATTTCTTCTCATCCAGAGGAAGAAAAACAAAACAAAAAAACTAACCCTTCGGAATCTGATGAACACTTTATAAAAATGATCTTTTATGTATCTCTTTACCTTAATCCTAATTCCTCATACCAAAAATGACTAATCTATAAATATGTTTATTAAATATATATATGTACAATGCTAACCTGACTGTTTTGCTCCTATGGGGAGGGGTTTGGGAAGGGCGGGTAGAAGGAAATTTTGTAACTTAAAAATATGCATGTGCATTTGGATAAAAAATTGATAAAAATGTATTTCTTGTAAATAATATATTGTCAGATTCTGACCTTTAATTCATTCTGCTATCCATTTCCATTTTATGTGTAAGTTCATTCCATCCACATTCAAAGTTATAATTACTAGCTGTGTATTTCCCTCAATTATATTTTAATTCAGTATTAGCCTTTTCATCCTCCCTTTTCATTCAATCCTTTTTCATGTCTAATTTATTTCTAAATATCTCCCCAATGCTCACTCTACATTGTCTCTCCATAATTTGTTTTCTAGATCAATTTTTTTTTAGTGAGAGATTTTCATATACTCTTTAATATTTTCATTCTTTTGATTTTTATTTCTTGGCATCTAATAACAACTTCATCTAGCCCAGTTCATTTTTTTTCAAAAAGGGACAGGAGAGAGACTTTTTTTTTTCCAAAAAAATTTAAGGCATTATTTGCTTAAGTTTTTGGATCTCTTTTCTACTTGGTCAACTTTATTTTCATAATTTTGTCACTTTTCTTGGATTGCTCTTTTTAAAATTTCCTTAATTTCATTTGAATTTTGAATTTCTTCTAAGAATTCTTTGTGGGCTTGTGACCATATGACATTTTTCCTTGAAGTGGAGTGGCTTTTTTAACTTCACTATCTTCTGAATATGAATCCAGATTTTCTCTATCCCCATAGTAAGTATTTATGCATGGGTTCTTTCTCCTTTGCTCACTCATTTTTTTAAAAGAGGTTTATTATTATAGACTGGTTCTAGTTTTGAGGAGTGGGATTTGATGTTTCAGGCTTCAGTTTTTTCATACTGTTTTTTTCTGAGCTCTGGTAGGAGCCTAACCTCAGACACTTTGCCCCACCTTTTAGCCACAACTAGGGTCCCAAGCCACTCTGTCATAGCAAATACTCTTCCTCCCTGAAGTCTCTCCCAGGATTGCAAACTTCAGCTCATTTTTCTGATGACAGGGTATTGGATGCTGCCACTGCCATCCCAAAGATCAGGGATGTAAAGTGAAGAACTCCTGATTCTGACTCCAGAGGTATGAAGGCTCAGATATTTATTTGTAGGTCTGCAAAACTCATATATATATATATATATATTACAAACCAGAAACTGTTTTCAGATTGAATTCATCTGGGGAAATGATTGAATTGACAAAGGTGAAGACAAGAATGCCTGAGGGAAAGAGGAAAGGAAAACAGCCTGTGTTGTTTTTTGCTGACTTCTAGGGCAGAGCCAAAATGGCAGCATGAAGCAAGCATGCTCTTGGAGTTTTCCCTACATAACATTAAATGAAGCTTCTATACAGACATTAAAGCTACTGATCCCAATAACATCAAAAAAGATCAAAACAATATTTCAATTGTAGATATTGTGAAGGATCTTTAGTGAAGGTCTGTCTCTTCAGGGGAAATGAGGAAGTAAAGCCTGCTAGGCAGGAAAGCAGAAAGTCAGCAGGAGGCCTCTAACCAAAGTGTAGCCCAGGTTCTAGTAGCTAGATAGCAGGACAGTAAGGAGGGTCCCATTCCCAGACAAAGTCTGAACCCTGAGATCCCTTGGGCAACAGACATGGCTGGGTTGGGAACAAACCACTGCATAGGCAAAACCTGGACATAAAGGAGGAAATTAACCTCTGCATGGGCAATGCCTGGGCTGCATAGGTGACATCTTGGCAAGCCATATACTCCTTATATCCCAGGAACAGAGCTCAACACTCAAAATGAACAAAAAAAGAAAAAAAAATAACCATAAAATCTATTATTCAAATAGGGATGATAAAAATGCCATCTCAGAAGAAGAAAGCTGTGGCAAATTGCCTAAATGAGAAGTCTCAAAGGAGTTTATGAACTGGACTCAAATCCAAAACCTTATAGAAGAGTTTTAAATGTTTTGTAAAAACCCAAAGAAGAGAGGAAGAAGAAAAATAGAAAAAAGAAATGAGAGCCATGTAGGAAAATTATGAAAAATTGACCAAAGAAATCAACTCCTTTAAAAGTAAAAATGATCAAATGGAAAAAGAATGTAACTCATAGAAAAATAAAATTGGCCAACTGGAAAAGGAAAGCAACTCAGCTAAAAGTCAAATTGAACAAATGGAAAAAGATACAACTCATCCAAAAGTCACATCTTCCAACTGGAAAGGGAATACAACTCAGCAAAAAGTAAATTAACCAGATGGAAAAGTAAAACAACTCATTGAAAAAGTAAAATTAACCAACTGAAAAAGTTAACACAAAAGCTAAAACTGAACAATATAAAATCCTAAAAATTAGAATTGGACAAATAGAAAACTATGAATCTAGGAGATACTAAGATTCCATCAAACAACACTAAATGACTGAAAAAAATTGAAGAAAATGTAAAGTACCTTTTAGGAAAAACAAATGATCTGGAAAATAGATCCAGAAGAGATAATTTATGAATTATTGGTCTACCAGAAAGCCTAGATCAAAAAAAAAGAGCCTGTAAAATATTTTCCAAGAAATTATCACAAAATAGTTCTTTAAAGAATATACAGAACACCTCCAGGAAAAAAAAAACCTAGGATAAAAACTTCTAAGATTATCATAGACAAATTCCAGAATTCTCAAATAAACTAGAAACTACTGCAAGCTGCCAAAAAAGAAACAATTTAAATTCAAAGGAAGCACAATCAGAATTACACAGTACTTATTAGTTTCACTATTAAAGGATCAGAGGGTCTGAAATATGATATTTTAGAGGGCAAAGGACCTTGGATTATAACCAAGAATTTACTATCCTGAAAAATCCAATAATTTCTGTCAGGAGAAAAGATGAATTTTCAATGAAAGACAGGACTTTCAAAATTTCCTGATTAAAAAGACCAGAACTGAACAGAAAATTTGATCTTCAAATACCAGACTCAAGATATACATGAAAAGATAACTGGAAAGCAGGAAAAATAATCAAATGCTAATCATGAATATTAGATTGTATACATGCCTATAAGAGAAGAAAACATGGGCGGCTAGGTGGTGCAGTGGATAGAGCACTGACCTTGGAGTCAAGAGTACCTGAGTTCAAATCCGACCTCAGACACTTAATAATTACCTAGCCATGTGGCCTTGGGCAAGCCACTTAACCCCATTGCCTTGAAAAATCTAAAAAAAGAAAAGAGAAGAAAACACTTGTAACTTGAAAATTGTAATTCTCTTAGGATAGTTAAAGGGTTGAATATAGTTGAAGAGATATTATTTAGAGGATATGTGTATGGTTGTTTATTGTCCTTCATCATCAAAGAAGACCAAATGACACTACAACGTTTGAGGCAAATTACAGTGTGTACAACTGTGGCTGATTAGTCCAACATGAGCTTGAAAAACCCTACCATAGGTTGGGCACAAATAGTCCAAGTGAATGCATGGTAAATCTACTATAAACTTATATATCTCATATTTACTTTGAGCTACTTTAAATCTTCCTTCCTCACAGAGTTCAGCACTTTCTCTGATGAGGACACCCTATGCTGGATGGTCCTGTGCCAGTGTGTTACAATCAATTCTAAAGTCCTTAAGAGAGACCTTCAGAGTGTACCAGTACTTAAGAGTATTCAGAGGCTCTATACATAATTAAATCAGAAATGACCTTACTTTACTAGATACCTTAGTTAAAGAGGGTTGTAGTACAATAGGGGCAGAGGGTGGGAACATATTTAGAAGAATTGGATGTAAAGAGATTAGGAAGTGGGGTGGCTAGGTGGCAGTGGATAAAAGCACCGGCCCTGGAGCCAGGAGAACCTGGGTTCAAATCCAGTCTCAGACACTTAATAATTACCTAGCTGTGTGGCCTTGGGCAAGCCATTTAATGCCATTTTCCTTGCAAAAACCTAAAAAAAAGAGAGATTAGGAAGTGATAATCCATACTTTAATTAGCAAGGGTATTAGTACCATGGTTGGGGTGCTTAGAGGGTAAGAGGGAGAGTGTACCTGATACTTTGGTTAGGCAGGGTTGTAAGGCTATGGTTGAAGTAATATAGAGGAGGGAGAAAGAGTATACTTAGAAGGACTGAACATGAAAACATGAAGAGATTTTGCTTTGCTTGACATTTTACTTACAATTGGAGGGAGTGTGCTTGGAGGGGGAGGGTAGAAATGGTTCATGAATTGATAGCTTTCCATGATCCTTTGGCTCATGAAAATTGTTTGTCCATGGAGGGTACTTGAAAAGGGGGTAAGATATAAAGTGATTATAGTTTAATATGATTTATGACTTTTGAGATGTGTATGTTTAATAAGCAGAAGAGGGGAGGTACTAAGTGGCTATGAGATAATGTTGCATATCAATAAATCAATCCCTCCTTGAGAATAGTACTTCTATCAGAAGAGATAAAAGGAATATATTTTTTTAAAAAATTTATTTATTCAAGGTAATGGGGTTAAGTGACTTGACCAAGGTCACACAGCTAGACAATTTTTTTAAGTGTCTGAGGTTGGATTTGAACTCAGGTTCTCCTGACTCCAGAGCTGGTGCTCTATCCACTGTGCCACCTAGCTACTCACAAAAGGAACATATTTTTACAAAGGGATCATTAAGTACAAGATAGAGCTGAAACAATAAAAACATAAAAAGAGGGACTATATATTAGGAGAAGACTAGGCATTAATGGATAAACAACACAGGTGAAGAGGCATAAAGACTTGTTAGAGGGAAAGAAGGAAGAGTGTGAACACTGAGTAAATGTACCCAATAGATTTGACCCAGGGAGGGAATAACAAACAATCCCAATTGGGTTTAAACATCTATACTACCCTTCAGGGAAGTGGGGGGGGGGGAAAGAAAGGGGAAGAAGGAACTGTTAAAAGGGATGGTAAAGGTAAAGTGAAAGTAAAGTTAAAATTTAAATTTAGAAGAAAAGTTAAAAGGGAAAGGGAGCAAAACATTGGTGAGGAGGAATAAGGGGAAAGAAAAGAGAAAAAGTATAAATGATGAAAGCATGGAGGGAAATACCAAATTAGTCATCTAATTCTCAATGTGAATGGGTTGAACTCTCCCATAAAATGGAAATAGATAACAGAATGGACTAAAACCCAGAATCCTACTACATGTTCTCTAAAAGAAACACATTTGAAGCAGAGAGACAGACATAGAATAGAGGTAAAGCATAGAATAAAGGTAAAAGACTGGAGTAAAATATATTTGCTTCAGCAGAAGTAAAAAAAACAGGGATAGAAATCTTGATCTGAGACAAAGCAAAAGCAAAAATACATCTAATTAAAAAAGATAAGGAAGGAAACTTCATCTTTTTAAAAGGGACTATAGGCAATGAAGTTATATCATTATTAAACATATATGTACCAAGTAGAATTAGCATCTAAATTCTTAGAGGAGAAGAAGCTGGATGAATTACAAGGAGACATAGACAACAAAACTTTAATAACGGGGGACCTCAACCACCCTCTCTCAGAATTAGATAAATCTAATGAGAAAATAAACATGGAGGAAGTTAAGAGGGTAAATAAAATCTTGGAAGACTTAGATATGATAGAACTTTGGAGAAAATGAATGGGGATAAAAAAGAATATACCTTTTTTCTGTAGTACATGGCACCTTTACCAAAACTGACCAAATACTAGGACATAAAAACCTTACAATCAAATGCAGAAAGGTAGAAATTATAAATGCATGTTTTCAAATTGTGAAGCAATAAAAATTACATGTATTAAAGGGCTATGGAAAGATAAACCAAAATTTAACTGGAAACTAAATAACTTTATTTTAAAGAATGAGTGGATCAAATAACAAATCACAGAAATAATCAACAATTTCATTCAAGAAAATGATAACAATGAGCTATCATATCAAAATTTATGGGATGTAGTCAAAGTAGTTTTTAGGGGAAATTTTATATCTCTAAATGCTTATATGAATAAAATAGAGAAAGAAGAGAACAATGAATTGGAAAATCTACTAAAAAAAGCTAGATAAAGAACAAATTAAAGATACTAACTAAAGACCAAATAAGAAATTCTGAAAATCAAAGGCAAGATTAATAAAATTGAAAGCAAGAAAACTATTGATCTAATGAAACTGAGTTTATTTCATGAAAAACCCAATAAAATAGATAAACCTTTGGTTATTCTGATTAAAAAAGGAAAGAAGAATACCAAATTACTGTTATCCAAAATGAAAAGGATGAACTCACCACCAATGAGAAGAAAATTAAAGAGATAATTTGGAGGTGTTTTGCTCAAATGTATACCAATAAATTTGACAACCTGAGTGAAATGGATGTACAAAAATTCAAACTAACCAGATTAACAGAAGAAGAAATAAAATACTTAAATAACTCCATTTCATGAAAAGAAATCAAAGAATGCATCAATAAACCCCCTAACAAAAAGTCTCCAGGTCCAGATAGATTTACAAGTGAATTCTACCAAACATTTAAGGAATAATTAATTGCAATTCTACAGAAACTGTTTTTAAAAATAGGAGTAGTCCTGCCCATTTCCTTTTATGACACCGATATGGTGATGATACCTAAACCAGGAATAGTCAAAACAGACAAGGAAAATTATAGATCAATCTCCCTAATAAACATTGATGCAAAAATCTTAAATAAAATTTTAGCAAAGAGATTACAAGTTACTTCTTGGATAATACACCATGATCGGGTAGGATTTATATCAGGTAGGCAGGGATGGTTCAAAATTAGGAAAACATTGAACATATCAATAATAAAACCAAGAGAAATCATTATTATCTCAATAGATGTTGAAAAAACCTTTGACATACAATATCCATTCCTACTAAAAACATGAGACTATAACAATAAATGGAGTTTTCCTTAAAATAATGAGCAGCATCTATCAAAAACCTTCGATAAATGTTATATGTAATGGTGATAAACTAGGAACTTTTCCAGTAAGATCAGGGGTGAAACAAGGACACCCATTCTCACCATTACTATTCAAAATAGTATTAAAAATGTTAGTTTTAATAATAAGAAGAAAAAATGAAGGAATTAGAACTGGCAATAAGGAAGCAAAAGTTTCATTCTTTGCAGATGATATCTTGATATACTTAGAGAACCCTAGAAAATCATCTAAAAACTACTTTGAACAATTAACAACTTAAGCAAAGTAGCAGGATATAAAATAAAACACATAAAGCATCAGTATTTCTGTTTGTGTTTCTGTGTGTGTGTGTGTGTGTGTGTGTGTGTGTGTGTGTGTGTGTGTGTCCAAGAGCAAGAGAAAGGAAAAATTCCATTTAAAGTAACTGCAGACAACATAAAATACTTGGGCATCTACCTTCCAAGATAAATGTGGAAACTGTATGAACACAGTTTTCATACAAATATATGGCCTAGTGTTGGAATAAAAACACTTTTCATACAAATAATCAGAAAAATGTCATTGCTCATAGTTAAGCTGAGTCAATATAATAAAAATGGCAGTTCTATCCAAATTAAATTTCTTATTCAGTGCCATACCAATCAAATTACCAAATAACAATTTTACAGAGCTAGAAGAAAAATAGTAACAGAATTCTTCTGGAGCAACAAATGGTCAAGAGAACTGATGAAAAAAAAAAAGTAAAGAAAGGTGGCTTAGCTGTAACAGATCTAAAACTATATTATAAAGCTGTAATCATAAAAACTACCTGGTACTGGTGGATTTGGGTGGTACAAAAGAAACAGTGGTAAATGACGACAGTAATTTATTGATAACAATCCTAAAGACATTAGCTTCTGGGATAAGAACTTACTATTTCACAAAAATTGTTGGGAAAACTAGAAAATAGTATAGCGAAAAATTAACATAGATCCACATCTCACAACCTATACTAAAATAAAGAGTGATACCATAGACCAATTAACAGATCAAAAATACCCTGTCTGATCTATGGAAAAGGGAAAATTTATGAACACAGAAGAAATGGAGTACTGTAAAATAGATGATTTTGACTATTAAATTAAAATTTTTTCACACTAATAAAACCAATACTGTCAAGATTAGAAGGAAAACAGAAAGCTGGGAAACAATTTTCTTAACTAGGTGTTCTGATAAAGGTCTCATTTCTAAAATATATAGAGAAGTGAATCAAATTTATAAGGTTACAAGTCATTCTCCAACTGCTAAATGATCAACGGATATCAACAGGTAGTTTTCTAATGAAGAAATTAAAGTTGTATATAATCATATAAAAATGCTCCAAATCATGATTGATTAGAGAAATGCAAATCAAAACAACTATGAGGTTCCAAATCACACCTATCAGATTGGCTAAGATGACAAAAAGGGAAAACAATATTGGAGAGGTTGTGGGAGAATTGGGAACAATGTTCATGGAGTTTTGAAGTAATTCAACCATTCTGGAAAGAAATTTGGAACTATGCCCAAAGAGCAATAGAAACTCATCATACCCTTAACCCAACAATTCCAAAGCCAAACTTATATCGAGAAGAAATAATAAAAAATGGGAAAAAGTCCTATATGTTCCAAAATATTTGTAGCAGCTCTATTTGTGGTGGCAAAGAATAATGGCTGAATAAGTTATGGCATATGAATGTAAGGGAGTACTATTTTTCTATAAAATTTATGAATGGTCAGAATCCAGAGAAACATGGAAAGAATTACATGCACTGGTGCTGAAGAAAGGGAACAGAATCAAGAAGACACTGTACACATTAAGAACAACATTGTGAGTTGATTAACTATGATGGATTCAGCTCCTCCCAGCAGTTTAGAGATCTAGGACAACCCTGGGAGTCTTGTCATGGACAATGGCATCCATATTCAGACAGGGAAAAAAATAGCAACAACACTCCAAAAACTTCAGCATCTGAATGAATACTATGTTCACATTTTCAAAATTTCTCTTATGCTTTTTCTTCCTGTCTTGTGATTTTCTTTCTTTTCTCTTAATCCTAATTTCTCATACCCACAATGACTAATAGGTAAACATATTAAACACAAATGTACATGTAAAATGTTCTCTAGAGTTTTCCTTGTTGAGGGGAGAGGGGAAGGGAGGGTAGAAGAAAATTGTGTAACATAAATGTGCAAGTGGATGAATGTTGAAAAACTTTCATAATATGGAATTGGAAAAATAAAATAAAATATCAATTAAAAAAATGACAGGTCTTAGATTCACATGGGTCCAGTCTGGAGCTAGGCCCATATTACTAGTTACAAATCTGGAAAGTAGTTTCATTGAAAAAGAGAAAGAGAAAAGCTTAGATTAACATAGGTCCAGGAAAGAAGGGAGAAGGAACTTCAGAGAGGAGAAAAGAAAAGCTTAGATCCATATAAATCTGGCCACATGGAGTTGGGGCCATATTGCTCCAGTTAGAGCAATATTGCTCCAGCACATATTGCTCCTGCAGCATAGCCCAGAGCACACAATCCTAGCTTAGGGAGAGAGAGAAAAAGGAACTGTAGCTCTGCCTGGAATCCAGAGAAGAAAGAAAGATCTCCATCCAGGAGATCTTTGCTTAAATGCATTTCCATGGTGGGACAAGGAATGCTTGGGGAATGATGTAGTACCTGGTTCCAGGTATTCTCCAATGCTACAGGGGTGATTTCCAAGAAGTGGCTAAGACAGTAGTCATTGACCAGGGGTGGCATTCTAAACATTAGTCTTTCCTGTCCCAAAGGGCATGAGCATCAAATCTAGTATGGTAAATGATGACATTATTTCCCTGTACTCTTGCTTCATTTTTGTCCTAGAACTAAAATTCTTTTGCAAGTACCCACAGTTCTTTTTGGGGTAAAATTTTGAGGTTTAAATTCTCTTTTGGGGAAAAATTTTGAAGCCCCAGTTTTTATTGTCTTGTTCTGCCATCTCAGAATCTTCTACCTCTTATTTGATTTTTTCCCTAAAATTTAACATTTTATTTGTTTTCCAATTATATACAATAGTAATATGTACCTATCATTTTTTGTAAGGTTTTGAATTTTACAATTTTTTTCCAACCTCCCTTCCCTCCTCACCCCCCACAGAAGGCTGTCTGATAGTCTTTACATTGTTTCCATGCCATACATTGATGTAAATTGAATGTGTTATAAGAGTAAACATAAACCCCCTTCCCCCCCAAGAAGATGAAGAAACCTCAAGAGAGAGAGAGAGAGAGAGAGAGAGAGAGAGAGAGAGAGAGAGAAAATTCATTTCAGTCTGTGTTCAGATTCCAATCACTCTGTCTCTGGGGTGAGTTGCTTTCTTTATCATAAGTCCACCAGAGAAGTTGCTTCGGTATTTTTCCCCACAGTTGTTTTTTCTAGCTGTACCTCCACTCTATTCCTCCCCACTCTCATTTATTCTATTCTCTCTCTCTCCTTTCATCCTGGCCCTGTTCAAAAGAGTGTTATATCTGAGTTCCCTCCCCCTTGATCTTCCCTCTCTTCTATCACCTATTCCCCCCCTTCCCTCCCCTCATTCCCCCTTATCCTGTCCCTTCCTTCTTATTTTTCGATAGGGTAAGATAGATTTCCTCACCCTATTAAATGTGTATGTTATTTCCTCTCTGAGCCATTTCTGATGAGAATGAAGGCTCACTCATTCCCCCCTTGCCTTCCCCCTTTCCACTCCATTAAAAAAGCTTTTTCTTGACTCTTATGTGAAATTTCTTAGCTTCTTCTTCATCTCCTTTTCTTTCCTCCCAGTACTTTCCTTTATCACCCATTGACTCCATCTTTTTACTATTATTATACCATGATATTCTGCTCCTTCCTATTTCTTGTCTATATATGCTCCTTCTAACAGCTCTTATAAATGAGAAAGTTCATATGAGTTATCAATATCTTCTTTCCATGCAGAAATACAAACAGTTCAATATCATTAAGGTCCTCATAGTTAGTTCCTCTCTTCCACCCCCTCTATGGCTCACCGGAGTCCCATACTTGGAGATCAAACTTTCTGTTCAGCTCTGGTTGTTTCAATAGGAAAGTTTGAAAGTCCCTTGTTTCATCGAAAGTCCATCTTTTCCCCTCAAGGAGGATGTTCAGTTTTGCTGTATAGTTGATTCTCGGTTGTAAACCAAGATCTTTTGCCTTCTGGAATATCATATTCTAATCCCTATGAGCCCTTAATGTAGATGCTGCCAGATCCTGTGTAATCCTGACTATGGAGCCTCATTAGTTGAATTGTTTCTGGCAGCTTTTAGAATTTTTCTCTTTGATTTGGGAGTTTGGGAATTTGGCTATAATATTCCTGGACATTTTTCTTTTGGGATCTCCTTCAGGAGGTTACTGGTGAATTCCCTCAATTTCTATTTTACCCTTTGCTTCTAGGATCTCAGGCCAATTTTGCTGTATTATTTCTTGAAAAATGAAGTATAGGCTCTTCTCCTGATCGTGGTTTTCAGATAGCCAAATAATTTTTAAATAATTTCTTCTGGATCTGTTTTTGAGGTCAGTTGTTTTTACAGTGAGATATTTCACATTTTCTTCTATTTTTGGCATTTTGGAAGTGTTTTATTTCTTCCTGATTTCTTGCAAAGTCATCAGCTTACTTTAGTTCCATTCTGCATTTGAAGGAGTTATTTTCTTCAGCTGGCCAATTCTGCTTTTTAAGGCATTCTTCTCCTCATTTGCCCTTTGTTTTTCTTTTTCCATTAAGTTTAAATTGGTTTTTAACATACTATTTTCTTCAGTATTTTTTTTTGTTTATCTTTCACCAAGCTGTTGATTTGGTTTTCATTATTTTTCTGCACTGCTCTCATTTCTCCTCCCAATTTTTCCACCTTCTCCCTTAATTGCTTTTCAAAGTCTTTTTTTGAGTTCATCCATAGTCTGAGCTGATTTTCTATTTCTCTTGGAGGTTTTGGATACAGAAGCTTTGATTTTGTTATCATCTGAGTATATGTTTTGATCTTCCATGGGACTAAAGTAATTCTCTGTGATCAGATTCTTCTTTTTCTGTTTTTTTACTCATTTCCTCACCCCAAAGACAGCCCTTCCAATGCTTTGGGTTTTTTTGGGGGGATGGACACACCACTGGGACCTTTATTCCTCCAAGGTCTTATGCTCTCTTGCTTGTGCTTTGATATGTAGATGGACCTATACTTCCCTCTGCCCTGGGGCTGTAAGGAGGATCCTGCTATCTTAGTATGGAAGTCCAAACTGCAAGCTGGATCTGAGTGTAGGCTAGCAGCAAAGTCCTACCCTGAGGGAGAGCAGATAAATCTCTGTAGACTTCCCTTACTGTCTTGGGGGTACAGGCTGCTTTCTCCATATTCTCCCTGCAGATTCTGTGGCTGGTGCTCCTTACTCCACACTCATTCTGGTGTAGCAGAATTCTCTCACCGTCCCTTCAAGCTGTTGCCAATGATCTCTGGGCTGGACTGGGCTGGGCTGGGTTGCCCTGTGGCTGCAGCTTTTTTCCAACCCTGGGTCCTGGTGAAACATACCTTTCCCGTGAAACTTCTAAGTTATCTTGGACTGGGAAAATATATTACTCAGTCTTTCTGTGGGTTCTACCCCTCTATATTTTGGCTAGGGTCATCATTTGTTGGTTTTTTGGAGTTTGGGGGGGGGAGGAATTCCCGGGAAATGCTACCTTCATGCCACCATCTTGGTCTCCACCCCCCCTTATTTTATTTTAAAAAAATTTATTATTATATTTATTTTTTATTTTTGTACAAATGATTTTATACATTACTAAAATATTCTTGTTTAAGAGTAAACATAATATCCCTCTCCCCCCAAAAAATAGACCCTCATGAGCAATAAAGGAAAGGAAAGACAAAAAATAAGCATAAAAATAAAAAAAATTTAAATTTGTGCTTCAGTCTGTGTTCCAATACCACCAGCTCTGTCACAGGTAGATCACATTCTTTAGGATAAGTCCATCATAAAAGCTACTTCCATATTTTTCCACTGTTGCCATTGCTGATCTCAACTCCCTCTGTTCGTATTTCCCCACTACCATACACTATATTTTTTCTCTCCTTTCACTCTGTCCCTCTTCTTAAATGTGCTATAGGGTAGCTGAGTGGCACAGCAGACTGATCACCAGCCCTGGGGCCAAGAGGCCCTGAGCCCACATACCACCCCTAAGGCCTAGCAACCACCCCGCCCTGTGATCCCAGACAGGCCATCCAACCCCAGCCCCTTGCAAGAAGTAAAAAAGAAAATGTGTTATATCTGACCAGTCTCCTCCATGGTCCACCCTCTCCTCCATCATTCACATCCCCCCTTTCCCCTGACCCCTTCTCTCCTTTTTACTCTAAATGTCTATACTATATATATATGTATATTATTTCCTCTCCAAGCCACTCTGATGAGAGTGAAGGTTCCCTTATTCCTCCTTGCCTTCCCCCTTCCACATCATTGCAATAGCTCATTGCAATAAAAAAATCTTATTGTATGAAATATCTTAGCCTATTCTACCTCACCTTTCTCTTACTCCCCTTACATTTCTGTTTTTAGTATTGACTCCATTTTTACAATATATTATATCTTCAAATTCAGCTCTCTCCTGTGCTTCATCTATAAAATTTCTTTCTACCTGCTCTATTAAATGAGAAGTTTCATATGAGTATTATCAGTATCATCTTTCTATGTAGGAATGCATTCAGTTCACCATCCTCAATTCCCTCATATTTTACCCTTCTCCTCCACCCTCTATGCTTCACCTGAGTCCTGTATTTGAAGATCAAACTTTCTGTTCAGCTCTGGTTGTTTCAACAGGAACAATTGAAATTCCCCTGGTTCATTGAAAGTCCATCTTTTCCCCTGGAAGAAGATGTTCAGTTTTGCTGGGTCCTTATTTGAATTTTGAAAATGAGTTTTATCTCTTCCAGGAATTCTTGTTGGCCTTGTGTCCAGTTCACATTTTTTCCCCTTTGAGGCTTTGCTTATAAGCTGTTTTGACTTCATTTTCTTCTTTTGAGTTCATGTTATAATCATGTTACCATCCTGTCACCACTGTAGCTTTTTATGATCTGTTTGTTGTTGTTGTTATTGTTTGCTCATTTTCTCTCCAATTTGCTGATCTGGAACCTTATGTTAACACTGAACTCTGTTGCTTAGAGTGGTGGGGTACTAGAAGAACAGGTGCTATCTTAAGCTTCAGGCTTTTTTGCATTGCTCTTTTCAAAGCTAGTTTTGGTGATTTAGAAGTTGCTGCCATCCTTATCCTTACCCAGAAAGGGCCCCTGATTCCTTGGGGTTGCAATTGGTACTGCTCTTCAGGGTTCCTCCTCCCTTAGGGCCAGAAATGATACTGTTCTTCAGGGTCCCTGATCTCTTAGCCCTGGAAGTGATATTGCCTCTTAGGACTCCTACTCCCACTTGACCGAAGTGCTCCTCTCTAACCTAGAAATGATTATAGGAAATGGGAGTTGCTAAATAGGGTATGACTATGTCTTTTCTTCCAGCTGCCAGGTCCCCTTGCTCTTCCTTGTTTGTGAGCTCCTGAAGGTGCTGCTACTTCTGTCACCACCACCTGAGTTCCACCACTGGTGTTTTATCTTGTCAACTCCTGGTCAGTCTCCTCCCCTATGTCACAGATCTCTATTTCTGACTTTTTTTAAGGTTTGTAGAATTTTATTTTTCCATTTCCTTCTAAAACGTTCTTTGTTCTGTAAATCTCTGTAACACATTTAGTCGTGGGTCACATTGTGCCATGCTATTGATGCTCTGGCTAAGAAAATCTTGGTAGTGGAGAATGAAATCCACATTATCAGACCCAGTATTACAAAAATCCTATTTTAGAGTGTCATTAGAAATTAAAACTAGATGACTCCCACCCTCCTTTAAACAAAATGGGGGAAGGGGAGAGGAGAAGAAAAATAAAAACATCACGTACAATTAAAATCATATTATAATGCCCTGTTGGGTATGGCAAGAACTCAGCTCATAGAGAGGACCAAAGACAGTGCCATAATATTTTTCTAATTTGTTTTCTACTTTACAAGGTTTGTTGTGGAGCTTATAGGGAAGGGGGGTTGAAGTCATTACCAAGTCAGCTTTTTTGTACTTGATTTTGGTTAAAGGAATTTAAAAATAATCTTTGCTATTGTTAACATCTCACTCTTAGAACTCATTCTACTTCCACTGAGTTGTGCAAAATGAGGGATGGGGTCAGAGAAACTTAATTATTTTCAAAGCCTTAGATCAGGAAGCAGGCTCTGTGGGGATCCTACTATCTCCTTAGATAGAGTCCACAAGTGGAGGATAATCATTTATCTCCTAGAAAGTTGCTTTAGTAATTTTTTTCTGACATTTCACAAGTTGTTTCTATTCCTGTTTGGAATTTTATGATTCTTCATTCTTAAAAAGTTTAAAACTGAGGCCTTAACTCCATAATAACTTGCCCATTCATCCAGAAAAGTGCAATTTTGCTCTTATAGAAATTATATCTAAACCCAAAGCAACAACTGCCCATTTCAGGAAAAAGAATCATTGGGGAATCTCAGCAGTAAAGCAGTTTGCATTGGGAAATGAACAAAAAAGGCAGACACCAAACACCTCCATTTTCCCAAGATTAAAATGATTATTAAAAAAAAAAAAGCACGCCACACTGTATGGAAATCAACATTCTCTCCCATAATTCTGTGCATCTGGGACTACAGAAATGTCACTGTCCCTGCCCCATAACTTCAAATTAACATCTTCAGGTCACAACAGTAAGTCTTCCCAAAGGGGACCTACGGAAAAAACAAGCTATTTCCTCGGCTCATGTTTCCCTTTTTTTGTAGCATGCACCAAGAGTCTAACCAGGAAGAATAAATTGGGGCGTAAGGAGGGCATCCACCAGCAAGCCCACAGTTGTTGACAGCCATCAGGTTGGAGATTAGTACAAAGGGATAGGTCAGCATACTGGCAAAGAATCCAGTGACAACCTGGGAATAACTCTTCATTTCATTCATGGTGGAAACCCCACTCTCCAGTGCATAAGTATTGACGAGGTAGGCCAATGAATTACAGAGCCACAAAGAAATGATATCCCCCAGGAGGTGAGGAATAAGACCCGCAAAGAATCCTAGGAAGCCCTCCTCTCGATAGATGGTTACTATGGAGTCACATAGTACACAATATTTGGTCTCTCTGCCAATGAATTGTACCATAGACCTCAGAGTGATCACATGGAAGGGATACGTGACAAGCAGCAGAAGGAGCCAACATCTCCCAAGTAGTCTCCTTGACAACCTTGTCAAAACTGGATGGACCACCTTTTTGCGAAAGTTGAAGTCCTTGTTTTAACTCCTCAGCCTTGTCATAATGCTGGTATCGCTGCAAAACTTGACTATGGACCACAGTTCCAATGGCTCCAGAACACAGTCTGGGAGTTAAGCCCTTAAAAAGTCCGCTTTTTCCATCGATACTCATAATATGTTGAGCATAACAAAAAAGGCCAGGGAGTTGATAGACTTGCCGTCCAAAAATATTTCTTCCCATAGTTGGAGGAAGAGGTTCCTATCCCACCTGTACGAGCACCTTCACGTACATGAGCGGCTGCGAGAGGATGGTGAGGCCCGAGCCCAGCAGCACCTGACTGGCCGCCTCGGCCATGATGGTACCCACGGAAGGACAGACGGGCCGGCGGCCCGAGCCACCGACAGACCGGGGCCGGGATCACGTGCCTATTTCTGACTTTCTATGTTATCTTTGTCTGGAAGTATGTCTCACTTGGATCTTTTGTTAACACTGCCACTGGAGAATTCAATTTGAAGCATTCAGGTTGTTCAGAAGGGAATGTTGGGAGAGCTCACCTGAGTGTTTTCTCTACACTACCATTTTGGCCCCACCCACTGCTTTCCCTCTAATTTGACTTCATTGGTTTTGTTTGAACAAAACTTGTTTTTTAATTTAATGTAATAAAAATTATCCATTTTACCATCTATGATATTCTTTATTTCTTGTTTGGTTATGAATTCTTATCCTATTTGTAGAGCTAATCGATAAATTTCTTCCAAGTTTCCCTAATTTGCTGATGATATCAACCTTTATATCTAAATCATGTACACATTGTGAACTTATCTTGGTAAATGATATAAAATGTTCGTCTAAGCCTAGTTTCTGCAAGATTGCTTTCCTGTTTTCCTAGCAGTTTTTGTTGATTAGTGAGTTTGTACCCCAGTAGCTTGGATCTTTGTATCAAACACCATGTTATTATGATCATTTATTTCTACATATTTTATACTCATCAATTCACTTAATCAACCATTCTACTTCTTATCCGATAGATTGTATGATAACCATTTTGTATCATGTGAGATCGGGCACTGCTAGGTTGACTCCCTTCACTAGTTTTTTTCATTGACTCCTTTAACCACTTATGTTTAGAATAGAACTTTCCAACTTTCTCTAAGTTCTTCTTCACTGTTTCATGGTATCCACTGACCAAAAGGTATATTGATTGAAGATAAGTCCCATGAACCGATTCTTTTACCCCAAAGGTAAAGGATGTGGGCAGACTCAGTTTACTACCACTATATCCTGTTTCCTGAGTAGTTCCTACAGAAAAATTCATAGGAAGTCATTTAACCTCTTAATATCCTAAGACTATGGGAGCGGCTAGGTGGCACAGTGGATAAAGCACCAGCCCTGGAGTCAGGAGGACCTGGGTTCAAATCCGGTCTCAGACACTTAGTAATTACCTAGCTGTGTGGCCTTGGGCAAGCCACTTAACCCCGTTTGCCTTGCAAAAACCTAAAAAAAAATCCTAAGACTATAAACTAAAGATGACTTGCCAATCTGTATAGATGATGCCCAATAAAAATTCTTTACACTAAAGAGATCACAAGGCTTTTTAATTAAGACAATGGGGTTCTGACTTGCCCAAGTCCATACAAAGTAATTATTAAGTGCCTGAGGTCAAATTTGAACTCAGGTCCTCCTGATTCTAGGGCCAGTGCTTGATCCACTGAGCCACCTAGCTGCCTGGAGATCACAGGTCTTTACAAATAATTTTCTATGAACAAGAGAGAAATTAAGGATTTTTAAACTGTTTCTATGACTCATTCAAGACAAATTCCATAATTAGTACTTGATATTCTGGTAGAAACCTTCCCCCCCACCCCAGCACATTTCAGTATCAACTCAAGGCTCTATAAGAAAATGTTGGGGAAATTTAGCAATCATTCTCATGTTGCTCAATCTTGCTTCAAAGAAGGTCAAGATATGTTACGGTCCTCAGGAAGGTAAATAAACTTTAGTAAGTCCCATACCATGGCTTAAATGAATTTTTGAAACTAGATCCTAGTTTGCCCTTTTTATTAGAGACACAGAGAGAGAGAGAGAGAGAGAGAGAGAGAGAGAGAGAGAGAGACAGAGAGACCATAAATATTATTCACTGTTTTTTTGTTTTTTTCAAGGCAATGGGGTTAAGTGACTTGTCCAAGGTCACACAGCTAGGTAATTTTTAAGTGTCTGAGGCCAGATTTGAACTCAGGTCCTTCTGACTCCAGGGCTGGTGCTCTATCCACTGTGCCACCTAGCTGTCCCTCAACTGATACTTTTAAAAGACATTCAAAGGTGAAGATACATGAAAGAAAATTAAAAATAGAGCTCATTTGGTGAGGAATCTTTCAAATTGAGATTTATATTAGTCCAATAGAAGTCTTGGAACCATTCACTGCAAAAACAGAAAAATGTAAAGATCACAGTTCTGGTTTTTTTTTACTACTTTCAATATCTATTCTGAATTAATACTTGTGTTAGGTCCCAATTTGAAATCTCTACTGTTTTTGCCTACATTTTCCAAAATTCTCATTATCAAAAAAAAAGTAAAGTGAAGTATTATAACTTTTTGCTAATAATTTCCTTAAAGTTATGTTATTTAAATAGAATACTCCAATTATTCAAAACTCAAAGTTGTTTTACCTGTCAGACAAAATGGGAAGCTAGCCAAAACCCATCACTGTGAGCAAATTGCAAAGTCCATGACTCATTGCTTGTCCCTTCCTTCTTCTCCTGACAGTCCTCCAAGGAGCTACCAGTTGGCTATACCTGGAACAGTTTAAGTCAACAAACATTTATGAAGCACCTTGTATATGGCAAGCTTAGTCTTAAGTATTAGTGATATATAATATATATATATGTATATATATATAAATGGAAAAGATAATAGTCTCTGTGCTAAAGCAACTTAAGTTCCATCAGGAGAAACTACACATATGCCACTATATCAATGCAAAAAAATATATACAATATATACAAAATACATACAAAACAAGAATAAAGTTATAATCGAGCATGAGGAAAGTAGTCACAGGGGGGCAGGGGGAAGAATCAAGAAAGGAGGTTGAGCCTTGAATGGAATGAGGGATTCTAAGAGGTAGAAGGAGGAAAAATACTGCAATCAGGAGATGAGAGATAAAAATGTTTTCTGTGCAGATGGCAAGTCGCCCAGTTCTACTGAACCAGACAATGTATGACATGGTAGAATCCATAGAAAGAAGTCCCTCTAGTTAGGTTCCATTCCCACTGTCTTGAAAACCTTCTGGTTTTCCCTGCTCTCACTGTGTCCATTTGCAGGATCCTCTACAGAGTTAACTATTTAATTCTGTACAAACTATTTAACTACTGTGTAAGACTTTTGAGAATACAAACTTTGTACAAAACAAATATAATTTTAGATCCCCATCTTATTTTATTGAGTTAGCTTCACTTGATCATCTGTCACTCTCAAACCTTTCTAAACATTTCATCTTTTTGATCTGCACTGGCTCCTCCTCTAGCCCTGACTCTTGCTGGTTCACTTAAATTCTTCTTCCAATTCAAGGTTATTAATGATTTAATGATGTTACATTCAGACGTCAATAATTCTTCATTACATAGCAGGGTCATCGGTAATAAAGTGGCTGAGAGGTCATAAGCCTGTTGCACTAAAGTTGATACTGAGGGTCTTAAACACTCTTATTTCCTTACCAAAACCTCTCCACTTTTGGGAACTCCATCATGAGGATGATGCCAAACTTTTACCCTTTGGAGGCCTTTGTTGCTAGAGCATTGATCACTTCTTTTGCAGGAACTGGATAAGAATTGACTCTCTTTCTGTATTTAGGGATACTGGGTTACTACCAATTTGACATGAAAATTTCTTCCATGAAAATTCACAATCACCATAGTTATTTAGTGACAGTTTACCCCCCCCCCCCCACATGCTATTAGAAAGCAAGTCCTTTCTCAATATAGTACCCTGTAATCCGCCATGCAATTTCTGGGAATGAGCTGTGCAAACTCTTCCAGTTTCTGCAGAGGGTCCAGAGCCCTTGGAGGGATCAGGGACCTTGAGGTACAGTCGGTTCTGTACTGAGGAAAGAATCAGGAAGGGTCAGACAGGATCAAACAGAACCATGTACAAAAACAATTCTTTTTTTTTTTTTTTTTTTTTTTAGTTTTTGTAAGACAATGAATGGGGTTATGTGGCTTGCCCAAGGCCACACAGCTAGGTAATTATTAAGTGTCTGAGGTCGGATTTGAACTCAGGTACTCCTGACTCCAGGGCCGGTGCTCTATCCACTGCGCCACCTAGCTGTCCCCCCAAACCAATTTATTTTTTCAGGTGAATCTTCTTTCTGAGATGGTATTGATCACATGGCACAAGGAATCTACTTTGGCAGGAATAATTACCTTACTTTTAATTAGAGGGATCACATTGTCCAATATTCAGCTAAAAATGGCATTACCACCCGTGTCCAGGTTGTCAGTGAAACCACTTTCCAGCCTCTACTGTTTTTCTAACAGCTCCAACCTAGTTGTTTATTCACTGTAAAACATATGATAACTCTGATGGGTGCTAACATGCCCCACAAACAGTGGTATTGTGAGACAGTGGTAAAATTCTTCCATTGGTCTTGACTAAAGAGGAAGTCCTTTTCTTTCCAGATCCCAGTCTACTCTTAGCTAGCCCCAGGATTACCATTCAGGAATCAGCGAGATGAATTAAGATCTTCTCAGCCACATCCCTCAAGGTTCTCTTCTAGGCCAGCAATGCAATCTCTGCCCATTGAGAGAACCATCTAGGGCCCCATTCCCTAAGGTATCTCCTATTAGCAGATTAATGGACACTGAAGTCTATTTGCATATGCCATCTCCAATATATGGAACCATTGGTAAATCGAGCAATATTGTACCTATAAGGAACCAGGTTCTTATAAGTAGGGACTCTTTAGGCAGAGGAGAGGGTTATATGCAATGTGATTTTGAATGTGCTATTTCCATTTAACCAGGAAACCTCCTGGGCTGAAAAGGTTCACACAAATACCCTCCAAAGAGTTTGTGATATTCTCTTCCCTTCATGATATGACCTCTCCAACCTCCCCTCCACCCAATCAATGAACCAAATAAATGTAGGGGCTTTGGATCCCTGAGGTTTATCAAGGGTTGAAGGACCTCTATTGCCCTAGTGATGGATTTCATAATACTGGATTTATAGCACTCCCATTGGTTGGCCATCAATTATCAAACCCTAGTTTCAGGAGTCATACCCAGAGTTCCCTCTGCATAACGATGTTATCACCTTATACATATCTGGTAAAGTGATAGATTGTACCTCATTCTTCCATTTTCAGAATATTTATTTATACTGACAGTAGTATTTACCCAAGGCATACATAGTCCCAAACTTCTGTTCAAATTTCACTAGTTGATCAGCCTATATGGATGTGTGACAGGTAAGAACCAAAGTTAAAGTTAAGGTTAGTTGGGGTTGTATCCAGAAAGCAGAATGTAATTTTCCTGGAGGTGGCTAGATTTGGTCTATCTAACCTATTTCCTATAAGAACTTCACCCCTTGTTTTTCAGACTCCCAATGGGGAGCAGGCCATAATGGGAATTCATCTTTATGGGATAAGGTGAATATAACTACTCAAATTAGCCATCTAAAAATATAGACAAAAGGCAATCACCATGTGGAGCATAGCACTGATTCTGTAAGTCCTTAGAAAGCTGCCCAAGTCTCAGGAATTCTACCTTAGCATTACATTTTATGATGACATAAAATTCACATGCTTTTTTTTACAAACAAAAACAACACAATCAGAATTATAAGAGAAACAACTGGAGAAAATGTTTTGCAGTAAATTTTACTAATTATGATCTAAATTCCAAGATATATAGGGAAATGATAGGAATATATATATAACCATATAAGAGCAATTCCCCAATAGAAAAAATGGCTGTTGTCAAAAGATTTGCAAGCTATCAACAACTAAATAAAAAATACTTTAAATAATTAAGAATAAGAGACGTGGAAATTAAAATAGCACTGAGTTTCTACCTCAGCTTGTTAATAATTACAAAAAAAGAAAATGTCCAAGGCTGAATTGGCTGTGGGAAGTCAGGTACACTAATTCACACTTGGGAATTGTTCTAGTAATTCTGGAATGCAATTTGTAATATTCCAAAGAAGGAAATAAACTATGCATGCCTTTTGACTCAGTGATACCACTACTAGACAGATCCCCCAAGGAGAACAAGGAAACAGGGAAAGCACTCCAAAGTACAAAAACATATAGTAGTACCTGATGTAACAAAGAACTAGATATGAACAGAGTACCATTGATTAGGGAATGGCAGAACAAATTCAAGAATGTCATGGAATATTGTTGTGCCATAAGAAATGAAGGATCAAATTCAGAGAAACATGGGAAAATTCATATGAAGGAATATAGAATTAAGAGAACAGGAGAACAGTGCTTTGACTATAATATTGTAAAGGAAAGCAAACTTAAAGTCATGCAAAGCTGGCCCCTCAGAGGCTTTGGTGTAATTATTAATACATTTAAGAAAATTGTAATGGAGCAGGGTACCAAAATATAAGACTCAAAACTAGTGATTTATACTTTTCTTACCAAAAATTGGAATAGTCTATGCTGGAGGTGTTGTAAAGACAGATACACTAATAAACCTTTGGTGGAGCCATGAATTGAATAAATCATTGTAAAGTCAATTCAGAATTATATTAAGAAAGTATTTGGAATGTCTGTAATTCTTGGACTCAGAGGCCTCATTGCTAAAAGTACATCACAAAGAGGTTTAAAGACAAAAAATTCCTTTATACACCAAAATACTCATGAAACAAAATTTTTGTTTTAGCAAAGAGCTGGAAGAAAAAATAGATTCACATTGATTGAAAAATAGCTATGTAAATTGAAACACACTTATGTAATGGAAGATTACTGAATTATTAGAAATGACAAAGATTCAGAGAAGCATGAAAAAACATATGAAATAATGCAAAGGGAATCAAATAGGAAAATTATATATATATATATATATATATATATATATAAAATGAGCACAAGAATGTAAATAAGCATGATTATAATGACTAAGCTTGTTACAAAGAAGAGATATTGGGACATATTTCCCTCTTTAAAGAGGTAGAGAATGGGTAAATTATAGGAAATTAGAAATAATGTCAGACCAGGTTGCTGAATTGATTAGTTTTTTATTTTGTAACAGGTTATACTATGACCTCATTCCCTGCTACAATGCCCCTCAAGGTTCCAATGTACCCTAAAGGGTATATATACATATATATATATATATATATATATATATATATATATATATATATATATATATATATATATATATATATAGTGACTTTGTCTCTACTGCCATTGTCTCAAGCCCCTACTAGCTTCATTCTTTCCAATTCTGACTAACATTCTACTTCCATTCAATCACCCAACAATGATTGGATGTTACAAAAAATATTTCACAGATAGATCTAGCAGAAATAAATACATAAACATCCCCCCCCCCCAACACCTAAGGGATACTACCTTTAAACCTTGGTCTGTGGAGAGATCAGAAGTGGAAGACATGATTTGTCTCACAATTTAGCCTGGTTCCTACATAGCACTGGTCTCACCAAGTTCATATTTAAAGCCTCCACTGATCTTACTTCTCTTGAAGTGGAATCCTAGACTCAGGCTTTTCAGAACACCAGTGTTGGGCTGGCAGCAACATCTGACCTAGATTCCTGAATTGTGGAGATTCTTCTTTCTTAATTGGGAATGGAAAAAAAACAAACAAAAAGGTTAGGGACCTAGGCCCAATTCTTAGACACCTTATGGCATCAGGAGAGAAGACCCCACAATTCTGCCTTTTATAGCATGGTTTTCTCGCTAAAACTCATAAGTGGAGGAGACTCCTTAAATCTTCAAGGAGAAGGCAGCAAAGAGATGACCAAAAATGACTTTGCACTTGTAGCAGACCAATCAGAACCAGTTATAAAATATCAACAATGTACCAGTTCTCACAGTCGATCATTGTTATTCTCTAAGTGGATGATGCCATCTTAGCAACCTCCCAGAATCTAAACATTACACTTTATTATAAGAAATGATTGACTTTCTGGGTAGAAAAGGGGAAGTAATATGTTAGGAAATGAAACTATATAAACCAATAAAATTTTAAAAGAAAGATGAAGAAGATACAAGAGTTATACATACATACAAGAGTTTTTTGATTAATGTCCAAAATGCTGAAACATAGAATGAATTGGAGCTGCTGATAAATACTAAGAATAAACTCAAGGGTTTTCCATATTAGCTGTAGAAAGAAGATCAAAGAAGGGATATGGACTCTTTTCTAAATCAAACAGTGATAATAGATGACAGAATGGAGGCAAAAGAAATCTTGTTTTATGTTACTTTTTTTGCCTCTACCAAAGAGAACATGCTTTGAACTAGGAAGGACAGATTTCAAAATTCTGACAAAATTCTGAAGCTCAAGATAAGTAAGGAGATGGCAAAAATCACTTCAATGTCCTGAGTAAGGTCAAGTAACCAGATTTAGATGATTGACATTCTAGGCTATGGAAGGATTTAGCATTTATGAATAAAAACAGAATAGCTCCTGTTTAATTTGACTGCAGAACACGGATCTTTTTTGGAAAGGAGAACTTCCTATGGAACTAGACTGAATTGCGTAGAAGATAATTTGTGACTGAAAGTCAAAAACAAACTCTTGTCAGAGGAATTTCCCCCACCTATCCCTTGGGACACTTTTTTATCCTTTTTTCCCTCCCCCCTTGGATTTCCAAGGCTGAGGTGAGAAGGGGATAGAAATTTTTTCCTCTTCCCCAACAGCAATGGTGACAACAAAAGCACATGGCATGGCAGTATTAAGTGTCTGAAGTTGGATATGATTTCAGGTCCTCCTGACTCCAGGGCTGTTGCTACAATTTACATAGCTATTTGCCAATCACTATGAATCTATTTTTCCTTCCAGTTCTTTGCTAAAACAAAAAATTTTTATGAATATTTTGGTGTATAAAGGAATTTTCTGTCTTTAACCCTCTTTGTGATATAGTTTTAGCAATGAGACAATGGCAGTAGACAAAAAATCACTATACACCCCTTAGGGTACATTGGAACCTCAAGAGGCATATGAATCTACCCATGTGCTCTCCTGGGCCAGCTTAAAATTGAAATCCCTAATTCTCCCAACTTTAATCTCTGTTTCCTTTTTGAAGCATACCAAACCTGAAAAATGGACATTTCCAGACTTAGGGTAGTTCTGAGTTTGAGAGTCTAATCTCATGAACCAAGAGTATTTACCCTAGCAGCATATGCTTTTGAAAGAAAGGAAAACCATCAGTGAATGATGTAGGAGAATCCTACAGTTGAATGTCATGCCATGACTGAGAGGATATCTGGACCTTACTATGAATTGCTCAGACAGAGCAGGTCTAAGGTGAGATCCACAGAGGGGTCTCTTGATAAGTATGTCAAAAAAATACTTATTATACAATCTACTATATAACAAGCTCTGGGGTTACAAAAGAAAGGCAAAAAGACAGTCTCTGTTCTCAAGGAATTATTGGTCTTAATGAAATAGACAAGATGCACATAACTATATATATATATATATATATATGTATATATACATACATATATATGGTACCTAGGACATATCTATATTGTATGTGTAGGCTATAAATTTGAGTTATCTCAATTTTCCTCAAATCAGTAGAGGCGAGGCACTAGAATTAATGGGGAATTTTCTACCCTGAATATTTTTGCACTTGCTTGTGAGTCCTTGGTATACATAGTTTCTGTAGTGAAGGAGATAAAAAGCAGCCCTATACCCAGTCTCAATTGTGTACCTTCAGGAATGGTCTACATTTAACCCAGTTTTAGGGAAACCTTAAACAGAACCATACCAAAGGTTTATCTTAGAGACTTTCTAGGAGAAATTTAAGTGAAGATGCTAATGAGCTGATGGAAACTTAAGCCCTTTGTAGTCAGGTCCCAGGCAATCAAACCTATTTTATTTGACTCATAAGCCCTTGGTGAGGATGGGTATGATTTATGCTATTTGGGACATGGAGTTCCTGAAATAAGCAGCTGTCACATCATTGAGAACTGATGACCTGCAGTGATGATGATGATGATCAGTACATTAGAATCAGCAATGGAACTCAAGGTCTATAACTATTCACCTTAACCTATCTAAATCCATTTCCCAACATAGAATCAGCTATAAGAATCCATACTCAGTACCTCCTGGCTATTCTTCTTGTTGTTTTTGCAAGGGGTTAAGTGACTTGCCCAAGTCACACAGCTAAGTATTACATGTCTGAAGATGGATATGAATTCAGGTCCTCCTGATTCCAGGGCTGGTGCTCTATCCACTGCACCACCTAGATGCCCTTTTCCTGGCTACTCTTAAAGGAGCCTTGGAAATAATGAGGTGTTCACACTCAGAAACTCTTGATCTCTCACCTCCAGCATAGACTATTCCAATTTTTGGTAAACTTTGCATAATTTACTGGGTGAGTGAAGCCTCAAAGTTGCTTTGATTTGCATTTTTCTTATTAATGATTTGAAGTAATTTTTATGTTCTTGTTAAGTTTTCTATTTTCCCCCAAAAGTTTTATTAGTAGATCTTTTTCTTTCACAAGAAATGAAATTACATTGTCAAAGAATGTATACAGAATATCAAGAAAATAAAACTATCAGAAGTGATGTGTAAGGGGCGGCTAGGTGGTGCAGTGGTTAGAGAACCAGCCCTGGAGTCAGGAGTACCTGAGTTCAAATCCGACCTCAGACACTTAATAATTACCTAGCTGTGTGGCCTTGGGCAAGCCACTTAACCCCATTGCCTTGCAAAAACTAAAAAAAAAGTGATGTGTAAATAAAAAAATTCTATACACTGGAATTTTCAAAACTATAGTCTCAATTTGATCTTTTCCAAATAATACAGAATACTACAGAATCATAAATTGGAAAGGAATTGATGGACATCCAGTACAACTAACAGCTGAAAATAGGCTCTTCCTGACATCATATTTTCTGAACTTTAAGAACCACTTTCCTTGGCAGAAAACAGGAGGAAGAATTGGGGATTTTTAAATAGTTTTAGTCCTAGAAATTTCTTTGGATTTTATCAGTGCCACCAGAGCTTGACATTGTCACTAATAGCTCTGCTGTTATGGTACATATGAGTTATATTGAGAAATCAGGATGACTGAGAAAGGTTCTTTTTGGAAAGACACATGTGCTCTTCTGTGTTCTGATGGAGAAAGAGGTGGAGAATTTTACACTAGGTCTTGCCTCCTCTAATTTACTTAAATCAATGTTAGTTACCCAAATGGAAGGTATAAGGCTAAGTTTTCTAAAATGATGGTGCAAGATCACCTTTTGCAAATGAGTTCTTTGTTGAATGATTTCAGAAAGTCATGTGGTAATCAGGTTTACTTGGAGCACAAAAAAGAAATCCTTCTTCTACAATTCTTCCTAGCTGCCAGGGACAAGCTTCTTTTGGGAATAAGGAGAAAGAGAAGAGAAGGTCTCTTTTGGTTCTAATAGTGTCTTAGCTTTGTGATAAACAGCTTGCTCTGACAGCCTAGTCAAAGCATGCTCCTTTCTGAGAGGCAGGCTCAGAGTGGACATGGTGGAGCAAGGAGGCATCTTTTCTCTGGGCAATAATGAAATCATTTTATCCCCAAGAGTTCATTTTGCTTTCATTAGCATCTTGACCTGGTTTACTTGGATTGTTTTTATTGCCCAACAATATGTATGTGTAAGTTCAGTCATTTCAGTCATGTTTGACTCTTGGAATTTTCTTGGCAAAGAAACTGGAGTCATTTGCCATTTCCTTTTCCACTTCATTTTACAGATGAGGAAAAGAAAATGAGGCACAGAGGATTAATTGACTTGTCCAGGGTCACAGAGCTAGTGAGTGTCTGAGGCTAGATTTGAACTCTGGAAGATTCAATGGAATTGAATTGAAACAACACATAGCAGAGTTAATTGAATGCCATTCAATTCAACTCAACAGACATTCAACTCAGCACTAGATCTAAAGGATTTTGCCTCCTGTAAATTCTTTGGATCTAGAAACTTGAATTCATAGAAGAAAAGTCCATTTTCTTACTCTTTCCTTTGTTTTTTTTGGTTACAATTGTATCTTGGCAATCCTCTTGGTAATTTGACTGATTTTTGTTGATGGAGGAGATAAAAGCAGTTTTTCCTTGTGTCTTTATTTTTTTCTGTCATTTGTTAACACTAAACTATAAATTCTTGAACCAGATACCTAGGCCTTTCTATTTTTTCTTGCTCCAAATAAGCCTTCATAACCATATTCTTGGACTATTATAATAGCCTTTGGATTGATTTCCATCTCTCAAATTTTTCTCCATTACAATCAATCCATCATGACCAAGTCTGACACCATTTAAAAAAAAAACAAACCATAACAACTCCAGTGGCTCCCTCTTACTTCCAAGATAAAATATAAAGTGCTCTATTTGACATGTAAAGTCCTTCATAGATTGTTCTCTTTTTACCTTCCCGGACTTCTTATAATTTATTCCCCTCCATTGATTCTATGATCCAACTAAATTGAACTGCTTGCATTTCCTTCATAGGATGCTCCATTTTCCTTCTCTGTATCCTTTCCCTGGTTGTCCCCCCATACCTGGAATGCTCTCCCTCCTTACATCCACCTCTTGGCCTTTCAACTTACGTCAAGACTCTTCTGAAATCCCATCTTTTGCAAGAGACTTTTCTTGGCATCCTTTACTCTACCCCCTTTTATATATGTAATATAACACTATGTATAATAATTATAATATAAATTATATATATATATATATAGTTATTTGCATATTGTCTCCTCAGTAAAATGTGAGTTCCTTGACAGCAATGACCATGTTTTTCTCTTTTTTGTATCCTTAGGTCTTAGTATAGTGTTTAGTCCACAATAAATACCTAGTTAACGTTATTAACTGAGTAACTCTTTCAGCACAGATTGCTGATCCTTGGGATGCCTGGAATAAAAAAAGAGTGTTCCTCAGTGGATTCAGATCATCCTAGATCCTAAGACTTGATGTACTAAAGGTAGTATTAAAGGTAAGCATTTATTAAGTATCACCATGTGCTGGGTAATCTGGCTTACAGGATAGAAAGACAAGGAGGTAAGGGACAGCTAGGTGGCGGAGTGGAAAGAGCGTCAGTCTTGGAATCAGTAGGACCTGAGTTCAAATATGACCTCAGATACTTGATACTTGCTAGCTGTGTGATCTTGGACAAGTCACTTAACCCCACTGCCTTGCCAAAAAAAAAAGAGACAAGGAGGCTTGGGTTAAAGTGTTGCCTTTGACATATATTGACTATGTGAACCTGGGCAAATTAAGTAATTTCTTAGCATCCTCAGGAAACTCTCTAAGACTACAAACTGCAGGACAATTGCTGATTTAAATAGGCAGAAGTTATTTACTCAAAAGAAGAGTTCTCAAATCTATTGAAATTGGAGATCAGATACTCTTTCCCCACTCCCAATCCCATCTCCCAAATTGTAAGGCAGGTAGATATTGTGTATATAAAGACAAAAATAAAATAACCCCAGCCAAAAGAAGTTTACAAGTACATATAAATATCAAGAATGAAGACTATATATCTATAAATATACATAAAATGCATATAGTAATGTGTATTATTTTGCATATCACTTAATAAGGGTAGAGGCAAGGTGCCATAGTGAACAAAAATGTGGAAGATGTGGGTTCAAGTTACAAGTAATATCTAATAGCTGTAATCCTGAGGAAGTCCCTTCACTTTGTGGTGCCCAAGATAACTTTAAAACCATAATTAATCATCAACATTTTAAAAAGTATTAATTAAATGTCTACTATATATATATATGAGACATATATAAGATGCTGAAGATAGAAAACCAATGAATGAAACTATGCTTATTCACAAGAATCCTATACTCAACTAGGAGAGACAAAAAAATAAATCATATATGTAGGCATATGCAGAAGAAATATAAAGGGCATAAATAAAAAATAATTGAATTCAAAGCATTTTGAGAGGGATGGCATTAGTAGCTGAGAGGGTCAGAAAAGAATTCAAATAGAAGGTGGTGCTTGAGTCTTGTCTCAAAGAAAGAGAGGGATTCTATAAGGTGGAAGTAAAGAGACCCCCCCCAAGCATTCCAGATATTGGGGGAACCAGTCGGTATAAAGGCATGGAGATTAGAGAGGAACAGAAAAAATGCCAGTTTGGCAGTATTTAAGAGTGTGGGAGGGTAAAACCATGTGATGAATCTGGAAAGATAAGTTGAGGTCTGGTTATAAAAGGATTTAAAAGCTACATAGATTAATTTATATTTCATACAAGTTTATATTTCATACACATATAAATCATACAAGATTACTCAAGTTAATTGAGTAGGGGAGTGACATGATCATAGGTGTGCTTGATAATTTCTTTGATAGCAATTTGGAGGAAGGAATAGGAGAGGAGAGACTTGAGCAAAGGAGGTAGACTAGGGAACCATAGGGATTATCTTTGTGAGAGGTGATGAAAGTCTGAGTGAAGGTAGAATCTAGATGCTTAATAACAGTGGTTATAAAAAAAAAGACTGTGGCCTTGGGCAAGCCACTTAACCCCATTGCCTAGCAAAAAAAAACACCTAAAAAAAAAGAATGTGAAAGCAAAACTTGGAAGATTTGGAGGCAGAGGATAGAGTACAAGCCCTGGAGTCAGGAGTACCTGAGTTCAAATGTGACCCCAGACACTTCATAATACCTAGCTGTGTGGCCTTGGACAAGCCACTTAACCCCATTTGTCTTGCAAAAATTTAAAAAAAAATTAGAAGATTTGGCAGCTGATTGACTATGTGGAGTAAAGGAGAGTGAGGCAAGAAGGATAACACCAAAGTTTCCAACTTCAAAGACTAGAAAATTGATGGTAACTTTGACAGAAATAGGGAAAACTTTTGGAAGACAGAAAGAAAGAAAAGAAGGAAGAAAAGAGGGAGGAAAGGAAACAATAATTTAACAAGCACCTTCTATGGGCTAGGTCACGTGCTAAGCATTAACAAATATCTCATTTGATCTTGTCTATTGGACCAAATCGGCCTCTAACCTGTGGACATCCAGAGCCAAACAGAGCAGGACAGAGGTGGGAAAGTCAGGAACCCAACAGAACTTTAATTTCAAAGTGAGGGAAAGGGCTTGCCAACAAGGAAGCAGATTAGACACATGCTGGGCCTTATCCCTAGGGGAAGATCAGAGGCAGGGCCTAGTGAGAGATCAATACTCCTTCCAATGGCTACATAGTGACTTGTAGCCTTGAGTCAGAAGAGGAACCACAACAATGAGACACATCCGATTCCCAGCAGGGTTTCATGATCAGAACTCAGAGAACACCTGGTGCTGCCCAAAGCCTGCTTGCTGGGCCTTAGCTCTGGTGTCTCCAAAATCTTGACAAAGTTCAAAATTGAAGAAATTGAGGCAAACAGGTTAAGTGACTTGCCCAGGGTTACATATCTAGTAATTGTATGAAGTTGAATTTACTCAAATATGACTCTATACTTTATATAAAAGAGGGAAAATATGTGGGGTTTGGGGGAAATGTGGCATTTGAGAAGTCTTTAGGATATCTAGTTTGAAATATCCATCCAAGAGGCAATTGGTGATTTGGGATTAATGCTCAGGAGAAAGACTGGGGCAGAGTATATATATATACGTGTATATATATATATATATATGTGTGTGTGTGTGTGTGTCTGTGTGTGTGTGTGTGTATATATTATGAAAGGAGGATACTATCAAAACTGATAGAATCAACAGAGTATAGAGAAAAGAATAAATTAATGAGGCTAGAGCCTTGAGGAGCACCTACATTAGATGATGTGATTATGGATGATGAGGCAAGAAAGGAGTCTGAGAAGGAGTAGGTTTATAGGTGAGAGGAAAAAAAAAGGAGAGATTTTTCTCATAAATGTCCAGAGAGACAGTATCCAAAAGTGGTTGGTGAATGATGTCAAATGTATGTGATGTCAAAAAGCACTGAGGAAAATGGGGAACTTTAGGAGTAAAGATTGCATTCCTTCATTTTTTTTTTTTGGTAAAGATGCAAGGTCCTTGGCTGAGAGAAAGCAGGAAACAGTAGGTATGGAAAGCTTAAAGAAAGAAGAGGTTTTAAAAAAGATTTTGTGGAAAGTGAAATAAAGAACTAGGAATGAATAAAAAAAGATTGCTTTTTTTTTTTTAAAGGAAGGGCTCAGTTGAAGTTAGAAAACATGATTTCAGTCAATTGAGTTGTTTTAATTCCTCTAGTACAGCATGTGAATGTGAATGTGAATGGGGGAAGTAGACTGGGAGTAATTCAGAACTGAAGTTTGGCTAAGAATGGGCACTGATTGGATGAGAAAGCAAGGAATTTTTTAGTAGAGAGGAGTATCATGTTGAAATTAGTTCACTATAGGGTCAAGACTAATAAGGGAGGGAAGTCAGAGCAAGGACAATAGCTCCCAAAATGTAGAAGAAGTACTAAAGGATGGAGGGATTGGAGATATGGATGAGAATGAAAACAAGGCTGAGGAGGGATGAAGCACAGAGAGAGACAGAAGGTCAGGAGGAAATGACTGTAAGTTGCTCCTGTGCCTTGCATATGGAAGCTCCCCAGAAGCTCCCTATACCAGCAAAATCCCAAAGAATAATAGTAACAAAGAATTCCCTCATAAACCTGGGAAACACTTTCTCACAACTTCACACAGCATCAGTGGAAAGAGTGGACACTTACATAGAGAACATCAAAAGAGAGGAACTCACATGGCTCAGGGAACTGACACCTCTAGACCTTCAGGGCCCTGGTGTCCTTTCTCCTTTTGATTTCCTCATGTTGCTCCTCCTCTCTGGAATTCAGGTACTGATGTCTAGGTCCAAAGTTCCCCCTATCTTATGCCTCAACCTACTAGACCTGCTCTGTTGGATGCAGTGTTTTCTTTTGTGCAAGTATCTCTGCTGTAAGAACTCATGGATGATAAGAGAATTTCTCCCTGTCTTCTCCTTCCATTGCCCTCTGATAAAAGGTAATGGCAAAAGGCAAGTCCTTCTTAAGAGCTGAATTCTTTCTCCAAAGCTACCTTGACTCTGCTGCCAGAAGTTACACTCCTAATAACCGTAACCTACACCTCAGTTTTATTACCTAAAAAATATGCCCTGTATTTAAAGTTCGCCAGGGTTATAATGAAATCGTTGATCATTCAGTGATTGGTTTCATCGAGTGTGACTGAACAATTTCTTTACATCCTCATCTCTATGTTGATGATTCCTATATCCCTCCATCCTTCTATTCTGTCAGTCTCCTAAACTTCACTCCCATATTGATAACTTTGTACTAAACATTTTAATTGGTTGTTCTGTAGATATTTTAAATTTAACCAAACTTATATTTTCACTAAAATCTATTCCTCTTTTCAATTTCATAATGACTATTGATACAATCTCCATTCTTCTAGTTACATAGGTTTGCAATTTCAGTCTTATACTTCAACTTACATTTGCCCTACATAGCCCATCAATTGCCAAATCTTGTCATTCCTTTCTCACAATATCTCTCAGATACCTTCCCTTCCCTTTCACTTACATAAACATCACAGAGTCTCATTAGCTCTTACATGGATTATAGCAACAGTTTCCCAATTTCTCTCTGCCTTGAATTTCCACCCCCCCCCCCCCCAGTCCAATCCATCACTTACAAAGACAAATCTATCTTCCAAAAATGTAGGTCTGATCATTTATCCTCTCCTCCTCCTCACAAGTGTTCTAGTCAGTGTTTAACAGCTATCCATCCAGAAAAAAAATGGACACACAACAAACTTTTAAGTTCACACTTCATTATTATTTTCTCTACCACTTTCTTTAGTCTAAACAATTAATGAAACAATAAATCGAATACTGATTGATAATGTTTGTTGATTTCCCAGGTATAATGCTGTACCTGAAATTTAACAGTAGACTCTTGGAAGTCAGTTTGTACTGGCTCCAGTTTGCTTGTACCTCACTCAATAAATGCCATCAATTCTTTATTTCTAGGATTTTATAGAACTTCTATTTGACCTACAAACCAATTCATGCATTGGTTATTTGATCCCCAGAAGTGAATTTGTTGGTATAGTTGGGTGAGGAGGGTAAGTTTGTTACTGTTCCTCAGGCAAGTCCAACTCTTTGTAAACCCATTAGGAATTTTCTTGGCAAATATATGGGAGTGGTTTACCATTCTTTCTTCAATTTGTTTTACATCAGGAAACTGAGGCAAACAGGGTTAATTGACTTAGCCAGGGTCAAATAGCTTGCAAATGTCTAAGAACAGATCTGAACCTGTGGGTTAGTTTAGTATCAGTTAAACATTAAGTTCTTAGGTCTTGTTCTGTTTTCTTAGTAAAAGTCAATTGGTTACAAGTGATATTAAGGAAATTTCAAATGGTCAAAATAATATAGGGCTGATAATCACTGGCAATTGATATTAGGGAGAATATATGAGATGGAGATTTGTGACAATACTAAAGAAAAATACTCTCTCTCCTAGAACCTTGAGGCGATATAAGGCTAGGCTGTTCTGAGGACCTATCCTGTTAGTCCCAGTGTATTGGGTTAGTAGTTTAAGAACCTCTGTGCTTCTTGAGGAGAGGGGCTATTTTTATTTTTATATTGATTTTTATTTGTATTAGCACAGAGCCTTACATTTAAAAAGTGACAAATAATTTTTAATTTATTGATTTCTTGGAAGATTATTCCAGGTAGCTGCATGAAGAATGGATTAAGCATGGTTATGAGAAAGGAAATAAGGAAAACTATTATAAGAGAACAAGTGAAAGTAATAAGGATCTTAAGTAGTGTGGGATAGTGGGAACAGTAAAACAGAGTCAGATGTGTGAGATACTGTTCAATTTAAAATCTGAGTGCATCAGAAAGCTTTTCTTGCAGTCACTGAATGAAATTTTGTTGAATGAATCTTGAATAGATGCTTTTCCCCTTTCATCAGCAAAATAATATATGATTTTGTATGGAGTTTTGCTTAGTGTTTACTATCCTCCCATGGGTTCTATTTGCTTTTAGATTCTCTAGTAGACATGTCTATCTCTTCTCAGAAGTTTCTGAAATCTTCTTTCCTCATGTATAAGAAACCTATCTATGTCAGCAATTCAGTTCTTTTCCAAGATTTTGTTTTGTTTTGGCTTGGCAAGAGATGGGATAGGAATAAGGGGAATTTTAGTGTGTGGATATGATATATATATATATATATATATATATATATATATGTTTTTGTTTTTTTAGGTTTTTCCAAGGCAATGAGGTAAAATGGCTTGCCCAAGGTCACACAGCTAGGTAATTATTAAGTATCTGAGGCCGAATTTGAACTCAGGTATTCCTGACTCCAGGGCCAATGTTCTATCTACTGGGCAACCTAGCCGCCCCTGGAGATGATTTTTTTACCCCTTTAGGTATATATCTTTTTTCTAATGCAATGAAAAGAATGCTGAACTTGGAATTGAAGTATTGAGCTCAATTCCCAGTATTGCTGACTTTTTGCTTGATCTCAGTCAAGTCCTTCTACCTCCCTGACCCTGTTTCCTTAATCTGTGAAATTCGAGGTCTTCGCCAGATGATTTCTGGGGTCCCTTTGTCTTTGAGCTTCCTCTTTGATCCTAGTCATTTCAGCTCTGGGAGTTGAGCTTCTTCAAATCTGAGGGGGTTGAACTTGATGAGCTTCAAGGTTCTTCCAGCTTTAAATCCTGCCGACTTTGATGATGAAATCGATAGCAGGGAATTAGTTTCATAGACATTATTCTGTGTTCTGTTTAAATAGTGTTAATTATTATATTATTAAATTTGCCATTATAATTTTTCACCACAAAAAGGAAGAGATTTGCAGTTCCACCCACAGTCCTTCTCCGTGTCCCATGGCGGGCCTGTGTGGAAATTGAGAAGAAAACAACTTGGAGGCCAAGGTCCTAGATGGCCTAAGAGATAACGCAGGGGAGAGGGCCGATCCTTTGGTGTGTCGGAAGGAGGGAAGACGTAAAAAACAAAGATAACCGTCACAGGCTTCTCAGGAAATGGCAATGGGACTCGCCAGAAAGGCCTCGGGCCCGGAGCGGGGGACCTTGACCCGCGAGCTCAGGGACACAGCGCCCCACGTGGAGGACCTGGCGCGGGGCCCTTGACGTCACCGTTGCCCAATCGCCAAGGGCAGGGGGCGGGCGCTGCGGGCCGCGGCCTCTAGAAACCGACGCGCCTCCCGCCGGCGGCGCCAGCTTGGCTGCGCCGGGTCCTAGCGGCGCCGGCTCGGCCGAGACCCCGGAAGGAGGCGGGAGGCGGGGTCAGAGGCGGCGCTCGCCGGGCCGCGTCCGTTCCTCCGGCGGCGGCATGGCGACTCTGGGCTCCGTCCGGCTCCTGCTGGCCGCCTCGGCGGCCCTCGGGGCCGCGTCCCGGCGCTGCCTCCTCCTGGCCGGATCCCGGGCGGCAGCCGGGAGGCCGGGCAGCGCCGCCTGCCCCGGGGCCCGGCACCTCAGCTTGTCGGCTCGGCGCAGGTAAGGGGAGGCCCCGCTGGTGCCGGCCGCCGTGTCCCCCTCCCCCCGCCGTGCCCCGGGGCCGCCCCCCGCGCCGGCGCTTCCCCGGGCCGGGCCTCGGGGTTTTTCTTTTTAAACTTTAAACCCTCGCAAGGAGTCGCCGCGCCCCCTTACTCTCCCCACTGTAGCTTCGGGGCCCGCGCGGAATCCCTGCCACCCTCTAGCGTAGGGCACCCCTCGGGTGCCCGCGGGCCGCCCCCTGCGCTGCCCCCCAATGTAGACGATTTTCGTCTGGGTAAGAGCTTCCGGCCCCTTCCCCTGACCTTGTGCCCACAAGTGGCACTGATCGGAACCTTCTCAGTCCTGAAGCCGCGTAAGCCGTGGTCCCCAGGGGCCCAGGGCAGTGAGCAGCGGACCCTCACAGCAAAACTAACTACTCGGTGCAGTGGATACAGTATAGATAAGAAAGCCTGAATTAAAGTCTTTTTTTTTTAAATTTTTGCAAGGCTATGGGATTAAGATCACACAGCTAAGTAATTAAGTTTCTCAGGTCCATCTGAATTAAAATCCTCAGGCACTTCTTAGCTATGACACCCTGGAAGAGTAACTTTAATCTCTCAGCCACATTCCCTCATTTGCAAAATGAAGGGTAATAAACAATGCTTCCTAGGGTGGTTGTGAGGATCAAATGAAAATAGAGGTAAAGTGTTTGTTTTGTTTTGTTTTTAGTTTTTGCAAGGCAATGGGGGTTAAGTGGCTTGCCCCAAGGCCACACGGCCAGGTCATTATGAAGTGTCTGGGGCTGGGTTTGAACTCAGGTACTCCTGACTCCACTGCACCACCCAGCCGCCCCGATGTAAAGTGTTTAGTCAAATTCAAAGTATTGTATAAATGCTAGATATTACTAAAGTGTGGTATATAGAACTGCACATTATGCTGAAATTTATACTCTGATTAGGTTAGAGTATAGTCAGACTTTCACTAACATTGCTTTGTATGCCATAGTCTTCTGGATGCAAACTAAGAATTTTTTTCCTTCTGGATGCATACCAAGATTTTTTTTTTTCCTTCTTCTAGATGCAAACTAAGATTTTTTTTTTCATTCTTGTTCTTCTGTGTATTCTGGGAGGAGTTAGGTTTTGGATTTGTTTTTCAAGCTGGCACATTTTGCTATTGATTTACCTGAACTGCTGGCAGTTCTCAGATTTTTTTTTTCTTCTAGATGCAAACTAAGATTTTTTTTTCATTCTTATTCTTCTGTGTGTTGGGGGGGGTTAGGTTTTGGATTTTTTTCAAATTGTCACATTTTGCTGTTGATTTACCTGAACTGCTGGCAGTTACCAGATTTTTTTTCCTTCTTCTAGATGTAAACTAAGAATTTTTTTCATTCTTGTTTTTCAGTGTATTCTGGGGGGAGTTACGTTTTGGATTTTTTTTCAAACTGTCATATGTTGCTATTGATTTACCTGAACAGTTCTCAGATTTTTTTCTTCTAGATGCAAACTGAGATTTTTTTTCATTCTTGTTCTTCTGTGTATTCTGGGGGGAGTTAAGTCTATCCACTAAACCATCTAGCTGCCCCACAATTTTCTCATAGCACCTTGCAAGTAAGTTGTTTTCTCCCCTCATTTTACAGATGATGAAACCTAAGGTTGGTTGGTAGCTGTAGTATTAGTACATAAGGAATTGGATAGTCTTAGATTCTCCACCTGGCAAAGCAGCCAAAATACTCTTCAGTTAATGAAGGTATTCATGTCTTTGGAAACACATAGAAGAATTATTCTTTATTCTCCTTTGTTGTAGATTCCCTTTAGAGTTTAGACCATCAGAGTTATAACAGAATTCCTTGAGATTTAGTTAATTAAATCATGATTTATTTTACATTGAATAGATGAAATTTGGGATCTGAATCTTCAAAACATAAGAACTTCAGTCTGATAAGATCAAAGGGAATCTACTTCAACCTCCTCTCCACTGTAGAGATCTCTTCTGCATCAGTAACAGATTGAATTTGCCATCTACTTGAACACTTCCAGTTTTTGGGATCCACTTTGTTTTACTTGCTTTCTTTCACACATTACATTAATCAAATTAAAACTATAAGCTGTCAGCCTCTTCAAGGTACAGTCCAGGTGGTACCTTGTCTGTGAAACTTTCTGTGTCAATTCTCTTCCTTGCTGTTTCCAAAGTTACTGATGATTTTTGTCCCTCCTCAAGTAGTTTTATTTATTGCAGTCCAATTGAAATATATAATCTACTATCATTTTTCTACTCCATAGTTATAATGTAGAACATAATCCATAACCTTCTTGGTCTCAAAGACTTTATTTTTTCTTTTTATTCCTAGTTAGATATTGAATTGGATGAATTTGAGAACATTTACTATCACTTAGTGTGAACTACTTTTGCAGATGACTGATTCCATTAATTTGACATTAATATTTTCACTGTCAGAGAATTGAATTCTCTGATCTTCATCCCACATTGTGGGAATGAACAGACTGTTTGGAATGCATAGATGAATCTCTATGCATTGACTGCTTCTGTGGAACTGAGACCCAAGGGTGTAACAAAAATTTGTAATTAGTATTTCCATAATTATTTGAAACTTTCTAAGGAAGTGATTAACAACGACTATAGATTGCATCCTCACCTCCTGGCAACTTTATCAATATGAATATTATTTAATCTAAAGAGTAGATGATATAATGAGTAAGGTATAGCATGTAATAAATTTAAAATAATAGATTGAATGGTTTGTAAAAAACTGAGTATTTTGGAGGATCAGGCTTTTTTTCCCCCCAGTGTATAGAAAATTAGGAAGGAAAGAGCTTAAATTTGTGAGATAAAAAATCTGTTGTTTGCAGATCTCCTTTCTCTTCCCCCCCCCTTTTTGTTCCTTCTGCATCTCAAAATATTAGAAAGATTAGGAAAATAAATTTGAGTCTTTATTCTTTTGCCTTTCTTTCTCTTGCCTTATCTTTCCTTTAAGCCATCTCTCTTCTAATCTCCGATGAAATCCAACTATAGCTGTCTGTCCATTTTTTCTTTTCTTAAGGTTTAGCCTGTTCATTTTCATTCTCTATATCTGGAATTCCTGTTCTTTCCCCAAGTATTAAGCAAACTGTCTATTTCAGAGAACATTTCCTCTGCTAAATAGGAGTGTCTTTTTAGACTAAAGCACTGCAGGGTATGGACCATATCAATTGGTGTTTGTTTATTTAATGACCCTTGATACTATATTGTAGTACCATTGAAATATATATAATTTAATATCATTTTTCTACTCCCTAGGAGATAGTGTATAAAAACTTTATACACTAGTTATAGTGTATATAAAAAAAGGTATCAGGCAAAATATGTTACCCTTTTGAATTTTCTAAAAATTCAATTCATAAAGACATGCATTATGTGCTTATTAAATTTTCTGGTGACATAAAGCTAGATGACAGGTCCTAAAGGGCTAGAATGATGAACTGAATCTAATAAGATAAATTAATTGGGACATATGTAAATTGGGTCTTTAAAAGAGCTTTGTGATTTTTTTAAAGATAGTCTGGCCTCTCTTCTGTTGAATTCAAGGCTCAATTCATTTTTACCAAAATATACAAATAGATGCACAATTTTTGTAGGTTATCAGTTCAAAAGCAAGTCATAATTTGATCAATAAATATTTTTCATCTACTTGATCTATTCTGTGTGACTGTTTTAGTTCATGTTCTTGTGAGTGGTTAATGGCTCTCTTTCAGAGGACTTTGCACTATTTTAGGGCTTGAATCAGCTAACACAGTATCTACCAATAGGTGTATCAAGAAAATATTACCATCTGCCCTATGTCTCTTTTCCATCAGAGAGGGAAGCATATACATTTACCTATAATCAGAGGGTTTTTGAACTGTGGTTATTTCTGTTATATCTTTCAAAAAACCTTGAATGACTGTTGTATGAGTTTTGGACTAGTCTTTAAGTCAGAGATTCTTAATCTTTTCTTTGTTACATACCCCTCTATCTGGTGAAACCTATGAAGTCCTTGTTGGATGAATGTTTTTTAATGCATAAAATAAAATATAGGATTACAAAGGAAGCCACTTATATTAATATAAAGGTAATTTTTCCCCCCATCCAAGTTAATGGATCCCTTGAAATCTGTCCACAGACTCTTAATCTCTTTGGATCTTATCTTATTATTTTAGTTCACTGAATCAAATGAAATTCAGTGGGATCTCATATTCTCTATATCTTTAGTCCATTGTGAAATGGAATGTGTGATCCATTATAAAATAATGTTTGTGAAAGCTGGTTTTCAGTATCCTCATCAAAGATAGTTTTCCCTCTGAAATAGTTTAAATACCATAATTTATATACCATTATTTTACCAGTGAAGGCTTACAAGTTTTTCTTAGTCCAGAGGGTGTCTAAGTTAAGAACAACTTCCTAAAAATCAGAGTCATGGAAAAATGGAATGTATTGCCTTAGAAGGTAAAAGTTCTTCAAGTGAAGTGTAGGTGACCATTTTGCTAACATTGTTGACATGGCAGTTCTCTTTCAGCCATTGGCAGGATAATATGATTATTCCCAATTCTTGAGTTTATGTGCTTCCATAAACATATTTATTTGTAAAATAGATTTAGTTGTACTTACCAGATGAATAATTATATGACCAGTGACCCTGATGTTTCATATTACCTTTGAATATCTATGTTAAGGGGAAAGTGAATAGACCAGTTTGTCAGCATTGAGGTTATTGAGCTTTAGTGTTCTGAGACTTTAAAGGCTTTGTTTTCATAGGTAAAATTGATATCATTTAGATGAGAATCCTTTCATTTCCTAAAACTGAAGTCTTCCAACAGAAAGACTATTTTGCTTATGGGCTAAACCAGTGTTAAAATTATAATACCAAGTGCCATTGCTTGGTTGCAATGAGAGAAGTATACGCAGTTCCACTAAATGTCTGTTCTCTTGTCTTTCTTTTTACTATTTCTCTTTTGTAGGGGCTGTAGGATACTGAGGCCCAAATTTGGCAGTTTACACAATTGTCATGATGGCTTAGGGACATAGTAAATTTTGACCCCTTTATTTAAATTTAACAAAAATTAATATTGAGTATCTGATACACTGTTTTAGACTCTACATTCAAAGATGAAACAATATATAGTCTCTGCCGCCAAGAAGCTTATTATCTGGTAAGGGGGGATATGACAGGTATATAAATAAATATGATACAAATTAAAATGCAGTTAAGTACACAGGACAAATCCAAAGAGAGTGGCATGAGAGTTCCAAGCAGAGAGTGATCCCATGACTCTTACCTCTGCTATATCTACCAGAGTTATTTTCCAGACATGCACTTCATTTCACCAAATTTCCAAGATACCTTTGAGGGTAGTTTTTTGCCTTCTTATTTTAGTATCTCTAGTTTCTCTTCCATGTTATCCATGCATTTCCATATGGAGAAGCTAGGGTGGCTAGGTAGTATAGTGGATAGAATATTGGCCTGAGGACTGAGGTTTGAATCAGATGCTTGATAACTGTGGGACCTTGGGCAAGTCACTTAATCCTAATTGCCTTGTATCCAAGGCCATCTCTCTCCATCCATATCTGGCCACTGGATCTAGATAATTCTGGAGGAGAAAGTATGAGGCTGGTGACTTGGCATAGCATCCCACTCCCTCAAATCCAATTCATGTACTTGTCATGGCATGGTACTTCCCTTATGTCATGATCTTTGAAAATGAAGGACAAATATGGAGAAGCTGGATACAGTTCTGAAGGACTATAAAGGGAACTCCATCAAGGAGAGGATCAGTCAAGGGCACAGTGACCTAGGTGACCATTATCTTGACTGCAGTGATCTGAGTAATCCTTTCAAATGTTACTCTCAGACTTGGAACTATTACCCCAGCATCAAATGTCATTAATATGTGTCTCAACATAATTAAGGTCAGAAACTATTTGCAAAATTGGTCCTGTGTCTCATGTTATATCACTAAAGTTGAGATTGCTAAGCAGTGAGAAGAAGAGATAGCTAAACCCAGGCCATTCCTACAAAACTCAGGTGGACAGCAGGCCTGGCTGAGGTGGCAGCTTGAAAGTATAAGCAGGCGACCAAATACTTTCTGTTAGTTTCATTTGATCTCTCTGACTTTCCTGAGCTACTGACCCCCAGTAATATGGCTGTATATGGTGGTCTCTGTGCCCTGGCCACCTTTGATTAATAAGAGCTACAGCATAATGTCATCTCTCACAGCTCCTTCCTATTCTCCATGGAGCTGGAACAACAGATTCAGGGTATTGTCTTCAAATTCTATGAATCTAGATTTGGCTTGTGTCTAAAGATGCTGGATGATATGAAGGAAAACTTGTTTCTGATCATGTATGTACCCCCCACCCTCCATAATCAGGATCCTTTATACTTAGAACCCAAACTGCCCTCAATGAAGTATTTTAGTCCCTATGTCCCCACTGACATGCATAAGATGACAAGCCTTCGATATCATCATGGTTGCACTACAGAATGAACTACTACAATTGATGCTTGAGGGCTCATTCAATGCTTTAATTGGCTCCTGAGGCAACATTCTCTTTGCCAGGGATGTTACATTGCTCCTGGGCCTGCCAAATAGTTGTGCTGTACAAACATTTCCAGGTCAAGCCTCCTCCTCAAGAAGGGAGTCAAGGTGAACTAACTGCATTCAGCAATCAGTCTCATGAGCACAGACATGTACACAAACACACACACAAACACACACACACACACACACACACTCACACATTCTGTCTCTGTGTCTTTCTGTCACTGTCTCTCTCCTCCCCTCCCCTCCCCCTCTTCCTCTTTCTTTCTCTTCTCTCTCAACCCTAGGTCTTAGTGTTCATCCCCAACCTCATATTCCTCAATATGACTCAGTTTGCTTCCTTTTCCATGAGCCTGGGAGCCTTCATCTTTCAATGCAGGGGTTGCTTCCTCTTTCCCACTGGTCCCTGGGACTCTCAGACTGCTGCCTCACTGCTCACTTTGCTAGTACAGTTATATTCCTCAGATGTAGGGGCAGTGATTTTTGAGGGGTCAATTGGAGTTTGCCCTCCCCACACAATGTTTTTCTTTTCACTGTCTCTGCCCACCTGGGAAGTAGAAGACTTGGTGCCACTGATTCTCCTTGCCAGGCAACTGTAGGGGACTGGGCTGCTGATTTCCCTGGCTACTCCCAAGGCTGACAGTTTCAGGTACCTGTTTGCCTACACAGATTCCTGGTGATCTCGATCTTGGCTGTCCCCCTAGTGAGGAGAATAGGACAGGTCAGGCCATTTATCGAGCTGGTACTCTGCAGTGAAAAGAAAAGGGAGAGAAGCCTGGTTTATGCTAGTATTTGTTTCTAAAGAACACAATGGCACATGGTAATACCTGCAGTATCTTCTACACTATTCCTCATCCCCAAACATGTTTTGTTCCTACAGTTTTTTCCCCTGAGTTAGAAATTAGTTGTTGCAGCATAATGGAAAAAAAGAAAGGTAGAAACACAAAAAGAAACCCTAAAACAAAGTGCCTTTGACATTTATGTAAAAATACATTTGGAAATGCCTAAATTTCTTAAGTATATACCTTTTTTTTTTAAGGTTTTTGCAAGGCAGATGGGGTTAAGTGGCTTGCCCAAGTATATACCTTTCTTATACAGATACTTGGTCTCAGTGTATGGCAATGATGATGAAAATGTATTCATTGAATTTATATAGTTAAGGGGAGGTATGATATACAATAAGAATTGAAGAACTCTAATTGATTAATATGACACTGATGGAGGAGGGAACTCCAACCTTCTTAAAAACATGTCAAGCATTTTTTTTTTTTACAAAATGTTGGGGAGAATAGCCTGTTTGGACAGCTTTTTTGGCCTTTGTTTTTTCTTTTTTTTTCAATCTATAAATGTTTCCTCCTGCAATTTGTGTTAAAGGAGGGCAAATCAGTTTTATTTTGTGAAAGTAGAGTTCAAAGAAGAAAAATAGAATTCTATGACTAAAATACAATGGGGATACACATTCCAGCCAGACTAGGAGATGCTCAAGATTGATATTCTGGAAGTTACAAAGGGAAACAGTGAAAGAGGAAAAAATAGAATTTGTCTGAAGAGACTGCTGTGAATTCACAGGGAACTTGTCAACTAACTTAGATTTAAGGAAAGAAATGTACCCAAGGGGAAGAATATAAATGAAACTCTGAATTGAGCCTGTTAAAACAATGTAAGAAATGCTAAAGCTCTGAATAAACTGAGAATGTGGAAGGAAGTTAAGAATGACAAAAGTATTTATCTTTTTTGCTCTATTTGGAGCGGAAATGAATGGAGAAGGGAAAGGATCTTTGCTTGAGGTAGATGGGACATTGATTTACCAAATAGAGAAGATGAGTTGTTCAATTCTTAATTTACTTTTATTCTCCTTGGCAAGGAAGAATGTTCCAGAACTACAAAATGCCAGGGCAAAAAATTACTTTTAATTGGTTCCAAAGACAAATAAGGAAAAATAGACTCTAGCTGCCCTTGATCAATTCCAGCTTATAATAAATAGTATTAGTGATAGAGTTTGAGTAAGAGAAAGGTGATGTATGAGAGATGGTGTGAAGGTACTTCTGAGCCCCACCCTTTTATGGTTGAGGAAATGGACCTTAAGAGGTTAAGCAGCTTTTCTAATGTCATACTGTTGTCCATGTACTCAAAACAAAACAAAAACTGGCAGATTTGATAATGAACCATTGTCAGTGAATATTTGGAAGATTGTGGAAAACAGGAGAGGTGCAGTAAGATTGGAAAACAGTAAATATCCCTATTTATAAGAAAAGTCTTCAAACTGTAGGTTAGTGAATTTGAATTCAAATTTATAGGAGAAGCCTTCGTTTATCCATATCTAGATTAAAGAGAGAAAGTGTCCTTAATTTTCCAAGAAAAAATATCTTTCATATGGTTATGCTCACATTACTATTGTTTGCTTTGATTAATAGTTCATGAACCATAACTTGAAAACTTTTGTTTTTCATTGCTACCTTATAAAATGTGCCTTTAAAAATATTACCATATAATGTGCATTGACTATTGCTTAATATTGAGGATTTTTCTGATTAACTGGAGAAACAAATAGAATCTCTTCAAATAAACTCCTTTTATATTAACAAAATGTGTTTGACAGATTTTAGCAGAAAAACAAAATGTAAATTATTTTTCTCTCATATCCTGCTACCTTATTGCCATTTTCCCCTTCACGGATACATTTTCTAGAAAGAAAAGTCTGCAATACTACTCGAGTGAAACAGCTCAAGTCAAGGTTATTAATGACTTTTATAAGACTAAATCTGATGTCCTTTTTTCTATCCTTGCCTTCCTTGACGTCAACTCTAAGCATCTTTTGACCCTGACCACATCTGTTTTTATACTTTTATGTCCATGAGTCCTAATTCTCATGGTTCTCTCCTTATCTCTATTTCCTTCTGTTTTACTGGCTCCTCCTTTTTTCCCTTCTGCTATTCTCTTGGCTATTCCTCAGGGTTCTATCCTTAAGTCCTCTTTTGTCTTCCTTTTCTATTCCTAAGACTTCAGTAATTATATTTATTAAGATAATTGTCTCTGCAGTATTTCTTCCCTCTCCATTGTCTAGAACTCACCTAATACTAATAAGATATTCCTAGCTGCCTGCTGGTCATTTTCACTTGGATCTTATTGGTCCTTCAAATTCAGAATTGCTTAAACCAGATTTATTCCACCTCCACCCAATTTCTTTTATTTTTGTTGCTAGCAAAACCATCTTTCCAGTTATTTAGACTTGAAACCTCGTAATCATCCTGTTCAGGCCATGCTGTCTCCCCTACTCAACAAACTCTAGTGTGTTCCTCTCATCCTCTGGATCAAATAAAATCTATATGGTGTTTTAAATCCCGTCCTAACTTTTTTGTTTGTTTGTTTTTATTGGTGTTCTCTTTATTGTAAAAAGAATGTTCTAGAGGATTAGAAATGGTCTCTCCCAGGCCCTCAGCTCATACCCTGGTTGGGTTCTTTGGTAAGAAAAGAGAATCAGGGGTTTGGCCCTTCATTCTGGGCTTTCCAATCTTACTCTTTACTTATCTCCATCTATGATCCAATGGCACTGGTCTCTTAACTGTTGTTTCTGGAAAAACCAATACTCCATCTTCTGTCTCTAGCATGAAATGTTTTTCCTTCTCATCTGCCTTCTGACTTCCCTGGCTTTTGTCCAAGTCCCAACTAAAATCCCACCTTCCAGAAGACACCTTTCCTAATCTCCCCCCCCCACTTAATTCTAACACCACTCTATTGATTATTCCAAATTTAGTTTACATAGTTATTTTTATGTCTTCCCCTTTATATTGTGAACCAGGTAGTATTATTTTTGACGTTTATTGTTTATGTGTCAGGCATTGTCCTAAGCATAGGGGGCACAACAAGAAAGCAAGATGACTCCAATTCAAGAAGCTTCTAATTTACTGGAGGTACTCAGCATATAAAGGGCAGATGGAATGATAGGGGTCAACCAGGAAATGCTGAGTGCCTGGGTTCTAGGTACTGGGGATACTCCCTGTCCTTCAGGAGGATACAGTTAATAAGGGAGGACAGCACACAACAGAAAGCTGAAAGGGGATGAGGGTTGGGGAGGGAGCAGGTAGCTAGTATATAAACAGGCCAATGAAAGGAACTAAACAGCATGACCTGAATTTCTTACTATCTTGTGATTCCAAACAAGAACATGCCAATCAATTATCAATTCAACCTTAGGATAGTCTCAAGGCAGTCTTTGTCTAGAAGGAGAGGCTAGAGAGTGAACCTGGAGGAAAAGAAGTAGAGTGATGATGATAGAGTGATGGGATAAGCAGTGTAAATTACCATGGAAGCAGCAAGACTTGGGCTCAAGTGTTGCCTCTGACACATTTGGGTGGATGTGAACAGTCATTTAACTTCTCAGTAATCCAAATGATACCACTCTAAGACTAGTTGTCTAATAGACAGTTGTCTGTCTGCATGGATTCCCCAAACTGATAAAATCATAGGTTAGACCAAAAAAAGAATTAGAGATAAAAAGAATGTTGTACTGAAGATAAAATAACCTTACCCAAGGCTAAACAAAGAATTATATATTGGAGCTGGAGCCCTGGTCTTCTTAGGTTAATATGTAGTCCCTCCCTTTTCCTATTCCAAAGATGAAAATGATTTCTCCTTCCTCATGTTTCATCTAGAACTTTCTCCCTCCTTTGCCTTGCATCTTATTTAATCTGCTATCATGTTTGCCTTTTTTTCTGTTGAAGATTTCTTAAGTTCCCTGAAAGCATGTCCAGTGTGATACCTGTATATGTATCTGCACATGGGAGTGATTAATCAATGTGTGTTGAATTGAATTGATGATCCATAGGCTCAGCCTTCCTTTTCTTTCAGGTCTAGCAACCTTCTATAATTAGGTGTCACTTTTTTAGAAGTCTTTGATAACGAAACCATCTGTTGCCAATTGTTGCCATCTATTGGTAGTAGTGAAAATTACAATAATATTATTTTACAGACTGCTTTTTGAATATCTAGGATAAAAATCAAGGTAGTCAGAAATTATGATAATTTATCCAACCATCTTGCTGGAGGGGGAGAGAGATAACATTATGTGGGCAAATATTATTTATATTTCATTGATTCACTGATAGTATTGGTGGTATGATACTGTGAATCTTCTGGATAAAAAATTAATTTAATGTTTTCATTAAAAATCTATTTTTCTTTTATTTTTTCTTTCTTTTATCTCTCAATAAAAAGAACAGAATCATTATAACAAATATACATAGTTAGTATTTATTAAATGGCTGCTATATACCAGACACTGTGCTAAGTGTTTAGTCAAGCAAAACAAATTCCCCACGTTGAGCATGTTTAAAAAAAGTCTCATAATTCCCTGTATCCATCCTCTTTCAGGAAGTAAATAGGGTACTTTATCAGTATTCCTTTGGAATTATGATTGCAGAGTGATTATAGTGTTTCAAAAGTACTTGTTTTTATGATTTCATTATATTTATGACATGATTAATAAATTGTTTTGATTTTTCTCTCTATTCTGCATAAAAGGCTTCTAGAATTTTCTAAAACTATCCCTTTCATCACTCCTTACATAAGACTATTATTCCATTACATTCATGTTCCATAATTTGTTCAACCATTCTCTAATTGATATGAACATTCTTAGTATTTGTGGATTGTTCCCCCCACCCCTGTTTCTTTGATCTCTCCGTGGATTAGGCCTAGATGTCCCACGTTAATCTTTAAACACGGTTTTTTTTTTTAAATGAAATGTGCCTTGACTGAACTCAGTACCGTATGAGGTTGGAATAGATTATAATTAATAAGTGCTATATAAATGTGCCCTTGCCTAACATCATCAATTTTGTGGCAGCAAGATGGAAAGTGAAGCAATGTCTGGAAAAAAAATTCCATAGGAACAAATTGGAAATAGGTGAACTGGAAGAAAACCACTTAGCATCCAGTGATGTGTCGTATTATATATTAATGTTGTTATTATAAAACAAAATTAGTTCATAGCAGTGGATTTAGAGCAGAATGGAACCCAAATATCATTTAGTCAATCCTTTCATATTTCAAATGAGGAATCTGAGACCTGGAGGATAAACAACTTGCCCAAACAACTAATAAAGAAATTGAATTTCAGGTCTTCCTATCAGGATTCTTTAAAACACTATTATAGAGAATGTTGTCATCCTCACTTTTGGTAAATGAGTTTGTTGTTCCTGATCACTATGTATTACTTAATTACTAACATTGTAGCCATGTTTCAGTTATGTTAATCTGATCATGTTGGACACATATGTTGAAATAATGTTGAATAATGAGAAGTTTGTTAAATCCCAGAATTTGTGGTTTATGCCAGTCTCTTCATAAGAGGTGATCCTTTGAAAGAGGAAAAGTGCAGAGATATATTTGTTGATGTTTTATTACATTGTTATTTGTTTGGCCTTATTGACTTTATTTTAAAAACTTACCCAATATAGGGGCGGCTAGGTGGCGCAGTGGATAAAGTGCCAGCCCTGGAGTCAGGAGTACCTGGGTTCAAATCCGGTCTCAGACACTTAATAATTGCCTAGCTGTGTGGTCTTGGGCAAGCCACTTAACTCCATTTGCCTTGCAAAAAAAAACTAAAAGAAAAAAACAAACTTACCCAAGTTAAAGAATACTAAAGATATATATATTTTTTTCTAGCTCAGAAGATACAGTAACCATTCATTTTATAAACCGTGATGGTGACAAGTTAACAACCCAAGGAAAAGTTGGTGACACTCTACTAGATGTTGTTGTTAATAATAATCTAGACATTGATGGATTTGGTAAGTAGAAATCATTTAATATAAAAATTATAAATAGAAGCACAAGTTATAATTAAACTTTAGCCCACAAAATTGATCAGAGAATTGTTAAACTCGTGAAGTTATTAACTATGTGCCTAGTACAATATTCATAATCTTTGAATCAATTAATCATGTCCCTTTATTTACAATATCTTTAAAAGAATAGCTCTTTGGTATAGCTATTCAAGAATAAGTCATATAATCTCTCAGTACCTATAAATTACCTATAGTTGACTCTCTGTATTGGTGCTAGAGTTCTCCACGTTGTTGAAACCATAGATTTATATCAAAAAAGAAACTTCTCTTGTGTTTTTTACATTTAAACTCATCTACCTGCAACTCCACCATTCACCTAGTAAGAACTAAAACCAAGAGTGCTTCAGAGAATTTGTCAGGACAGGGAACATGAAAGGTCCTATTCTCAAAGTTATAAGTAGCCAGATGGCACAGTGGATATGTATGGCACAGGGGATATGTATGACACAGTGGTTAGAGAGACCTGGAGTCAGGAAGACCTGAGTTCAAATTCAACCTCAGACACTGAGTGACCCCTGGTTCTTCATATGTAAAATGGGCTGGAGAAGGAATTGACAAACCACTCTTATATCTGTTGAGAATGCCTCTAATCGGGGTTGTGACTGAAACTGCTATTGACTGGTAATTTATCTACCTATGTTAAACTACAGGAATTGCTTTAAAAGAATTACTGCTGATTTGCATTTGTATCCTTTGTAAACTATTTTTAATACCTGAAAAGTAGTTGTAGAATTATCTATTCTCTGCAAACACTGAACTAGAGATTTTAATGATTTACAAAGATATAAAATGAAAATAATTTGGTCCTCAAATATTTTAACATTTTAAGAAGAAAAAAGTATTAAAGAAGAATACACATGTATATTTCCTTTTCAGTATTAACAGTGTGAATACACATGTACACAAACATATACAAGGGATGTAAATCTTATAGAATAACATAATCTAGAACTAAAAGTAATTTCAGAGACCTTCTAGTTCAACCAAAACTTGAGGAAGAACCCTCTACAAAAGACATTTTAAAAAATTACTTTTCCTCAGTTTTATGTAAAGACAATTTTTAACATTCATTTAAAAAAATTTTGCATTCCAAGTTTTTTTCACCCCCTTCCTTCACTGATATAGGTTAAAATTTTCAATCATGTAAAACATATTACCATATTAGTCATACAACATATCCTAAATTTTCTTGACCCTTCCAACCCCAAGTGGACCCTTTAATGGACAAGAAAAGAAATGAGATCTTTATTTTCATGAATCTTTAATTTAAATTAAATTTTATATGTTAAATTAATGTATATTTATATTTATTTATATTCAAATAAATTTGATTTTAAAATTGAATAAATTTAAATTTTATATTTATATATAATAAAACATGATATATTTATGTATTTAATATATTAATGCATAAATTAAATTCAATATTTCCTTCAATTATGAATGTGTTAAAAATTATTCTGAGAATTAATTCATTGACTTCATCAGGTCTGTGATACCCATGCTATTCATTATACCCTCAAAATATCAATCAAGCGTTTGTTTGAAGACCTCAGGTAGAGGATCCCATTACCTTCCAAGACAACCTATTCTACTTCTGAATGAGTCTTAATTGTTAGGAAAATTTTCCTTATATTAAACCTAAATTATCCTTTTTGTTCATTTCATAATTTTTTTTGGTGAACAAGATGGAGGAATGTAGACTGGATAGGTAGATGGTTTTGTAGCCAATTTAATTAGGACTCAAAGAATATGTGAATTGCTCTCATCCTGGAGGGGGTTTATGTTTACTATATATTACTGCTGGCTTCCATCTTTGGCCCTTTCTTGTTTAATATTTTTATTAATGATTCTGTATATGAATACATTGATACTATGTAATTAACTTAACATGATATTGAGGAAGGGTTCCTAGTTAGGATGTAAAGAATTAAGAAGACAGAATTTAATAGAGGTAAATGAATTTCTTAGATTAATAACAGTCAACAAGTACATGATGAGGTAATCCTGACTTTAAGTGGAAAAGTGAAAAAGATTTATAAATTTTAGTTCGTTATAAGTTCAGTATAAGTCTAATGTGATATACCTTCCTCACTTTCCTCTAAGGTAGGCAATAATCTCACTGTGTTTAGCCCTGATAAGGCTACATGTATTGTGTTAAAGTCTGGGTACCATAAATTTAAGGGGGTTATTGGAAAAAAAAATCAGAACTTGGCTATTGAAAAACTAGAACTTATCCAGAAGAGAGCAACCATGACATAAGGAGCAAAGAAAAGAACTTTATTCTTTAAAAAACCTTTGATAGAGGTTATGATAATTTTCCATATATTTGAAGGACTGTCTTGTAAAATAGGAATTAAGCTTACTTTACATAGTTCTGGATAGATCAGTGAACAAAAATTGCAGAAGTGAATTCTTATCAGGGTAAGGAATAATATATTACTAGAATTTCCAGTCTCTGGTGGTATTGAAGCAGAGGCCAGATATCCCCCCCCCTTTTTTAAGGTTTTTACAAGGCAAATGGGGTTAAGTGACTTGCCCAAGGCCACACAGCTAGGTAATTATTAAGTGTCTGAGGTCGGATTTGAACTCAGGTGCTCCTGAGTCCAGGGCCGGTGCTCTATGCACTGTGCCACCTAGCCTCTGGGATATCTCCTTTTATAGGAATTGCAGGAAGCATGAGATGGGATATGAGAGACTTAAGATTTTACAATTCTCTGAGTATTCTTTTCAGTATTCTACTGAGGGGGAGTTAGATGGCACATGAGATAGAATACTGGACTAGGTATCAGGAAAACTCATCTTCCTGAGTTCAAATCCAAACTCAGGCATTTACTAGTCCTGTGACCCTGGGAAAGTCACTTAACTCTCTTTGCCTCAGTTTCCTCATCTGCAAAAATGAACTGGAGAAGGCAATGGAAAACAAGCCCTATATCTTTGTCAAGAAAGCTTTCAAAGGGTCACAAAGAGTCAACATGACTGAAAAACAGCTAAACAACAGGATTTACTGAGTGGTATATTGTGACTAATGATATATCCTCATTAATGACAAATACTGCTGTATAACTAAGCCTCACTGGAAATTCATTTGGCATGTTTATAGCAATATCTATTGGGAACTAACTTTTGCGTTGTTAGGTAGTAATCTAATCTGAGAGATGGCCGAAATTTCTTCATCTGTTTAAGCCTTCAAGAATATGCCCTGAAAGCTAGCTACAGTACTACACTCTAAAGAAAATTATTCATTTTAAATTTTATTTTGAAATTTTTCTCAAATAATTTTTTCTTTTCCTTTCTGTTTGTTAATGATTTTGTCTTCATTACCTCACTAAACAATAAAAGAAGTGAATCCCTAAATACCTATGTAGTTTAGTAAAACAGATTCTCACATTGTCTATATTTGAAAATGTATGTCTCTTTCTGCAGTTTAAATTCATCATATTTGTCAAGAAGTGAGTAATATTTTCATTTTTATTCTTTTGCTTTATCATTGATCAGAGCTCTGGTCTTTCTTAGTTTTTTTCTATAAAATATTATTGTAAAAATCGTTCTACTTGTACTCTTCATTTTGTATTCATAAAGATCTTTCCAGTTTCCTTTGAAATTATGCATTTCATCATTTCTTATGGCATACTAAGGTGTACCTTATAGATTGTTGTTATTATTTTTGTTCAGTCATTCCATTGTATCCAGATTTTTGTAATCCTATTTGTATTTTTTTTTTTGGAAAAGATACTGAACTGGTTAATATTTCTGAGGCAGATTTAAGTGAATTGCCCAGGATCTCACAGCTCATAAGTGTCTGAAACCAGATTTGAACTCAAAAAGATGAGCTTTCCTGACTCCAGGGCTCAGCTCTTTATTGTGCCACCTAATTGTCTTTAATCTTTTAACTATTGGTGAGCAAATATCATAGCAAATATTTAATAATAATAAGAGGTTGCTCAGTAGATTAAATGATCACTGGACATGAACAGATTAGCATCAAAGATTAGGTATCTGTGAGAAAATATTGTAGCAATCTGTATCTAGAGGTGGAAGAGACCTTGGTGGGCCAACTTCTTCATTTTGCAGATGAAGGAACTGTGGCCTAGAGAGGTGGGTAACAGTAGTTTTATTCTCTTATTTCAGTAACCCTCATTGTTGTTTTTATATATGTATATGATATATGCATATAAAATATATATATATATAGCTAAAAACTTCAACCCTTTTTTTGAATTCTTACAAATTCCTGATTATTGAAATTGAGTTTCACTCTGCTTATCACAGTGCCTAACCAAAAAGGGTGACTAATAATGGTGGTTGTATCCATAGGTTATTTTTTAAACCCTTTCTTAAAAACCTTTATTAATACATGGAAATCACTAATTCTGATTTCTTCTCAAAGACAACTGTATTTTTATGTGGTTAATAAAAAAAAAACCTAGAATGTATTGTGGGACATGAAGTGAGGAGTAAGGAAAGTAGTAAGGAAAAGTAAGGAAAAATTTTGTACTAACCTTTATCCAGTTGGATGAAGGGCTTCTGTATTTTATGGTTCTTTCTATAAGTCCCTGAAAGTTAAAGAATTTTCTGTAGAAGATTTTTTGCTCAAAAAAATTGTATTGTAGAAAAAAGTCAAGGTTTCCTCATCTAATTAAAAAAATTATAGATTTAGTCATTAACATAAACTTGCATCCAAATAAATAAAATAAAATAATTCATAAATTCACAAGCTAAAGTTAATTTGTTTTTTTTTAAAGAAATATGTATAAAGAGTCAAAAATCTCATTTGCTTTGGTATTCCCTTGTGAGCTTTTTCTTCTGTATATTTATAAGATTTTGTGGCTATTAATTTTCTTAGCTAAGTTTGTTATTAGTCACAGTCTTTGACCCTAACAAAACTTCCTTTCCATTTTGTTTCAGTTTTTTAGAGTTATAAACTCAAGTTTTACCTGAAGATCTTTTATAGGTCTCTTCCATCATTAGAAGTAGATATTCATTGTCTTATTTATTTTTTTAAAGTTATCTTTCAGGTTATTGAATTATTATGCTTTGTACCATTAGTATCCTCTTGTCAATTTTTTTTTATTAGAGAATGACTTAAACCTTGAAAGAATTCTTCCTTAAGGAATTGTGTGTGTGTGTGTGTGTGTGTGTGTGATTATAACTTCCATATTATGTTTTTCAAATCACCATATAAAAGCATTGATTTGTTTTTAATGTGAGAGGTGGAACCTAAGCTCATCTTTTAAAATTTTTTTTATTCTTTTTGAATTTAAAAAGAAAAAAATACCCACAAAAAGGAATATTTCCATGTATATAGCACAATATCAAATTCTTTATAATACCATTAATTTTTTATTTGCTTTTTTAAAAAACTATGTAATAAGCACTACTTATTATTTTTAAAGATACCATGCTTTTTGTGCTTCTTTCTAAGTTTTCTTTTATTCTACTTACCATTTTTAAAGATACCATGCTTTTTTGTGCTTCTAAGTTTTCTTTTATTCTTTCTTCTCTCTCTCTCTCTCTCTCTCTCTCTCTCTCTCTCTCTCTCTCTCTCTCTCTCTCTCCACCATACCCTAGAAAAGGGTACCAGTAGACCCAAATATAAAGATATATATATATATATATATATATATATATATATATATATATATATATATATATATAAAACCATACTATATATTTTTCTTTTTACAAGTTCTTTCTCAGAAATGGTATAAATCTTCTTTCACAGGTCCTTTGTAGTTGATTTGAGTATTTATGATACTCAGTAAATATTTCTATCACTGCTCATTCTACTTTTCATTATTTCATATGAATCTTTCCTCTTTCCATGTTTTTCTGAAATCAAATTAGCTCATCATTTCTTATAGCATTCCCCAATTGAAGGGAATGTGCAGTTCTTTGTCACTACAAAGATAGCTGTTTTAAATATTTTAGAATGTATAAATTCTTTTCCTTTTTTCCCTAATCATCTCAGGAAACAAACCTAATGGTGGTACTATTGGATCACAGGGTATACACAACTTTATAACTCTTATGTGATAATTCCAGATTGTTCTCCAAAATGACAGTTCACAGTTCCAGCATTAGTGAATTTTTCCATATTCCCTCCAACATTTGTTGCTTTCCTCTTCAATCGATTTAACCAATCTGATAAGTATGAGATGATATCAGAGTTGTTTTAAGTTGCATTTCTCTAATCAGGGATTTGGAGCATTTTTTTCATGACTATATAGTTTTGATTTCTTCAAACACAAAACCATGTGATCATATTTTTTGACATTTATCACTTGGGGACTGATTCATTATAGATGGACAAAGTTCTTTCTTTAAACATTTGAGATGGGAGACTTTTATCTGAGAAACTATAAAAATGTTTTCATCATTTTCTGCTTTCTTTCTACATTGGTTTTATTTGTACAAAGTCTTTTTTTTTGGGTTCCTTTTTTCTTTTTTTAGATTTTGTTAATTTATTTACTTTATCCATTTGCACATGCATATTTTCAAGTTACAAAATTTACTTCCACCCTCTCTTACCACCCCCCCCCAGTGGTGAACAGTCAGGTTAGCATTGCACCATACATATTTTGATAAACATGTTTACAGATTAATATTAATTATTTTTGGTGTGAGGAATTAGGATTAAGGGAAAGAGATAATTTTTATAAAATGTTCATCAGATTCTGAAGGGTTGGGGTTTTTTTTTTTGGTTGTGTATGTTTTGTTTTGTTTTTTCCCCTCAGGATGGGGACAACATAGTCCATAGCTAGTCTAATACAGTTGTCCTAGCTCTCTGAACTGCTGAGAGGAACTGCTTCCATCAAGTTTGTTCTCACAATGTTGTCATTGATGTGTACATTGTTCTCTTCGTTCTACTGCACAAAATCTTTTTAATAAAATCAAAATTATTCATCTTATACTTCAAAATGTTCTCTATCTTTTTTTATGCATTCATGCATTACTCTCCTATCGGTAAGTCTGATAGGTAACATATTCCATGTTGTTCTTGTGGTTACTCCCTTTATATCTAGGTACCACGTATCCATTTTGATCTTATCTTAAGAAATGGTCTAAGAAGTAGTCTATGCCAAATTTCTATCAGATTTCTTTCTAGCTTTCCCAACAGTTTTTACTAAATAATTAATTCTTATTCCAACATCTTAGAGTTTTACATTTATCAAATATAATGTTACCATAATAATTTGCTACTGTTGTGTATATCTAGTCTCTTCCATTGATCTACCTTTCAGATTTTTGACCAATACCAGATAGTTTTGCTAATTACTGCCTCATAATAGAACTTAAAGATCTAGTATTGCTATACCTCCTTTCTTGACATATTTTTAATTAGTTCCTTTGAAATTCTTGATCTTTTGTTTTTCCAGATGAATTTTTTATTATCTTTATTAGGTCAGTCAAATAATTTTTTGGTAATTTAATTGGGATAGCATTGAATAAATAGGTTAGTTTAAGTAGAATTGTCATATTGACTCTGCCTAGCCATAAACAATTAGCATTTCTCCAATTATTCAAATCTGACTTTATTTTTATAAAAAGTGTTTTATGATTACTTGTGTAATTGCAGTTTTGTTCTGGGAAGCATTACTCCCTGGTGTTTTATGGTGTTTTATGATGTTTATAATTATTTTCATTGTAGTATCTCTTACTATTTCTTATTGCAGGGTCTTGTTAGTGATATATGGAAATGCTACTGATTTATGTGTTAATTTTATATTCTGCTACTTGGCTAAAGTTATTGTGTTCACTTACTTATAGTTGAATCCTTAGGATTTTCCCAGCATATCATATTGACTGCAAAAGGAGATAATCACCTCATTGCTCAATCTGATTTCTTCACATTCCTTTTCTTCTCATTGATATTATTTCTAATACTATATTGATTAATATTGATGATAATGGGCATCCTTGTTTTACTCCTGATCTTATTGGGAAGACTTCTAGCTTATCCCCATTACAGATAATGCTTGCTGATGTTTTAGATAAATGCTTCTTACCATTTTAAGGAAAAATTCATTTATATCTATGGTTTCAAGTGTTTTTAATAGCAATGATTATTCTGTTTTGTCAAAAGGTTTTTCTGCAGCTATTGATTGATACAGTCACTTTTATTATTGTTATTGTTATAATCAATATGTTTAATAGTTTTACATATGTTAATCCCTTCATTCCAGGTATAAATCCCACTTGATCACAATGCATAATCTTTGTACTTTATTGTTGCCTAGCTAGTGTTTTATTTAGGGTTTTTTCATTCATTTTAATTAATGAAATTTGTCTATAATTTTCTTAGTTTTTGCTCTTCCTAATTTAGGTATCAGCACCATATTTGTTTCATAAAAGGAATTTGGTAGGACTCCTTCTTTGCCTGTTATTCCAAAGAATTTATTTAGTATTGGAATTAGTTGATCTTTCAGGATTTGGTTTTCTTACACACTATTTTATTAATTTTACCTTTAATTTTAAAAATTTTCAACTTGGCCATTTAATTGGGAATTTAAATTTTTTTCTCTAGTTTTAAAAATTGCATTTTCAGCAATTTAGAAATATAAATTTGCTTCTGATTAATGCTTTTGTTGCATCTCATAGGTTTTGATATTGTCTCATTGTCATTCTTTTTAATGAAATTAATGAAGTTTCCATAATGTATTCTTAACCCTTTTATATTTAAGATTTGGTTATTTTCCAATTAATTTTTAATCTGAGTTTCCATGTTCTTATTTAATATAATTTTTTGCATCGTGATCTGAAAAGAATGAATTTAATTTTTATGCATTTAACTATAAAGTTTTTCCTGCCCTAACATAATTGTTGCTTTTTGTAAAGGTACCATATACATAAAGAAAAAGTTATAGTCCTTTTTTATTCTTACTCAGTTCTCTTCAGATATCTATCATATTCAGCTTATCTAAGATTCCATTCATCTTGTCTTACTTATTTTTTTGATATGATTTATCTAGTTTTAAGGAGGGGAAGGTTAAAATTTCCCTCTGTTATAGTTTTACTATCTATTTCACCTATAATTCATTTAACTTTGCCTTTAAAAATTTAGATATTAGAGTATTTGGTGCTTATAAGTTTAATATTGGTATTGCTTCATTGTCTAACTTATCTTTTAACATTATGTGGATAATCTGTTTATCTCCTTTAATTAAGTTTATTTTAGCTTTAACTTTGTCTGAGATCATGGATTGCCACCTCTGCTTTTTTCTTTTTTTCCCCACAATAGCTATAGCATAATAAATTCTATTCCAGGCTGTTATTTTAATTTGTGTATTTTTTTTAAACAACATATTGTGGGATTCTCATTTTCAATTCATTTTGTTACCCATTTCCATTTTGGGGGTGAAATACTCTTATTCACATTCAGAGTTGTAATTACTAGTTATATATGTCCCTCCATAGTATTTTTCCCTCACTATTTATCTTTTACCTTATCCCTATTTGCTGATCTAATTTACTTCTATCCACTGTCTCCCTAAAGTTTACTCTTTTAAAAAATCCTTACCTTATCCTCTCTTTCCACCTTCCTACTTCTTGATCTACACTTTACTAAAAGTCCCAATCTTAATCTGTTCCCCCCCTTAGTGTCCTTTTCTTTCTTTTTTTATATATTTAGAAGACTTTTATACCCTATTTCCTCCTTAACCTAGATAGGATGGGAAGAAAATTGCAGTACTATTGTCCTCCACTCCTGCTTCAACTGTAACACTTCTTCCATTGATGCTTCATTTGTATAATTTATCTATGATTGGATTCTTTATCCTTTGCTTACTCATTTTTATTATTATAATCATTTGTAAATGGCTCATTATTGTAATTACATGTGAAGGATGGTGCCTCAGGCTTCAGGTTTGCCATACTGTTTTTTTCTAAACTCTGTCTGGGAGCTAGACCTGGGGCACTGCTCTCCACTCCTGAACTTGGGCTGGGGTCCCCAGCCACAGAAGTCATTGCCCAATGGTCCCTCTCAGTACTGCACCCCCCCCTTTTGCTGAGGCATTCACTCTCCTATGAGTGCCCACAGCCAGCAGGGTCCCTGCTGTCTCACTCACTGAACCTGTGCTTGTTCCTTTTTTCCCACAGTCACAGCTTGGGTCTGCCTCAGGTCAACACTCCTCTGCCTGACAGCCAGAGATTGTGGAGTCTTCCCTCAGTCCTCCCCCAGTCTTCCCCTGCTTAGTTGTTACACCCCCCACCACTTTCTACATTTCTGTGGTTGGAGCCTACCTGCTCCTGTTGTTTGTTGATGCAGTATTTGCACTTGAACTGGGCTGGGCCTTTGTTTGTGGAGGTTAGGTTTCCTAAGTCCTGAGGCTGATCCAGGATGTCTTAGGAGGATTTAACTTATATCTACCTGCTCCTCAAAATCCCCTTTTGGCAATATTTTTTATTGTATTTGTGTAGAACCTTGGAGAACTTGCTGTTTCCTATCTTACTTTGTCATTTTCCCAGTATCCTATTAAAGCACTAATTCTTTTATTTTGTTCTGTACCAGGAATTTTGTATACAAATATAAAGATGCTATCCCTGTCTTCAAAGAATTTATAATAGGCTAATAGGAATTAGACAAGTACCTAGATAACATTAAAATGAACTTCAATTTGTTAAGTGTATTGGAGGGTTGAAAATTTCAGATAGAAGTATCTCTATTAGACAAGGGAGATCAAGGATGTCATCACAGAGGACATAGAAACTGAGTTGGAGCTTTCTTCCCTATTATATCTGAGAGTATTTAAGTATTTTAAAAACTTTGAATAAAATCTAGGATTGACAGTTTTTAAATCAATGACCGAATTTTACAGACATTTTCAGGTCAGAATTGGTATACTACTTACATAGGCACTATCCAACCTTTCATTTTCTGAATGATATTTGAAAAATCATAAGTGTGCAAAACAGTTTTTATCTTAGGGATATCCTTATGAAACTTTCTTTAATTGGATTTGAAAATGCATGTCTTGCAAATCTAAGTGCCTCAAAAAAATTATAGGATATGGCTTTATAAAAGACAAGAAAATTATTAGATCATGGGATTTAAAGCCACAAGGGTTCATTGAGGTCATCAAATCCATCTCATTCATTTTCTTTTTTTTATTAACATTTTATTTGTTTTTCAACTATATATACAATAGTATATATATACATACATATATATTTATCTATATATATCTACGTATCATTTTTATAAGATTTTGAATTTTACAATTTTTCCTCCCCCGCCCCACAGAAGGCTGTCTGACAGTCTTTTACATTGTTTCCATGCTATACATTGATTGAAATTGAATGCATTATAAGAGTAAACATAACCCCCTCCAAGAAGAGGAGAAACCTCAAAAAATAGAGAGAGAGAGAGAGAGAGAGAGAGAGAGAGATAATGTACTTCAGCCTGTGTTCAGATTCCAGTGGCTCTGTCTCTGGGGTGAGGTGCCTTCTTTATCATAAGTCCCATCAGAGAGGTTGCTTCAATATTTTTCCCACAGCTGTTTTTTTCTAGCTTGTACCTCCACTCTATTCCTCCCCACTCTCATTTATTCTATTTTCTCTCTCCTTTCATCCTGGCCCTGTCCAAAAGTGTGTTGTATCTGAGTACCCTCTCCCTCGATCTTCCCTCTCTTCTATCACCTATTCCCTCCTTCTCCCTCCCCCCCATTCCCCTTTATCCCGTCCCTTTCTTCTCATATTTTTCCAGGGTAAGATAGATTTCCTCACCCTATTATGTGTGTATGTTATTTCCTCTCTGAGCCATTTCTGATGAGAATGAAGGCTCACTCATCCCCCCTTGCCTTCCCTTTTCCACTCCATTGAAAAAGCTTTTTCTTGACTCTTATGTGACATTTCTTAGCTTCTTCTTCATCTCCTTTCCCTTCCTCCCAATACTTTCCCTTATCACCCATTGACTCCATCTTTTTACAATATTATGCCATTATATTCTGCTCCTTCCTATTTCCTGTCTATATATGCTCCTCTAACAGCTCTTATAAATGAGAAAGTTCATGAGTTATCCATATCCACTTCCCATGCAGGAATACAAATAGTTCAATATCATTAAATTCCTCATAGTTAGTCCCTCTCTTCCACCCCCTCTATAGTTCACCAGAGTCCTGTACTTGGAGAGCAAACTTTCTTTTCAGTTCTGGTTGTTTCAATAGAAAACTTTGCAAGTCCCCTGTTTCATTGAAAGTCCATCTTTTCCCCTGAAAAAGGATGTTTAGTTTTGCTGGGTACTTGATTCTCAATTGTAAACCAAGATCTTTTGCCTTCCAGAAAATCATATTCCAATCCCTATGAGCCCTTGATGTAGATGTTGCCAGGTCCTGTGTAATCCTGACTATGGAGCCCCGGTAGTTGAATTGTTTGTTTCTGGCAGCTTTTAGAATTTTCTCTTTAATTTGGGAGTTTTGGAATTTGGCTATAATATACCTGGAAATTTTTCTTAAGGGATCTCTTTGAGGAGGTGACCAGTGAGTGCCCTCAATTTCTATTTTACCCTCTGCTTCTAGGATCTCAGGCCAATTTTGCTGTATTATTTCTTAAAAAATGAAGTCTAGGCTCTTTTCCTTATCGTGGCTTTCAGCTAGCCCAATAATTTTTAAATAATTTCTTCTGGATCTGTTTTTGAGGTCGGTTGTTTTTCCAGTGAGATATTTCACATTTTCTTCTAATTTTTGGCATTTTTGGAAGTGTTTTATTTCTTCCTGATTTCTTGCAAAATCATCAGCTTCTTTTAGTTCATTCTGCATGTGAAGGAGTTATTTTCTTCAGAGAGCTTTTTTAATCTCCTTTTCCAGTTGGCTAATTCTGTTTTTTTAAGGCATTCTTCTCCTCATTTGCCTTTTGTTTTGCTTTTTCCATTAGGCCTAAACTGGTTTTTTTTTTAACATTTTTTAAATTTATTTTTTATTCTCATTTTGTACAAATGTTTTTCTTTACATTAATAAAATATACTTGTTTACAAGTAAACAAAATACCCCTCCCCCCATGAATATAGATAGACTTGCTTGGGCAAAAAAGTAAAGGGGGGAGAAAAAAAATTAAAATTAAAAAAATAATAGTAATAATTGTAGCTATGGCCAGGTGGCACAATGGACCAAGCACCAGCCCTGGAGCCACTAGCACCCGAGTCCCTATCCAGCCTCGTAAACCTAATAATCACCCAGCCATGTGACATGCAAGCCACCCGATCCCCACTGCCCTGCAAAAACCAAAAAGAAGAAGAAAAAAAAAGACCCAAAATAAAATAAAATAGTAATAATAGTAGGGGTGGCTGGGTGGCAGACAGAGCATTGGCCCTTGAGCCAGGAGCACCTGGGTCCAAATCCGGCCCCAGACACCCAATGATCACCCTGCTATGTGGCCCCAAGCAGGCCACCCAGCCCCACTTGCCCTGCACCCTCCCCCAAATAATAAGAACAAAAAATGTGTTTCAGTCTTTGTTCCAACACCATCAACTCTGTCGTGAGTGGATCACATTCTTTATGATAAGTCCATCACAAGTTACTTCCATGTTTTTCCAACCTTGTCATTGCTGATCGCAACTCCCTCCTTTCTTATTTCTCCACTACCATGTACTCTATTTTCTCTCTCCTTTCACTCTGACTCTGCTGTAGGGTAGCTGAGTGGTACAGCAGACAGATCCCTGGTCCTGGGGCCAAGAGGTCCTGAGCCCCCATACCACCCCTTAGGCCCAGAATCCACCTGGCCCTATGGTCCTGGGCAGGCCATCCAATCCCAGGCCCTTGCAAGAAGTAAAAAAAGAAAATGTGTTATATCTGACCACTGTCCCCCCATGGTCCATCCTCTCCTCCTTTATTCACATCCCCACCCCTTCCCCCTGCTCCCCCCTCCTTCTTACTCCAGTTGTCTATACCCCATTAAGTATATTTGCTGTTTCCTCTCCTAGCCATCTCTGATGAGAGCAAAGGTTCCCTCATTCCCCCTTGCCTCCCTCCTTCCATATCATTGCAATAGCTCATTGTAATAAAAAAAAATCTTATTATGTGAAATAGCTTGGACTATTCCCCCTCTCCTTTTTTTCTCCCTTTCCGTTTCTCTTTTTTCTTATTGACTCCATTTTTACACCATATTTTATCTTCGAATTCAGCTTTCTCCTGTGCTTCAACTATAAAAGCTCCCTCTACCTGCTCTATTAACTGACATGGTTCATATGAATATTATCAGTATCATTTTTCTATCCATGCAGTTCATCCTCATTAAGTCCCTCATATTTCCCCCCTCTCCTCCAATCTCCATGCTTCACCTGAGTCCTGTATCTGAAGATCAAACCTTCCATTCCAAAAGGAACCTTTGAAGTTCCCCTGGTTCATTGAAAGTCCATCTTTTTCCCTGGAAGAGGACATTCAGCCTTGCTGGGTAGTTCATTCTTGGCTGCATTCTAAGCTCTCTTGCCTTCCAGTATATTGTATTCCAAGCCCTACGAGTTTCCAATGTAGTTGCTGCTAAGTCCTGTGTGATCCTGACTGCAGCTCCACGATATTTGAACTATGTCCTTCTGGCTGCTTGTAATATTTTCTCTTTGACCTGGGAGTTCTGGAACTTGGCTATAATATTCCTGGGGGTTGGTTTTTTGGGATCTCTTTCTCAGGGGGATTGGTGGATTCTCTCCATTTCTATTTTGCCCTCTGCTTCTAGAATATCAGGGCAATTTTCCTGTAGTAATTCTTTGAAAATGATGTCAAGGCTCTTTCCTGCTCATGAATTTCAGGTATTCCAATAATTTTCAAATTATCTTTACTAAGTCTGTTTTCCATATCAGTTGTTTTTTCAATGAGATATTTCACATTTTCTTCTAATTTTTCATTTTTTTGGTTTTGAAGTATTGATTCCTGATTTCTGGTAAATTCATCAATCTCCCTGAATTCTATTCTTTGTCTGAAGGATTTATTCTCCTCAGAGAGTTTTCTTATCTCTTTTTCCATCTGGCCAATTTTGCTTTTTAAAGCATTCTTCTCCTCAATAACTTTTTGAACTGTTTTATTCATTTGACCTAAGCTGTTTTTTAGCATGCTATTTTCTTCAGCATTTTTTTGGATTTCCTTGACTAAGCTGCTGACTTCATTTTCATGTTTTTCCTGCATCTCTCTCTCCTTTCTTTTCCCAGTTTTTCTTCCAACTCCCTCGTTTGATTTTCAAAGTCTTTTTTGAGCTCTGTCATAGCCTGAGCCCAATTTCTGTGTTTCTTGGAGTCTTTAGATGCAGGAGCTTGTGCCTCCTCATCTTCAGACTGAGTATGTTGATCCTTCTTGGGCTCATTTGCAAAATATTTCTCAATGGTCTTCCTCTTGTTTCTTTGTTCATTTTCCCAGCCTAAGCCTGTTTTTTTTGGGGTGCTTCCTGAGCTTTTGGGACACTCCCACAAGGGTCTCAGTGTGTGAGGTTCTGTCCTCCCTCCTGGTCTGTGAATGACCATAAGCGCCCCCCTCTGCCATGGGCCGAGGTGGGGGGGGCTGCTGTTCTATGGGGGGCCTAGACTGGGATCAGGATCTGAATGTGGTCAGAGCTCCAGAGTCTTGTTCCAGGGGCAGAGGACAGAGCTCTGCAGTCTCTCTCTCTCTCTTCACTCCTCTCCCTCAGCTCAGTGGGCTCATGCCCTGGGGGCTCCTGCTTACCCGCTCTGCTTGCTTCTGTTTCTGGGTCTAGGCTGCGGAAAGACCACGCTGCTGGCTGTGTGCCCTGAGGGCTGGGCTCCACGTGCTCGCCCTGGCAGAGGTCCCCTGCTGCTCCCCAACTCCGTGCAGGTGCTCCCCAGGGTGTAGCCCAAGAGACTCCCCCACTGCTGCGAGCTGCGGCCCCCAGCGCCCTGGGGCTGCCTCCGGGAGTCTGAAGTTCCTTGGCTCTGGCGGGCCACCCCTCTGGCTGGCTGCCCCTCGGCCCGGGGAGCAGAGCCTTTCTGCTCTTTTCCAGGTTACCTTGAGTAGGAGAACTGCCTCACTGGGTCCCTTTGTGGGTTCTGTCTCTCGAAAGTTTAGTTAGAGTCCTTAGTTTATGAGTTTTTATCAGAGAGCTCCTAAAACTCGATCCCTTCATGTCGCCATCTTGGCTCCGCCCCCCTTAGCATTATGTTCTTCAGTATTTTTTGTATATCTTTCACCAGGCTGTTGATTTGGTTTTCATGATTTTTCCTGCATTGTTCTCATTTCTCCTCCCAATTTTTCCTCCATCTCCCTTAATTGCTTTTTTTTTTTTTAGGTTTTTGCAAGGCAAACGGGGTTAAGTGGCTTGCCCAAGGCCACACAGCTAGATAATTATTAAGTGTCTGAGACTGAATTTGAACCCAGGTACTCCTGACTCCAGGGCTGGTGCTTTATCCACTACTCCACCTAGCTGCCCCCTTAATTGCTTTTTAAAGTCTTTTTTTTTTTTGAGCTCATCCATAGTCTGAGCCCATTTTCTATTTCTTTTGAAGGTTTAGGATATGGAATCTTTGATTTTGTCGCCCTCTGAGTATGTGTTTTGATCTTCCATGGGACTAAAGTAATTCTCTATGGTCAGATTCTTCTTTTTCTGTTGTTTACTCATTTCCTCACCCCAAGACAGCACTTCCAAGGCTTTGGTTTTTTTTGGGGGGAGGACACCCCACTGGGACCTTTATTCCTCCAAGGTCTTATGCTCTCTTGCTTGTGCTTTGATGTGTAGATGGGCCCCATACTTCCCTCTACCCTGGAGCTATAAGGAAGGATCTAGTTTGGATACTTAGTATGGAAGCCCAAACTGCAAGATGGATCTGAGTGTAGGCTAGCAGCAGAGTCCTACCCCGAGGGAGAACAGAGGAATCTCTGCAGACTTCCCGTTCTATCTCTTGAGGTACAGGCTGCTTTCTCCAGATCTTGCTGCAGATCCTGCAGCTGGTGCTCCTCATTCCACACTCATTCTGGTGTTAGCAGAGTTTCTCACTGCCCCTTCAAGCTGTTGCCAGCAATCTCTGGGTTGGACTGGGCTGGACTGGGCTGTGCTGTACTGTACTGTGGCCGAAGCTTTTTTCTAACCCCTGGTCCTGGTGATACACACCTTTCCTGCGGAACTTCTAGGTTATCTTGGACTCGGAAAAATGTATCACTCAGTCTTTTTGCGAGTTCTGCCCCTCTAAATTTTGGCTAGAGTCATCATTTGTTGGCTTTTGGGAGTTTTGGGGGGGGCAAGGATTTGTTTTTCTTTTGACAAAGCTTATTTCTAGATAAGAAAACAAAAGAGAGATAGTTACTAAAATAGTTGTAAGGTCCATTTATTACCTTTAAGTTGGTTCAGGAGCTGCTAATTGATAGTTTCAGTGTTCTTCTAATTGATATCTCTAAGTCAAGTTAATTCCCATGCCATTTCATCTCCACATTGATTTTCTAAACTTCATTGAAGTGATTTTCCTTAATTGTAGCTCTGACCATGTTACCAGCTTAGTAAATTCCACTGGCATCCTATTACCTCTAGGATAAACTAGAAACACTTTTGTTAAGATTTTAATGCTCTCCTAATTTAATAAAAATGACAATTCTACCAAAACTAAACTACCTGTTTAGTGCCCTACCAATCAAAATTCCAAAAAATTACTTTAGTGAGTTAGAAAAAGTTGTATGTAAATTCATATGGAGAAATAAAAAGTCAAGAATTTCCAGGGTTTCAAAGAAAAAATGTGCAAAAGAAGGTGGCTTAGCCCTACTTGATCTAAAATTATATTATAAAGCATCAGTCATCAAAACTGTCTGGTATTGGCTAAGAAATAGAGTGGTGGACTAGTGGAATAGACTAGGTGCAGTAGCAGAAAATGATTATAGAAATCTGCTATTTGATAAACCCAAAGAGTACAGCTATTGGGATAAAAACTCTCTTAGATAAAAACTGCTGGGAAAATTGGAAGTTAGTATGGAAGAAACTTAGATTAGACCAATACCTCACACCCTATACCAAGATAAACTCCAAATGGATACAGGATGTAGACATAATAAACAATTTTATAACCAAACTAGAAAATCAAGGACAAGTTTACCTGTCAGATCTATGGAAAGGGAAGCAGTTTATGACTGAGGAAGAGACAGAGAACATCGCTAAAAACGAACTAGATGATTTTGATTACATTAAATTAAAAAGTTTTTTGCATTAGACAAAACCACTGTAACCAAGATCAAAAGAAATGTAGTAAACTAGCAAACAGTCTTTACAACTAATATTTCTGACAAAGGATTCATTTCTAAAATGTATAGAAAACTAGGTGAAACTTTAAAAAAAAAGCCATTCCCCAATTGACAAATGGTGAAAGGATATGCAAAGGCAATTTAAAGATGAGGAGATTAAAGCAATCCATAGTCATGAAAAATTGCTCTAAATCATTACTTATTAGAGAAATGTAAATTAAAGCACCTCTGAGGTACCACCTCACACCTCTCAGACTGGCCAATATGACCAGAAAGGATAATGATCATTGTTGGAAGGGTTGTGGGAAATCTAGGACTATTACATTATTGGTGGAGCTGTGAATTTATCCAACCTTTCTGGAGAGCAATTTGGAATTATGCCCAAAGGACAACAAAAATGTGCATACCCTTTGATCCAGCAATACCACTACTGGGTCTATGCCCTGAAGAGATGATGAAAAAGGGTAAAAACATCACTTGTACAAAAATATTCAGAGCAGCCCTGTTTGTGATGGCAAACAATTGGAAATCAAGTAAATGTCCTTCATTTGGGAAATGGCTTAGCAAACTGTGGTATGTGTATGTCATGGAACATTTTTGTTCTATTAGAAACAAGGAGGGATGGGAATTTAGGGAACCCTGGAGGGATGTGCATGAACTAATGCTGAGTGAGATGAGCAAAACCAAAAAAACACTACACCATAACAGCAACATGAGGGCGATGATCAACCTTGATGGACTCGCTCATTCCATCAGTGCAACAATCAGGGACAATTTTGGACTGTCTGAAATGGAGAATACCATCTGTATCTAGAGAACAAAATGTGGAGTTTGAACAAAGACCAGGGACTATTTAATTTAGGGAAAAAAAACTGATATCTTGTCTGATCTTGCTATCTCTTATACATTATATTTCTTCCTTAAGGATATGATTTCTCTCTCATCACACTCAGTTTGGATCAATGTATGCCATGGAAACAATGTAAAGACTGGCAAATTACCTTCTTTGGGGGATGGGGGAGGGAAGTAAGATTAGGGGAAAAATTGTAAAACTCAAAATAAATAAAATCTTTAAGAAAAAAAAGAAATCATGAGAGGAAAGAGTAGAGTTCAGCAATGTGGGGATGACAGCTCCTTTAAAACCATGTTCATCAAAGCAAAGTCTGGGCAGATAGAATTAAACTGAAATTGACTTTCCTTTAAAAAAAAGATTTTAATGCTCTCTACAACTTGGCCTTAACCTAGTTTTCAATCTCACTAAATATATATTAAATATACAATATACTCTCTTCTTTCATGCTTCAATCCAACCAAATTGTCCTTTTCCCTATTCCTCACAAATGACTTTCCATCTCTTGTCTCCATGTCTTTGTGCCATCCATTCCTGGTGCTTAAAATGTATGTATTTTCTTCCCCTCTGTCTCATAGAATTCCTTTCTCCCTTCCACACACAATTTAGGTGCTAACTTTTACATGAATTCTTTGCTGTTTCCCATAGCTGGTAAATGTCTTTTTCTGAAACTCCCTTGTACTGAACTGTTTATTTATTCTGAATTTACTTTAGTATATGTATTTAATTTCTTATTAGAATGTGAGCACTTTCTGAGGAGAAATTGTTCCATTCTTTGTGTTTCCCAGCATACATAGTTTACTGAACTTAGCACATGGTGGGTATCATAAGAGAAAGGATGATATCTGAATGTTCAAAAGTCATACTTTGTCTGGGGATAATTCAGATATCTAAGTGATGTAGAACAATTAGATAAATTGTAAAATTTATTTTCAGAGCTGACTCTGTTTGGACACTAGGGGGCAGGTGGACCTTTCTGAACCAGTCCCGCTTGTTATTTTAGAAGACTTTTTCTGTAGTCCATTACAGGATTCTTATATAATCTGTTTTGAAAGAAAATGCTTAAATTATGAGTGTGAAAACAGTTATCTGAATCTGTATTTGGCCTATAATTATATTTATTTGTTCCTGTTAATATATTTTTGATTCCATTAAGTTATATAATATTGCCTAGAAAAGGCCTTAGAAATTATCTTCTCTGTAGAATAAAATGAATGCAAGATGAATGTCCTCTTTCAGAAAATTTACTGTAGAATCCTCTTGTGAGTACTTTCTTAAACCTTGGGGAAGAGAAAAAAGGTGAGCTATTATTTCAGGCTTTCAGTCTAGCAGGAAAATAAGACACCAAACACAACTTTTATAAGATGTATTATGTGGAAAATATATAACATCAGAGAGTGATCAAAATAGATGGATAGATAGATAGGTAGAAAGAGAGAGAGAGAGAGAGAGAGAGAGAGAGAGAGAGAGAGCGCGCATTAAATGGTTACTGAGTGTAAGCACTCTATTAAATGCTGGGGATCTAGAGATAAGAAAGGGCCCTGCTTTCTTTTCATATATATATGTATGTATGCATATATATGTGTGTGTGTGTGTGTGTGTACACACATATATTTTATGTTTTTTTCCATTACTACAATTGTCTTGTTGTAAAAGTAAACATAATGCCCCACCCCTCCACAAAGAAAGAGAAATCTCATGAAAAATAAAGTGAGAGAAAAAGAAGTATGCTTCAGTCTATATTCAGATATCATTGGCTCTGTCTTTGGGGTGGATCACATTCTTTATAAGTCCATCAGAGAAATTGCTTCAAAATTTTTTTCCCCACACTTGTTGCTGCCAAATGTATTTCCTTCCATACTATTCCCCCCCAGCCACATTTATTCTGTTCTCGTTCTCTCTCTCTCTCTCTCTCTTTCTCTCTCTCTCTCTCTCTCCTTTCATCCTGTCCTTCCTCAAAAGTGTTTTGTTTCTGACCATCCTCTCCCATGATCTTACCTTTCCTCTAATGCCTGTATTCTCCTCTGCTTCCCTTTTCCCTTTCTCCCATCCTGAAAAGGGCCGTACTTTCAAGGAGTTTACATTGTAATGGTAGAAAACAATATATTATAGGGAAAGGAATGGGGAACATGAACAGAACCAACAGAATAATTTATAATATCAATAGTTTTTTAATATATTTTTATTTCTCAATTACATGGTAAAACAATTTTTTAACATTTAAAAAAAAAACTTTGAGTTCCAAATTCTATCCCTCTATCCCTCCCTTATGCCACCTCCCCTTAGACAAGTAAGCAATCCAATATAGGTGCAATTGCATACAACATTTGCATCTTAATCATTTTATATAAGAAGACTTGAATAAAAGAAAATGAGTGAAAGAAAAAGTGAACTATAACATACTTCAGTCTGTATTTAGGCGCTATTAGTTCTTTTATCTGAAATTTGCTAGTCCTTTGAAATTGTCTTGGGATCATTGTATTTCTGGAGTAGCTAAATCATTCACAATTCTTCATCAAATGCTTTTGCTCTTTCTATGTATAATGTTCTCCTGGTTCTCTTCATTTCATTTGGTCTCAGTTCTTCAAATTCTCTCCAGGTTTTTGTGAAATCATCCTACTTGTCATGTCTTACAGTACAATTATATTCCATTGTACTTATATACCACAGCTTGTCTAGGGAATACCCCAGTTGATGGGCATCCCTTCAATTCCAATTCTTAGCCACCACAAAAAAAAGCTACCATAAGTGATTTTATAATTTAAAAATAAAAATTATAATTTAAAAATAAAAATAAAATTTATTTAAAAAAAAGAATACTTGGCTCAGTTACTCCTGAAATGAATCTTACATCTCATTTAAATAAATTTTATTATAGCTTCTGAGCTCTACTTCAACTAGCCAGATTATTTATTTATACTAGATTTTGGAAAAAAATTAGTTTTGTTTGGATAGGATTTTCAATTTTGTATGAATTGCACTCCTGAGTTGGATATACATGCTTGTGATCTTCTACCGCATTATTATTGTGTGGCTGTCTCCTCTCATCCACATACTTGAGGACTATTAATGACCAGTTATTTAGTTGGTTTTGGGATATTGGTAGTAATTTAGCTGAGACAAGCTATCACATATCTTCCAAATAAGTGAAGAATTTCTTTTCTGTGATTTCTTTTCTCTCTATGATATTTTTCCTTTGTCCATGAACTGCCTTCCTTAATGTCTTCTTTTAGGTGGCATATAGCTGTTGTGAAGCATTTTTATATTATTTTGAAAGATGATACTGAAATTTTTTAAATAGGAATCAAACCCTCAACTATTAGAGAACTGGACCTTTGCAACCCTTGGTATTCTACTCTATAGATATTTTCTTACTTGATTTTACAGAGATAGTATTACATATGAATATTTTTCTGGAATTTTTTAACTTTAAGATATTAGATATCAGGGAAAATTTGAATATAATTCTCCTTGAATCTGAGATGATCTAGAGAGAAGACCACGATGTTCAAATAATTCTATAAGATACTTAAAATGAGACAAAATAATTTCCATTCTTCTCCAATGTAACCTGTCCCTTTTCTAGAGAAGGACAAAAGGGAAAGAAACCTCACTAGAATTAATAGAAAGAATGGTGCTAAGTTTAACAATACTATCAAGAGATATGGAAGGAACAAAAGAAGAAACCATGGGTATTTAGCTCAGAGGGGACTTAAAAGATATAACTGCTTTCAAGTATTTGAAAGACCATCAGATACTTTTCATGGGGCAGAACCATAACCAATGGTTAGAAGTTTCAAGGAAACATTTTGGCTCAACAATATTCTAACAATTAGAGCTTTCCAAACAGTGAATTGAGCTTTTTCGTGACATTAGTAAGTCTCCTGTCATTAGGTTTATTGATCATTCATCTCAGATAGTGATTGATGATGGACTTGAAGAATCACTGATTCTGTTACTCTATAAGGAATAAACTTAGCATAAATACTTTGTTTTAAAATGCAAAAAAATGGTATATGTGCTTGCCAACTCTTGCCTATATATTTAAGATTATATCTCTCCTAGATCCATGTCATAGCACAGGATATCCCCAGGTCTAGTTGGTGTTTTGTGTCTCACCTCGACTTCTTCCTCCATCTGCCTTACTTCTTTTAAATCGTGCTCAGTGCCATCTCTTCTTCAAGTCCTCATCAGATTGACCTAGTTGTTATCTTTGGTTGAAAATTACTTTGTATTATTTTGTAAATTCTTTGTATGTACTTATTGTATATGTGTTGCTACCTCCTGTAGAATGTAAACTTCTTGAGAACAAAAATTACTTTTTTTTTTTAGGCTTTTGCAAGGCAGTGAGGGCAAGTGACTTGCCCAAGGCCACACAGCTAGGTAATTATTAAGTGTCTGAGGCCATATTTGAACTCAGGTACTCCTGACTCCAGGGCCGGTGCTCTATCTACTGCACCACCTAGCTGTCCCCCAAAATTAATTTTTGACATATTCTTAGCATCTAGCATAGAACCTTGAATAAGACAGGTACTTTATGAATATTTATTGAATTAAATTGGATATTCAATTATGTATGTACATATGGGTAAAATATTTGAACCAGAAACCAATTAGTCATTGTGCTTTTGGAAAATTCTTCTAAGTATAGTCTGCATGTTGTAGTAGTAAAGATCAGAGCAAGAGAGAAAGTTAAAAGTAAAAGTAATATTGCTACTGAAGGTGTGGTATTGGTGGTCATGGAAAGAAGAGAAGGAATTAAAGCCACATGATAGAGGAAAAATCAATAAGACTTGCTCATTGGATGTCTTAGAACTCTAAGATTAGAGTATATGACATAAAAATAAATTACTTTTTTAGAATTTAAAAAATCCAAAGAAACATGCCCTCAATCTTATGACATCATAAAATTCATAGTGACACATTTGATTATTATCTGACCATGTGGAATGAGATATTGATAAAGAAATTTTGTTTCATGTTTTCTTCCTATAAGTATTTCTAGCTTCTTCTTATTGCTATAATTTAAGTATTATAAAACTAAATTGTGCTGAATTCTGTGGGAAAAAGTTAACAAATGTGAAAAAAAATACCATGCTTTCTTTTTATGTACAAATCTTGTTTTTCCTTTAAATTGTAAGTTCTGTGATGGAACTTAAACCTGTATTGTGATATATCCTGAATTTTCCACAACTTTAACTCAATATAGTAATAACTTAACAAATATTTGCTGAAAATATTGGTAGAAAAAATTGCTGATTTTCTTTTCATTTTTCATTCTCATCTATAATTGAGAAAAGCATCCTGCAATTTTAAAGTTCTAAGTCAGAAGCCTTTCATGGGAAACCTTTAAATTTAGGAAAATGTATTTCTTTTAACGTTTATAAGATCAATCAGTTCAGTCTTTGTTCCTTTTATAGGTGCCTGTGAAGGAACATTGGCTTGTTCCACCTGTCATCTTGTATTTGAAGAACATATATTTGAAAAGTTAGACCCAGTTACTGATGAGGAGAATGACATGCTTGATCTGGCCTTTGGACTAACAGACACGTAAGATATTAAGACTATTATAGACCTGAATGAGAGTTAAGGGGTGATAAAACCATTTATTTGCAAGGTTGGACACATGAAAATAAGGTCTGTTTAACCACACTCTTTATACTTATAATTTAAGTAGATTGATGCTATATATGGCATTTCTGTTTGCTAAATTGGAATCACAAATATTTGTAAATTTCATTTTTAGATTTCTTAGTATAGTAAATTCTCATTAATTCAAATAATTTATATGGAGTTTTTAAATAATTATTTTGATTGGCTATATAACACATATGTATGCATATATATAGATATACACACACGTTTTTTCTACTTACATATGTAAGTGTTCAGTATAGAATGAACCCAGTAATGGGGCAAATTTTAATCAAGAGAACATTAATGTAATGACTTTTTTAAAGGATTTTAGCAGATACTAATAACTATAAGTAATTTTTATCTGTTCAAAAATCTTGAAACTGGAGTTGCAAAAAAATTTAGAAGGCATATCATTAATGAAATTTTACATAATGAAGTTTTATTTGATGTTTAACTATATGTGTGACTAATCAAAAATCAACTTTTTTCAAAGAAAAATTAGGAGAAGATAAGGGAAAAGAGTCAATTTAAAGAAAGAACAATTTCATCCCTTGTTAGGAAGTGAGACATTGATTGACAGTGGGAAAAGCCCTTTTCCTTTAGGATTTCAAAGTAAAGCAGCACCTGTTGATCTTTAGGAGCCATAATCCCTACCAAATCTTTCTTTTATAAAATAGTCAGGGGGCGGCTAGGTGGTGCAGTGGATACACCAGCCCTGGAGTCAGGAGTGCTTGAGTTCAAATTCTGCCTCAGACACTTAATAATTACCTAGCTGTGTGGTCTTGGGCAAGCCATTTAGCTCTAATTACCTTGCAAAAACTAAAAAAAAAATAAAATAAAATAATTTTCTGTTTATCATATCATGGAGGTAGTCAGTTAAAACTAAAGAGTATGTTTTTTTCTGTTGTTGTTGTTTTTTTTTTTTTTAACAGATCACGCTTGGGCTGCCAAATCTGTTTAACAAAGTCTATGAACAATATGACAGTTCGAGTACCTGAATCAGTTGCTGATGCTAGGCAATCCATAGATCTGGGCAAGAACTCATAAACTGCAGGATTGAGAACATTTTCATGGAATTTTACCTAGATTTTTATAACTATAGTTTATGTAATTAAATGAGAACTTGCCAAATAGAATTTATTGCTATTCCTAGCTTTGATATTTTAATTTTCCTTAAAAACTACTGTATTTTGTAATTCTTAAAAATTATGCAGCCTTTTTATTTTGCTTGAATTTCAGATTGTCCAACAATTGTTATAAAAATTCACATGATATTACCTTATATTTGTGTAGTGTTTTCAACTTTTCAGATTGCTTTTACATTGCCTCATTTTATACACATGTGCTCTATGAGGTAGGTAAGTCAGGTGGTACTGTGACACTACTTGAAATGTGCTGATACAGAGCAGTTGTGATGTGTCCAACTCAGCTAGACTAGGACATAGGTCTCTCGACAACTTGACTTTCTTTAGTAACCTGTTTACCATCAAATTAGAATAAAACAGGAGAAATTATAAATGTTCTAATAAAAATAATTGCTAAATTCATGTTTTAGCAGAAAAATTACATAAGTGCTCAATGAATTGCTTCGTTTTTTTAAGTAAAATGTTAGAACAAATTTGAAAATAATTGCCTCTTAATGTGTGACCTTTTAGAATTATGAACATTTAGGCTAACTTGATCATAGATGCTAGTCTGGTCTTGATCCTAAAAAAAGTTTTGCTACAGATATACTTTAAAGGAAAATGAAATTTTTGGTTCTTTTCTAGGCAGAGCAATATGAACATTTGTAATCTCTCCTAAGTGTTATATTTGTAGTATTCCTTAACAGTGGGATTGAATCCTTTCAACATTCAAACTTTTCTGTAGAAAATTCAGACCTTTTCTGTCTATTTCAATGGACAATGCAATATATACGTTGTATATGAAAGCAAATTGGAATTTTCATATTGCCTTACAGTAAATAAATTCATCAGTAGTTTACACAGTATAGCTTTTGGAACAGAAATAAAACCTTATGAAACTTGATTAATTGAGGGGATAACAAACCTTGATTTAACTAAATGAAATTTTAAAGAAATACAGGATTGTTTTCTTAAGTCACACTTGGCAACATAAACAAGTGTTACTTAATAGTTGTTTCCATATTTATTTAATATGTAAAAATTTGTAGCAATATTGTTAACATATGAATGATGCTTTTAAAGAACTTTAAAAGACGAATTATGTTAAACATTCCTTTCCTAGTCTTCTCTTACTCCACTGATTTGTTTAGCAGTCTCTGTTCAATATCACAGTCTTGAAATGAATTTCAGTCTAAATAAGTAGCTAATTTATCACAAATTCCAAATTGTAGGGTCCAAATTTTAAAAAAGTTTTTTATTTATTTGAGAATCATAGAATCAAAGAATTGGGGAGAAACCTGCAAGGAAATCTCATCTAGCCTGTACCTGAATCATGAATTGCTTTTTATCTGATGCTTGAAGATCTTAGTGATTAATATCTTATTGCTCAGCAATATTTAGGATAACTAATTGTTAAGAGCTATATCTTTATCTTCAGCTAAAACCTTCTTCCTTATAACCTTTACAGTTTTCAGGGCCAAACAAAACAGAATCTTTTACTGATTTTCTTAAAAATCAAAGCACTCCACTTTTAAAATTTGAGCTTTGCATTTATAGAGATAAATTAGTTTTTAAAGACCTTAACTTTGGGGCCTTTCATTCATATCTAAAAAAATCTTGACTGTTTTGATTTTCATTGTCCTCCTGGATTGGTTTGATCTGTTTTCTCTCTTATTTTGAAGCCTCATTTGTGGTGGTTTATTTTGGTTTTATAGAGGTTATTTCTTTTTTTAATTTGTGGTTTCTTCTCTACCAGTGCAATACAGTTGATTTAAATGGAAAGGGCTGGGAGAGATGCACTTCAGTTCTTTTCAACCTTAACTTGTATTTCCTGGCCACTGCTCAATTAAAAACATATTTCACATTGTATGAAATCCTGCCCAATTTAAACCCCACTTTTTCTTCTGCATGCACTAATACATTGAACAAAGCAACATGAATTTCTTTTCTAATGCTGTACTTCTCTAGTGTAATCCAAACCACACAATGATTAGGTTTCATTGGGATGATATGGACTTAGCTTTCCTATTTCAAGCAACCATGTTCCTTCTATTCTAGCTTTGTATCAGGGATAGAATCACATAGTGGATAGAGGACAAACTTGGAAGTCAGAAAGTCTTGCCTTAGACTAATAGTAAATGTGTGATCATGTTACTTAACTTTACAAGTGCCTATGTAACTCTATAAGCCTATAAATTATATGCAATTTACCAGTCTATTAATTCTTCTTTAAAAGGAAAAGTTTGAGATGGGTGACCTGTATGGTCTCTCTCAAAAGTTTTAAATCTGCAATGAATTTGAAATTTGAATTGATGATGGGAGTTTATGTATTGGGAGTTTTTTAAACCAATAAAATCACAAGCCCACACTCAAAAGAATTTATTTTTTTAATTATTGTATGGTAATATTTTAGTCTCAAAGTTAAAAAAAGATAGATTTGATGTATATCATGGATGCTCAGTTTCATGGTGCGATTAAAATTTAACCTCAGAGCAGCTATTTAGCATGAATGTTTTATTTTTTTAGAGTAATAGGGAAGAATGTCTAGTAAAACCTATTAAAATACAGTTTAATGTAATATATTTTTCTTCATTATGACCAAGAATATCTTAAAAATTAAAGAACTATGTATCTGAATAAAGTGTAAAACATTTTTAAATGAAATCACAACTAGATTTGACATACTTTACCATAATTTTTATTGATCAAATGTAGAAGTGTGAATGCAGTTGGGCAGTAGGACTTCTTTTAATGTGTCAACATTTCACATCACACCATGTTATTTTTATCTGAGTTTCTTTGTTTATAAATATCCAGAAACTGAAATTTTGAGATCCAGCTGGCAGAAGATATGTCTAACTAATAGCATACACAGCACATCTCTCCCAAACTATAAGTGGAACATAAATATGAGGTGGAGAAAATCACTTCTCTCAAAACTGCCAATTTTAAGTCTCCAAATAAGTGTTATGATTAACCAGTTACTATGAAGTTAGTTCCTTGAAGTAGTCATCGCCAAATCAGAATCATGTAAGTTTTACTGATCAGAACATTATGAACCCCTAGTTATGCAAACTGGAAAAAATTCCCAAGAAAATCTCAAGTTTACACAATTTCTTCTGTAAAAGTAATACCCATAAAGAAAATTTTTCTTGGAAGAATTTATTTTCTTTTTAAAACTTTTTTTTCAATCAATTAACATTTATTTTGTGTTTTACAAAGGTAGTCGGCTAGTCTTTGCATTGTTTCCATGGTATACATTGATCTAAGTTGAATGTGATGAGAGAGAAATCATATCCTTAAAGAAGAAAAAGTATAATGAGATAATGGTTTTTTTCCCCCTAAAATTGAAGGTAATAGTCTTTGGTCTTTGTTCAAACTCCACATTTCTTTCTCTGGATACCGATGGTATTCTCCATCACAGACAGCCCAAAATTGTCCCTGATTGTTGCACTGATGGAATGAGCAAGTCCATCAAGGTTGATCATCACCCCCATGTTGCTGTTAGGGTGTATACAGTGTTTTTCTGGTTCTGCATCAGTTCATGCAAATCCTTCCAGGCTTCCCTGAATTCACATCCCTCATGGTTTCTAATAGAACAATAGTGTTCCATGATATACATATATCACAGTTTGCTAAGCCATTCCCCAATTGAAGGACATTTGCTTGATTTCCAAGGGCTGCTATGAATATTTTGTACAAGTGATGTTTTTACATTTTTTCATAATTTTTTCAGTGTATAGTCTCAGTTGTGGCATTGCTGGATCAAAGGGTATGCACATTTTTGTTGCCCTTTGGGCATAATTTCTTGGAAGAATTTAAAAAATGACAAGTTTCTGTGTCTAACATGAGGAGTCTTGGACTAGATAATCTCTGGGTTATGTGGTCAGTTCAATTCTATGTTTTGCTTTACAGTAATGCATGACATAATTAATCTTAAGACTGTTAATGAAGTCATTGTCAGTTCCATTACTGCAAGCTTAAGACAGGAACTTTGTGCTTTCACTTTCTAGCTTATAAAAGTTATTCATATGAAACATGTTAAATATATTTCAAAAATGGAGTACAACATAGAATATTGGAATTGGAGCCAGGAAGACCTGGGTTCCAATCACACCTCAGTCACTAGCACTCTGACCTTAGCAAATCATTATCCTCTTACAAATGCAGAGATTTGCATTTCGTGACCTCTGAAGTTCTTATCAGTTATAAATCTGTGATTTTGTGCTCTAAATATGCTAAAAAAATATTTTTTTGTTTGATTTCTTTGTACCAGAGCCTCAGAACTTATTTTTATTTTTGGCTTTCACTGATAGCTATTAGTTGATAAGTTTTAGAAAACTTTGTTAAGAGATATAGATAGATAATACTCTTTCCCTTGACAATCTCAATCAGGGAGCATTGATTGGTATTTATTATATGCTAGACAAAGGGCTAAGTGCTGGGCATACAAAGAAAGATAAAATATGGTCCCTGCCCTTGAGGAGCTTGCATTTGAATGGGAGAGATAATATGAAGCAACTATCATCTCTACTTAAGAAACTACTAAATCTATTTTTCTACCTGACTTCCAAACCTGTATTTCCAACCATCCAGTGGACAAAAGCCTATAGCACCCCAGACTTAAGGTCAAAACCAAATTTATCCATTCCCGTCCTCTTAAACCAAATCTTTTTTGACTGCTATTTCCTTCATTCTCATGGGTCATGACCTACACTTGAAACCTGGTATTAAATGTGAATTCAAAAAAATCTGTGGGAAGATAGAGGAAATGGTGCAGAAAGAAAGAATGAATACAATTATTTAGAAATAACAAAACATTACAAGTTTGAAACAGAAGAGGACACAAATTAATTTATCATTCTATAGTTTCATAAGAATGTGATGCATAAAGATTTTGTAGTTTTATTTCTCGTTTTGTTTGGTCATTTTTGTTGAGATTATAATAAATCTTTGCATAATATTTATGAATTTTATAATTATTGGTGTCACCTTTGATTCTGTTCTCCTTCATCTCATAGCTCATAAATTACCAAGCCTTGTCTTTTCTACCTGTGTAATTTATTTCTATTCCCATAACCACCTTCCAACTTCAGGTCTTCATTATCTGTAGTGCTGCAAGTGTCCCAGCTTTTTCAACTAGTCTTTTCCCTTTCCTCTTCTAAGTCACCCCCGATATGCTTTAAACAAACTTTTTCACATATCATACCTTCTCAATACTTTCTTGTATTGCCTACACATAGTTGGTTGGTTCTTGTCCTTCATTATCACAGAAGACCAAAATGATATCTCTGTGTTAGAGACAAGTTACAGTGTGACTGATCAGACTAACATGAGCTGGGAATGCTCTACCACCAGTCAGGCACAAATAGTCCTTGTACTGGAGTGGTTACTCTAAACTTATGTATCTCAAGGTTCCTTTGAGGTGCTTTAATTTTGCTTTGTTCATAGAGCACAGCACCTTCTCTGATGAGGGCACATCCTGTGCCACTGTCTCCCATGATGTACAATCTTAAGTTCTTAAGAGACCTTCAGAGTGTGTTCTGATCCCTCTGTGAGCATTTTCCCTGTGTGAGTTCTCCATAAAAGTCTTTCTGACAAGTACAACTGGTGTTCAAACAACATCATAGTTGTGTTCTCTGTAGTAATGTTTGAATGCTTGAGAAAGAACCTCAATGTCTGGTATCTCATCAGCCAGCTGATTTTCAAAATCCTCCCAAGACAATTTTAATTAAAGTGATTCAGTTTCCTGGCATAGAGCTGGTAGACTGTCCAGGTTTCAGGCATAGAGCAATGACGTCAGCACAGCAGTTCTGTAGTCCTAAGACTTCTCTCCCACACTTTGGAGTCTCCCAAATACTGAACTAGCTTTGACAATGTGTGTGTCAATATGTAAGTCCCTGGAAAGGACACTGCCAAGGTAAGTGAACTCATCATAGTATTAAGAACTTCTCCATTTGCTGTAACCAGTGGTTCCACATATGGATGGTGTGGTGCTGGCTGATGGAGGCCCTGTGTTTTCTTGGTGATAAGTGTTAGGCCAAAATTAGCACAAGCAGCAGAGTATCGATCCAAAACCTTCCACTATTGTCTACACCCAGTAGTTACTTAATAAGTATTAACTGAATTTACTGACTTTTCATTTCCTGATGATTGTCTCAAGTAGTTTGGTATTTAAGGCACTCCACAACCAGGTGCTTCCCTACCCTTTCACTGTATGCCATTCTATTCCCTTCTAATGGTGATATGCTCCAGCCCTGGTTCACAATGTTATCTAGTTTTCATGTTTTGCTTGTGTCCTTAACTATGCATGTAGTTATCTCTGCTCACTCACATTTCTGTCTTAAAATTGGTATTTAAGAGTTAAGTAGGTAGGAACTTTAAGAATATGAAGTTTTCAAAAGAATCATAAACAATAAATGACCAGTTGAAAACATATCCCAAATATAGGAGAGAAATACAAATTAAAATTACTCTGGTTTTCCCACTTACAACTTTGCAGAGGTGACAGAAGTTGGAATTGGAGTTACCTTGGAAAGGTATGCACACTAACACTGCTGTTGGAACTGAATTGTCCCAACCATCATGGAAAACAATTTAGACTTGAGGGCAGGGAAGTGGAGCCTAAAGTTTCATACCTTTTGATCTAGCATTGGATATATCTGTCCTAGGGAAGTCAAAGAGTGAATAAAACAAGAAATTCAGTTTATATTAAAATATTCAGAGCACTTTGGTGGTACTGAAGAACTGGATAGAAGTGGGGACTTATCAAATGGGAAATGGTTGAAGAAAATATAATTGAAATGAAATCTTGTTCAGTATGATTATAAATATAAGGAATTCAGAGAAACATGAACTCTTTGAACTGGTTAAAAGTGAACTAAGTAGGGCTTGAACAATAATACAATGGTAAGTATGATTGAATGAAAAGTTTAAAACAAGGAAATGCAGTTGGGCAATTGAAAAGCCAGAATGGTCCTAAAAACAGCTAATAAAACAAGCTTCCTTCTGATGCTGGGAGTTATGGACATAGGTGTAATTGGAAGCAAATTTTGTAGTCTTTTACATTATTAAATTCTGAGTGGGGAATGTGTAGAAGGAAAAGTAACATTTTTTTACTAGACAGCGATTTCCTTTTATCTGCTCCTGTGATGTAAATTGACTCCTATTATCCCACTGTTAAATGTAAATTCAAAATCTCCCCTCATTCTTCCTCCCCCTCCCCTTTACCTGATTTCAGTCATGTAAAGGGGGAGGGATGTCCTGCTTTGCCTTGTTCTCTTGATGCTTCTATGCCCAGGGAGTTGGCAAGACTATAAAGTCTGACCTGGATTCCCCATGTGGTGTGCAGACTTGCTTGAGTCTCAGCCCAGTCAGCTCTCCTGGTTGTCTCTCCCCATGGCTCTGTCTCTGTCTGTCTCTCTCTTACTTGGAGAAAAAGGTTTTAATATATAAACATTTTAGGCTTGTGAAAATAAATTCTAAACTTTCAACTCTAGGGCTAAAATTTGAATTCTTTCACTTGTGAGAACCTTAAATCCTAACTGGCTACCTCAATCCTTTGGCATCACTTCTACTTGATAAAGAGGCCGGGTACTACTCAGACCAATTGCATATTTTGTCAGTGACTCTATTGGGGTAAACTCTTGTTGCAAGGGTGGATTGTGTGTCTTTGTGAAGAGTGGGGTGTTGACTAATGTAAAAATAAAAGCCTAATTAAAGTGTCTTTGTGAAGAGTGGGGTGTTGACTAATGTAAAAATAAAAGACTAATTAAAAAATTGCGTATCAGTCTCCTATGAAGCTTTTTCCAATTCACCTCTTAGGAAATCATATTTCCAATGGTTTGTGTTTTCATCAATATGAATATTTGTCCCTGTTGATTCTTTTAATTTCTTTTATATTGAAAGTAAATCAATGAGATTACATTTGAATCCTAACAGCATTTGTTTAAGACTTAAAAGAATTATAGCAATTCAACATAGATATGGTTCACATGGTGTTTGTTTGTTCAACATTTAATGATTGCATACTGTGTCTGACATTGTTACAGGTACAAAAAGTGCAAAGACAAGGTGAGGCAATTTTTGATTCCTCCAAGGATTCATTTAGTACATTCAAATGATGGAGCCAAAAGGTCATCAAGTCTTCCCCTCTCCAAACTTTTCTCCACACAGCTGCTAGAGCAATATTCCTAAATCACAGAGTGACCTTGTCACTCCCATATTCAGTATTAACTCTAGAGGCTTCCTCTTACCTCTAGGATCAAAGGCATATGACTCTTTAGCATTTAAAGCCCATCACAAGTCTGGCTCCAATCTATCTTCCAACACCTTGTGCACTGTCCAATATAATAATAATAATAATGATGATGATGATGATGATTGTCCTTCATTCTTGAAGAATATATGACATCAGGGAGGTGATGCTATGACAAGCACATGAACTAGATTTGACTGAGGGGGCTATGCTAAGTCACCAGCCTCAGTTTCTCTTCCAGAGCCATCTGGGTCCAGTAGCCAGATATGAATCAAGGCAACTGGAGATGGCCCTGGATGTGAGGCAATCATAGTTAAGTGACTTGCCCAAGGAAACATAACTAGTTAGTATCAAGTGAATGGGGCTGGATTGGAACTCCTGTCATCCTGACTCTTAAGGCCCAGGCTATATCCACTGTGCCCACCTAGCTGCCCTGCACTGTGCAGTACAACCAAATTGGCTCTCTTCCTCTTTTTCACGTAGTATATCTAAATTGATGTTTATCTGGTCAGTCCTCTGCTGTTCCCTTGACAAGAAATCTTGAATCCAGGCTGCTTATTTCTGGAGGCAGTCAGCCACAGCTGTCATGTCTCAGGGTCAGATGTTTAATAGGTTTGCTTCTAAATTATGGAGCCAAGTTTTTTTTTTTTAATTTTTTTCCTAAATTACATGTAAAAACAATTTTAGCATCATTTTTTTTTCAAATTTTGAGTTCTAAATTCTCTCCCATCCATTGAGAAAGCAAACAATTTGACATCAGTTATACATGTGTAGTCATGTGGAGCTGAATTCTTAAAAGTTTTCCAAAAGCATTGTCTTTTCAAACATGACTTTTTCAAATATTGCCCTTTACTCAATAACTTATATGGTTTATACCATTCTTTTTTTTTAAATTAAAGATTTTATTTATTTTGAGTTTTACAATTTTGCAATTTGCCAGTCTTTACATTGTTTCCATGGAAAACACTGATCCAAATTGAATGTGATGAGAAAGAAATCATATCCTTAAGGAAGAAACATAAAGTATAAGAGATAGCAAGATCAGACAATAAGATATCAGTTTTTTTTTTCAAAATTTAAGGTAATAGTAGTTTATGCCATTTTTGTTTTTAGGTTTTTGCAAGGCAAATGGGGTTAAGTGGCTTGCCCAAGGCCTCACAGCTAGGTAATTATTAAGTGTCTGAGACCGGATTTGAACCCAGGTACTCCTGACTCCAAGGCTGGTGCTTTATCCACTACGCCACCTAGCCACCCCTAGTTTATGCTATTCTTAAGGAAAAATTCTTTTTTTTTAGAGCAACCTCAACCACTTGATAATAATATAATACAAACATAAGTAATACATCTGATGTGGAGAAATATGAATGTAGTAGAAAACAAAATCTAATCTTTTAATGCTGCTAAGGGTATGGAAAGGTCTTTGCTCTTGAGATGTAAATTGATGTCTATTATTTCATCGTTTAATGTAAAATTTGTTTCCTGTCTCTTCATTTCCAACACCCAGTCTTCAACCCTCTACCTCATTTGGTGGGGGGGGAGTTTCCCTTTTGTCCTCAATACCCAGAAAAGAGTAAGGCTATAAAACCTGAGCTGAACCTCCTCTCCAGCTGGACCTCTCTCTCTGGCCCAGTCAACTCTCTCTCTCTCTCTCTCTCTCTCTCTCTGTCTCTCTCTCCTTATCTCCCTCTCAAGGTCTCTATCTAATCTAACCAAGCAACCCTGCCTAGGCTTCTAGGCTTTTGTTATTCATTTTCTCTGTAGTGCTTGTTGACCCCCCAGGAAGAAAAGTTTAACCTTTTAACTTTGCTATATTTCATAATGAAATCCTGACCAGTTTTGACATCCCAGAGAGCATGCAAATTCTTTTGCTTTTCAATGGCCCCCAAATTCCTATGTTCATCTGGTGACCCCAAAAATTCCAGCAGCAACATATCTACATAGGTAGAACTGATCTACTTTTCTCCTAATGTCCAGTCTTGCATATCCAACTGCCTACTGGACATCTTGAATAGGATGACACATCCAAAACTGAACTCTTTATCTTTCTTCCCAAACCTCCTCTCTTCCTAACTCTCCTGTTACTATCAAGGGTACCACCATCCTAACCAATAACCTGTTCCTGCAACCTAGGTATCATCCTCATTGTTTATATTCTGTTGTCAAGTGTTGTTGATTTTTCCCTTTACAACTTTTCTCATATGTATGTATGTACATATACATATCTGTGTATCTTTACATGTGTTCATGTATGTATGTGTGTATAAATATGTCTATTTCAGTCATCTTACAATTTAACTCCTCCCTCACCAGCCCTCCCCACCTTCCCAGACACACCCCTGATCCAGTGACTAGGCCTTGCACAAAAGACTTCTGCCTCCAGACATTTCCATTTGTTGTCCCAGTTTGAAATTCACTTTTTTCACCTTTGACTTCCTTAACTTCCTTCAAGCCTAGATAAAATCCCACCTTCAACAAGAAGCCTTTTCCCGTTACACATTGCTATTTCTTTCACTCTTTTATCTCTAATTCATCCTGTTGTACAGTATGCAAACAGTATTTCTAGTTTTGTTTTGTTTTTCTTTGCTTTTTCTTTAACAATTTAATAAATGCTTGTTTACAGACTACTAAAGCAAGAAGAGAATGAATGTTACAGACATAAGAGTTCCTCAAAGGCCCTCTCAGGCTTTGGTTGGCCAGTCAGAGACTATTACATGCCAACCACATTTGCATATAAAAGGATCTGGACTGAAGGTAGCTGGTAAAAGAGTTAATCCTCTATGCTTTGCTGTTCTCTGGCCTATTCATTTACATTGGAGAATGGAAATGGTTTAAAAATCCTCCCTAAATCCTGAAGTTTTCCTTCCTCAGGGAGACTTTGGGGAACTGTAAACCTCAGAACTGTTTGGTAGTTATTGGACAAATAACCCTCACCTATTTTATAATCTAGTCTCCAGAGATTAAAATTAAGAGGTATATGGAATTCTCATCATCACCTAGAACCATTTTTTTCTATCAAGAATTTCTTTTGGCAGTCTAGGAAAACCTACAGAGCTTTTCTCTAGGATTTTTAAATACATAAAATAAAATGCATAGGTTACAAAGGAAGTAAATCATATCGAAATATATATATATATATATATATAGTATGTATTGATTAAGTAATATATAATAGTATGATAATATAGTATTTATATATTTGTTTATATAAACATACATATGCTATAAATGTGTGTGTGTCTATATATATGTGTGTCTATATATATATATATATAAACTTCTGACTTCTAAAGGGATGTCTTATGAATACCTCAAGCTTGGAGACCTGGACATTGCATTCAAAGAAAAGATTAAACCTGAGGACACTAACTAGCTTGCTCAGAATACCCAGCTCTTTGGATTGAAAAATGTCCTTGTTGAGGAGCTGAGATGCTCCATAATCTAGTCAGTAAAGTGAGGGGAGCAAGATAAGAGAACCCAAAGGTAGACTTTGAAGAGCTAAAAGGAGGAAATGTACCTATGGACTTTAAACTAAAAGCTCATGTTAGGATCCATCCTTCACTTGAAGATGGCATCTGGTGAAGATTAAACATCCATTTTAGCAGTATGTAAGGGATCAACATTTGGCAGAGATTACATAGTCAATTGAGAAGCTCCAGTGGAACAACATGCATCCAAATAGTATGGAATAATTGGGTGGAAATTATGAGACCAGAAGAGAGTTAGCCAAGTTGAAACAGCATGGTGACATAACTGGAAGTCCTAGCTAGCCTAGCAGTATCAGAGGTATATTTCCCTTTCATAGCTAATATATATATATACACACACACATATATATTTCCTGGGTGTATTCTCATCCTTTCCAATAATGTGTATGCTTATGGGAGAATGCATTGAAGATTATGGTGGAAATGTTTTCTTGTTATTCTTATTATAACACTTCATCAAATGCCTTTTTTGGAGTAATCATATTGTCTACTTGACTATTAAAGGGAAACACTTTGGTCAGGGATTAGTTAGCTATGGTTTTGTTTATTGAATGAAGATCCAGAGTGTACATTGTGCCTGGGGGGAGCAGTTTGGTGGTGGACCTTCCTTGCATATTGTGGAATATTACCACATTTAATAGAAAGTATCTCTTTTTTTATGTATAACTTTAAAAAAGTTTTATTTGAAGGAATATTATCAATGAGGATTTGAAGGGCATTGGAGACAGTGAAAATACACAGAGAAACCAGTGACACTGAACCACATAGTATATGGTATGATTGGGGAAGATCAGGTTATGAAGGGCTTTGAATCCCAGAGGATTTTATATTTGATTTTGGAGCTAATAAAGAACTAGTAGAGTCCACTGAGCCAAGGGATGATAAGATCTGATAAACTTTAGGAATATTACTTTGATAGCTGAGGGGAGGATAGAAGGGCAGGAAGAGCCCTCTGGCAGAGAGACCAACCAGAAGACTCTGGGTAATATTCCTGGTGTGAGGTGATTATCAGCTGGAGGTCAAACCAAAAAAACTTTCTCTAAATTTAGGTTAATTTTCAGCTGACCAATAGGCATAATCTTTGACATTTTCACATTAAAGCCATACCAGATTCTTTGGACCTGCTAATGTTTGTGCTCTGCTGGCATGAACTTTGAAAACCCAAGTTCTCCCCCAACATGAGAATCAGAATAAACAAGAATCTTCCCAAATGACCTCTTCACACGCTTTACTTCTTTGTAAGTTGAAGATCATTAAATGAAAAACATATGGTGGGAGTATTCTAATGTAGATATTTAAGCTAGAAAAGAGAATTAAGTGTTTTGCAAACTCAGTCTAATTTTCTTTGTATTTAGACATAGGGCAGATGCTACAAAGTTAAGGACACAATTTGCAGCATTTGAATTTAACCCTTTGGAGAACTTTATTAATAATGTTTCTAAGCCCCAAGGTGCTAATTAATATGTCTCTGTGATGCTACACTTAATGTATCTCCCAAAGTGTCTAAATTGCCTTTTTTCTCAGCAGGATCTGGCTAATGAATAAGAAAAAGCACTCAAGAACAGTCATTAAACAGACACTATCTCATAGAAAGTGATTTCATGTGTGGAAAATCATTTTCCCTTCAGGCAACATAGTCCTTTTGTGATAACATTGGACTTGATAAAAAAAAAAGGTGAGCTCTCAAGGTTTATGTTTATTTTTTTAATCTTGTGATAGATATATGCATATACTTTTATACCTTCATTATATAGGCATTTGTAAACATGATGAATTATATAGACATCCATATATCACATATACATGCGTGTGTGCATGTGGACATGCACATACACACATACACTGCTCTTCAAATTAGCTTTGTTAGAGGGGAAAGCAGCTTGGGACATTGTTTTGTTTGTTTTATTACTTAATTTAAAAAATGTTTTATTGATGTTTTATCACATGCACATCATTTCCCAGTATTTCCCCATCACTTGGAATAGAATCCTCTAATGAAATTAAGCAAAACAAACTAACACACTGAATATGTCTAAGAGCATCATTTGTTTTATTCCATAACTTTCACCCTTCTTCAGCCATGATTATTCACAACACTGAGGTTTTCTGATATCTTGTAATATTGTTTTACTTTATATTATTCTGTGTATATTATTCACTTAGTTCTACTTACTTTGTTCTGCATAAGTTGATATAAGTCTACCCAAATTTCTCTGAATTTTTCATGTTTTTCCTTATCAGAATAATTAATATTTGATGATATTCATAAATCACAATTTGTTCAGCCTTTCTCTAATTAACATTTAATTTTTTCCACTTTCTTGCTACTATGAAAGTACTATGAATATTTTTGTATATGTTGGAGCTTTTTAATATGCCTTTGACTGCCTTGGTGCAAATACCTAGTATTGATACTGCTAAGTCAAGGGGTATGAACAGTTTGGTCACCTTATCTATTTTTAATCAAACATTAAATAAATATGGTGAATAACGCTATATAATATGACTTGAAATTTGAAAATGTTATTCCCCATCATTATTACTACTTTTTTCATTTTCCAATTGAGATTATTGACCTGTAGTTTCTTCGGACAATCTTATTATTTTTTCTAATTCTGTAAAATAACCCCTTGGTAATTTGACTGGCATTACACTAAAATCTGTAAATAATTTAAGTTAGTATGACATTTTTGGTAGTCATGAATCAACTATGAACAATGATTTTACCTTTGGTATCTTTTTTTCCAGAGGGTTTTGATTTTTCTGCTTATTTGAGTTCTGAGGGAATTTGAGTGGGATGATACCCAGATATTTCTGAATTTATAATTATTTTGAATGGAATTTCTCTATCTCTTGCTGGACTTTGTTAGTAATACAAAGAAAGGCATATAGTGTTTGTGGGCTTATTTTGTATTCTTTTTAGAAGTTATCAGGTGTTTAAAATAAGATTAAAAATAAGGTTTTTAAAATAATTTCAATATATCTCTGGGATTATCTAAATAAATCATGTTGTCATCTGCATATATTGATAATTTTTCTTCTTCCTTGCCAATCATTATTCCCTTAATTCTTTTCTTCTATCCTGTTGTTAGTCAGAATTTTGATTATATTAAAGAATCATTAGACATCCATACTTTACTTCCCTAATCTTACTGAGAGAGTCTAGTATTTAACTCATATAATACTAAAAACATTTTATATAGTATTGAATTATAATTTATTTTCCCTATGACTATTCTATTCCAATGTTATATAATATTACATGGCATAATATTGGTGTACAGATATATAAATCCATGATTATAGGATTATGTTTATATTTATTATGTTACAACCTTCATTAATGCCTTAGTCCTCACCTCACAAGAGTCCACCATCCTGCTCTCTGGAGGCTTGAGATTCTTTAGATGAAGCCCAAAAATTGAAGACATAACTAGAATCCTGTAAGTGACTACTTCAGGATCATTCAAAATCATAACTGGTCCAGCAAATCCCATTAAATAAGGCATCTTGATGATATTCAGTACTAATCAACCTTTAACACAGCGTAACTGATTTTGTTGGCATGGGGGAGATTTTTTTGGGAGGAATGGGGGTTTTTCAGTTGGGTAACATTTAAATGCAATGTTTCAAAGCTATCCAGAAAGCTCATGTAATTAAGTAGATCTTTCAATTAATATTTCCACTTAATGCATGTAATCATTTTATTACATAATGCATTTAGCAGGATATTACATCATATATATATTATTTAATTCTAACTAGCATTTATTTTTGTCATAGGTAGATAATTTTTTATATTAAAAAAGAACCTTTTATCTTTTTTGATTTTTAGTGCTTTTTTTTTTTTTTAGTTTTTGCAAGGCTACTATGTTAAGTGGCTTGCCCAAGGCCACACAGCTAGGTAATTAAGTGTCTGAGGCTGGATTTGAACTCAGGTACTCCTGACTCCAGGGCCAGTGCTCTATCTACTGCACCACCTGGCCGCCCCTTTCTAGTGCTTTCTAATCTAAAGGATTTCTATATTTTGTCAGTCATTTTCTAAGTCTATTGATATATTCATATCATTGGTATTATTTTTGTTACTGTAACATGAGTGGAATATTCTGTGGAGACTATTTTTTGGAGCATGCACATATATTCCCTGCCTTGTTTCCATCCATAAGGCAAAATCATGGTGGGGAGGGAAGAGTTGCCCATTTATGGCTATTCATGACTGAGGGGCTTGTATTTTACAGTGATGAGAACCCATATATGGACATTGGGCTAAAAGAACTGATGATGCAGGAATTATATAATTCTTAAAGCTCTTTCCTTTGTGGCTTCCAGTGAGTCAGGATTGTTTTGACCTTGAGAGTTGTATGGAGTAAGGGGAAATGGGGACAGGAGACTAGCTTTCCTTTCCCCACTTCTCATCAATGTGGTTGGAGTATATGCAGCTTTAGCCAATGTCCTGAATAGGTAATCTATAGCTGCCATATTCTTTCAGCATAGCCTCTCAGTATATCAGTAATTATCATTCCCCTAAAGACTCAACTGGTAATTAGGTTAATTAAATACTTGTTATTTATTTATTTTTCAGATGTGTCTGACTCTTTGTGACTTTGGGGTTTTCTTGGTAAAGGCGTGGTTTGTCATTTCCTTCTCCAGTTCATTTTACAGATGTGGAAACTGAGGCTAATAAGGTTAAGTGATTTGCCCAAGGTCACATAGCTTGTAAGTGTCTGAGATTAGATTAGATTTGAACTTTTCTGATGTTTTTACTCTCTGGGCCACCTGGAACATTGTATTCAATTGTTTCTGAGTCTTGCTTATCTAGTCTGTTCCATATATATATATATATATATATATAGATATATATATATATATTACTTTTTAACTAGTATCACATAGTAGTAATGATTGTCATTTTATAATGTAATTTGAGAGCTAGTAATGATTCTTCTCTTCATTTCTACTTCTGTTCATTATTTTCCTTGAGATGTTCAACTTTTTCCCTCCTAATGAATTCTATTATTATTTCATATAGTTGTATAAGGTAGTCCTTTAGTAATGGGTTTAGTTTAGCATGAAATCTTGAAATTAATTTAGATAGTATCCTAGTTTTCATTAGTTGATATAACCTTTCCATTTATAGTGAATATCTCCCTTTTACTTGTCTTCTTTTCTAAAGAGATTAAGTATTGAGGCTGTCTTGGTAGGTTAACTCTTAGCTCTGTTATGTATTATGTAGGTATTTAGATTGGAATTTCTCTTTATATAGTTTCCTCCTGATTTTTCCCAAAAAAATACTGTTGATTTAAATAGATTTATTTTGTATGCTGGTACTTTTATTGAAACTGTTAATCATCCTAAATTAATAGTAGTAGATTTTCTGGGGTTTTTATATAATCCACCATTAATCAGCAGATTTGCATAACTCATATGATATTTACATATGTCATTAATTTTCTTCATTTTATGGCTAGCAGTTCTAGGACAATGTAAAATTTTTTTTGGGGGGGACAAGGGTAACCTTTTACCTTGTAGTTGAGAAAGCATCTAGTTTTCTCCTAATTAAAATAACTCTTGCTTTTGGAGCTATACGATTGATTGTATTAAAAAAGAACCTTCCATGTCTGTGTTTTATATGGTTTTTAATGTCAGTTAGTGCTAGATTATTTCCAAAGAGCTTTCCCACCTATGTTGATTGTTATATCCTTGTTGTTTTTGTTTTTATAAGATTATGATTATACTATTCTTTCTCTGAAGGAATTTAAATATAGCAGAACTGTTAAAATAGTTCTTTGGGAAAACTGTCTAACAATATGATAGATAGATAAGAGAGTTGTATTGCAATTGTATACTGTTCTGGTTCCCCTGACCCATCCCCTACATGCCACTGTCATATATGTCCTCAAGGTGGCATGGTTAAAAAGTTCATGAATAGTTAGTGTAATGTAACAATAGTTGGAATTAAGATACTCATAGACTATCCCATAAATTAAAGGAGAATAACAGTTATTCTCAAACTTGTCTTATAAATTAGGGGAGCTTAGGAGCCACTGGAAACTGTCTCATAAATTAAATAATGCCACTTCTTGAAACTGTGTGCTAAATTAGAGTAAACCAAATCGGCCCCTTAGTAATGGCCCTTTGGTCCTGCTAACTGCCCTTATTCTATAAGCTTCAGATAAGTTTCAGCTATGTACAGTAAGATCAGCAAAGTGTTATGCTAATGAACTAAGTCTAAGGTATTGCTGATATGATGAATATATATATTAGTGGCATGGACAAGTGTCAATATGTCCCCACCCTATTAAAATGACATGCTAAGTTCCTGCCCCTTTTCCAGCATTCCAACATTCGCTTCAGATCCATGCTGCTTAGGTGCTTTCAACTTCAATCCATGGTTATATGTCTCCTCCCCTCCCCACTCACTTTCCCCCTTCTGCCGCCCTTCCTTCCCCATCCCATTTCCTGTCCCCATGCCACCTACTTTTGTACTTTCTGTGTCTGTTGCCTTGGTACTCTGTGCCTTATTAAAGTGTGGTTGAAGCATTACTCCTTACTCACTACCATCATAGTCTTTCCGAAAAGATATCCAGAAAATCAGGTATACTTGTTTGCTCCCTCAACCCATAAATTAGATGCACCAGCACTAGACTATAGACTACAGAGTTACATCTATACCTGAATGAGTATGGTAAAAGGAAGTCATGGATAAAAAAGCAAGAATGGGGAGCTGAAGCTTCTGTCCCTTTCCAGGATGAATTTTTTTTTCATTATCTGTGTCACAATAAATGAATTAACAATTCCATAAAGTAATTGTCATTACAGAAGTATAGCTTGGAGGCAGGAAGGCTAGTTAAGAGATTATTATAATGGCTTTGAATGAGGTGTTTTTATGGGAACTATGAAGAAGAAACAGATAAAAGATATTATTAAGTTGGAGAAGCTATAGAACTTGTTGGATAATTGTATTCAGGTGTGGGTTTTGATGCAGAGAGAGCAGTTACAGATGACTTTAGATTATACACTTGGATAAGTGAGAAGATAGTAATATTATCAACAACAATAGAGATCTTAGAGGAATAGGCATGTTTTGGAGAATAGATAATGAGGTCATCTTGGGTATAATGAATTTAAGTCACCAGGGGGATATCCAGGAGGAGGTGAATATTGAACAGGAGGAAATTTGATAGGATGTCCTGATATTTAACTGAGTCGAAGAATAGTTATCTGTGTTTATCTGAGATGAATCCATAGGAATGGACAAATTCACTGAAGTAGAGAATGAAAAGAATGTTGAGAAGAGGAGTAATTAAACAGGTAGACTTATAAGAGAGCAAGTGTCATGGAACCTAAGGTAAGAGAAGACATGCATTTAGAGGTCAAGTCTCCAGTGCTTTAGAGAGGACATTTTAGGTGTTGAGGGAAGTTTTTGGTGACCTGGAAGCTATTCTTGACCTTGAAAAAAAAAAGCTGTTTTACTGGATTTGTTGTATAGAAATTAGGGAAGAACAGATTTGGGAGTGAGTAGTTAAGAAGTATTATAATGGGTACAGATTATTTTTCCTAGAAATTTGTCAGTGAAGGGAAGAGATAAGATGGAACTGAAATTTGTACCTGGGTTAAAGAAAGATTCTTTTTTAAAGTGGTGAAACAGAGCATATTTCCAGGCTGTGAAGAAAGAACTGGTATTTTTTTAAAAAGCTAGAAGCAGCATGAAAAAAATAAGGGAGAACTAATTGATCAAAGTCCTTGTGAAAAATGAGAAGGCCTGAGATCAATAGTACAGTAGAATGGATAGCTTTGTCAAGAAAAATGATCATCTCTGAGATTGATGGGAAGGAAGAAGAAGATGAATGAGAGCTCAGAGGATAAAAGATTAGAAAAGAGTGAAATTAAAAGGGTTCAGATTGGATGATCTCAATCTTTTCAAGAGTGTGAGATCAGATAGACAAGTGACTACTAAGTGACTATCAATGATCACTGTGGGGTCAAGGATAAATAGAGTTGACTAAAATATTAGAAGCAATCTGTTTGAACCCTTTAATTTTACAGGTGTCGAAACTAAGGAGCAAAGAGGTTATGTAATTTGACCAAAATCACAGATTGTAGTAAGTGGCAGAGTCCAGTGTTAATCCCAAGACCTTTGACTGGATGAGAACTCTTTTTCACAACTCCATACTATCTCCAAAAAAACTCTACAGTTACACCCCCCTTATCAGGGTGAGATTGAGCCAAATCCTCAAACTTCTTTTAAAATTATATTTTTATTTTCTTAATCAGAATAAATCTGCATACATATCTCTGAAAACAGATTTCCACATTAGACAACTCCAAAACAAACTGATGTCCCAGATTTCTTCTATTTTTATTCCACTGCAGACTATAGAATAGACTAGAAGTTAGAACTGAGAAACTATTCAACCCCCTAGGACCTCTGCCTTCATTAGAGCCATCCCTGTGGTAGATAATGGCCAGACCCTTTCTCCAATGTCTGTAGACTTCTCTGTTTTCCTATGTCAACCTGACTGAAAATGTGACTCATTTTTTTTAATGGATTTTCCCATCAGAATTCAGGTTGGTACATTTTCTAGATCTAGTTTCTCTCTCTCTCTCTCTCTCTCTCTCTCTCTCTCTCTCTGATGAAGGGGAATTACAGAGGGAACTTGCTATAATTCTTCCTGCTACTATACCATCTTGGTTCCATCTCCCCAAACATTTTGTTACACTTTACTTTGCCAGATAATTAAAATTTTCAGAACAATATGCTTCTATTTTATTTCCTAGTTTTTCAAAGTTTATAAAAATGAAAATAAACACATTCCTGTATATAGGGACATAGTGGAGAGGTGGCTTATATGCCCTATTGACATCTGTTTAAGTGTTCTGAGGTAGCATGCCTAAGAGGTTATTTTAACTTTCTGGGCCTTCTTTGATTTGGAGAATGGCGGGGGGGGGGGGGGGACACATGACAAAGTGGACTTGAACTTCTGACTACCCAGACAAAGCTGCTAATATTTTTATCTCACAAAATCTCTGAGTTGGAAGGGATCTCCAAAACCACTTAACCCAACCTGAATAGAAATTCAGTTTTCCATATTTCTGAGAAGTGCTTATTTAATCATGAGGGTAATCCACCACCTCCTGAGGCAGCACATTTGACTCTTGAAGAAATCCAATTATTAGGATGTTTTTCCTTACATCAAGTCTGACTCTGCCCCTCTGTAACTTGTACCCCTTACTCCTTGTTTTCTCCTCTGAGACCTGGCAAAACAACTCTAATCCTTCTTCTTGACAAGTCCTTCAAATGCTTGAAGTCAGGGTTTACAAATAAGCTTTTCTCAACAATAACACTGTAAAGTGAGTAGTTGATCCTATTTAGCAGATTAAGAAAGAAACTGAACCACAGGGAGGTTGAATGATTATATCCAGTTCATAAAATTATTAGTAAATGGAGACAGAATTAGAACTAAGGTCTTTTAAGCCCAAGATCAGGTCTACTTCAATATATGAATACATCACTATGCTGATATCAATATATCAGTACACTACCTTCAGGTCACAAATTGGCAGCTGAGTCTGAGAAGACCAGGGCTATTTCATCTGAAATGCAAGAACTTTAGAGCTGTCCAGTAACACTAGGGGCACTTAATCCTTCAGGGAATTTTGATTGGATACTCAAACCACATCAAAATGTTCCCAAGCTAGGAGCAGCTAGGTGGTGCAGTGAATAGACCCTGGGGTCAGGAGGACCTGAGTTCAAATCTGGCCTCAGGTGCTTAATAATTACCTAGCAAGTCACTTAACCCCATTGCCTTGCAAAAACTAAAAAAATGTTCTGAAGTTCACAGATCATGATAGACACCAAACTTTATAGCCTATTGGCACTACCAAGTCTTCATTATGACATAATTTTTTTTTAAAAGTCCTAAATCACAAGAACTCACCATTTCACCAAAAAAAAATTACTGGAAAAACTGAAAAGCAATTTAGCAGACACCAGGTCCAGACCAGTGTCTCACCATAAATCAAGATAAGATCAAAATGGATATATGATTTAGACATAAAGGGTGATATCATAAGCAAGTTAAGGGAGGATGGAATATTTTACTTATTAGACCTATGAATAAGGGAAGAGTTTAGACCAAATGATAGAGAATATTTCAAAATATAAAATAAATAAATTTGATAATATTAAATTTAAAAAGGTTTGCACAAACAAAATCAACATAGCCAAGATTAAAAGAAAAGCAGGAAAATGGAAAAAAATTTCATAGCAAATTTTTCTGATGAAGGCTATGGAGAACTGAGTCAAATATATAAAAATATGAGTCATTCTCCAATTGATAAAGGTCAAAGGATATGAATAGGAATTATTTCAGAAGTCAAAGCTATCCATAAAAATATACATTCCATATAGGAAAAATGCCTTAAATCTATTGATTAGAGAAATTAAAATTAAAACAATTCTGAGATTGGTTAATGTGACAGAAAAAAATGACAAATATAGGAGAGGATGTGTGAAAATTGAGACACTAATTCACTGTTGGTGCATTTGTGAACTGATCTAACCATTCTGGAGAATAATTTGATGCCATGCCTAAAGGGCTATAAAACAGTGCATATACCCCTTGACCCAGCAATACCACTACTAGATCTGCAACCCAAAAGAGTTATAAAAATGAAATGGAAAAGGACCTATAAGTATAAAAATATTTATAGTAGTTGTTTTTATGGTGGCAAAGAATTGGAAATTGGGGGGAAGTCCATCAATTGGGGAATGACTGAACATTATGATTGTAATGGAATGCTATTGTTCTATAAAAAATAACAAGCAAGATGCTCTCAGAAAAACCTGGAAAGACCTATATGAACTGGTACTGAGTGAAATGAGAAGAACCAGGAGAACATTGTATACAGTAATAGTAATTTTGTATGATGCTCACCTGTAAATGTAAAAAATACATTGATCTAAGACACTTATGAAGAAATTATGATGAAAATTGCTCTCTACCTCTAGAGCAAGGACTAAATGGAGTCTGAAAGCAGATGAAAGTATATATTTAAACTTTCTTTTTCTTTTTTTATGTGTATTTTCTTTTACAACCTGGCTAATATAGAACCCTGTTATGTAACTGCACGTGTATTATCCACATCAAATTGCTTCTCAAGAAAGGGGGGAAGGAGAGAATCAAAAAAATTTTTAATGAGTTAAAAATTGTTTTTACATGATAAAATAAAAAAATATGCCCTACTTTTTGAATTGGCTATAGTTGTTCAAATCTAGCACTGTTTGGAGAAAGAACAAAGGAGAAATCCAATAGGAAATCAGGAATCCAATAATTACCACCTAAATGTTGATAGGGAAAAATATTTTAAGTGTTTTTGAAATGTTTAAAGATATCAAAGAGCCAAATCAAATAGGTGAGTTCCTTATTTATTCTTTTATTTGGAGGAACTCAGTTTTAACTGGGGGAAGGACTATAAGAGAAGGAAAACTACTCAAGTTAACAATGTTCACACTTAACTTATTCAAAACTTCCAAGTGTGTTATAAATTATAGTTATTATATTATTATATTATATTCCAAGCCCTATGAGCCCTTAATGTAGTTGCTGCTAAGTCCTGTGTGATCCTGACTGCAGCTCCATGATATTTGAATTGTGTCCTTCTGGCTGCTTATAATATTTTCTCTTTGATTTGGGAGTTCTGGAATGTGGCTATAATATTCCTGGAGGTTGTTTTTTTCAATCTCTTTCTGGGGGAGATTGGTGTATTCTCTCAATTTCTATTTTGCCCTCTGCTTCTAGGATATCTGGGCAGTTTTCCTATAGGAATTTTTTAAAAATGAGGTCAACGCTCTTTGCCTGAACGTGACTTTCAGGTATCCCAATAATTTTTAAATTATCTTTCCTGAATCTGTTTTCCATATCAGTTGTTTTTTCAATGAGATGGTCCACATTTTCTTCTAATTTTTCATTCTTTTGGTGTTGAAGAATTGTGTCTTGACTTCTCGTAAAGTCAGCAGCTTCCTTTAGCTCCATTCTACATCTGAAGAATTTGTTTTCCTCACAGAGCTTTCTTATCTCTTTTTTCATCTGGCCAATTCTGCTTTTTAAAGTATTCTTCTCCTCAGTAACTTTTTGAACTGTTTTATCCATTTGACTTATGCTGGTTTTTAACGTGTTATTTTCTTCAGCATTTTTTTGGATCTCCTTGACTAAGCTGCTGACTTCTTTTTCATGTTTTTCCTGCATCTCTCTCATTTATCTATCTATCTATCTATCTATCTATCTATCTATCTATCTATCTTCTATCTATCTATTTTAAGTTTTTGCTAGGCAATGGGGTTAAGTGGCTTGCCCAAGGCCACACAGCTAGGTCATTATTAAGTGTCTGAGACCGGATTTGAACCCAGGTACTCCTGACTCCAGAGCCAGTGCTTTATCCACTGTGCCACCTAGCTGCCCCTCTCTCATTTATTTTCCCAATTTTTCTTCTATCTCCCTTACTTGATTTTCAAAATCTTTTTTGAGCTCTATCATCTCCTGAGCCCAATTTCTGTTTTTCTTGGGAGTCTTTAGATGCAGAAGTTTGTACTTCCTTATCTTCAGATTGAGTATTTTGATCCTTCTTGGGATCATAGACAATGTATTTCTCAATGGTGTTCCTCTTTTTTCTCTGTTTACTCATTTCCCCAGTCTGTGCCTGGTTGTGGGGTGCTTCCTGAGCTTTTGAGTATTAGTGGGACAGCCCCCTCCCACAAGGATCTCAGTGTGTGAAGCTCTGTCTTCCCTCCTGGTCTATGAATGACCACAAGTGCACCCCTCTGCTATGGGGCTGAGGTGGGAGGGGCCCTGCTGTTTTATGGAGTGCCTAGACTGAGATCAGGATCTGAATGTGGTCAGAACCCCAGAGCCCTGTTCCAGGTACAGAGGACAGACCTCGGAAGTCTCTCTCCACTCCCCTACCTTTAGTAGACTGAGCACTCAAGGCTCAGTTGACTGGGGACTCCTACTTACCGGCTCCGCCTATTTCTGTTTCCTGGATCTGGGCTGCAGTGGCCACTACTGCTTGCTGAGTACCCTGAGGTCTGAGCTTCACACTCTCACTCTAGCAGAGGTACCCCCGCTGATCATCCAAGTTGTGTCCAGTCCCCCCCTGGTGTAGGTCAGGAAACTGCCCCTGCTGCCATGAGTTGCAGCTTCCAGGCATCCTGGGGCTTCCTCTAGGAGGCTGAAGTTCCCTCTAACCCCATAGAGCAGAGCCTTTCCACTATTTTTCAGGTTATCTTGGTCTGGAAAATTGCTTCACTGGATCTCTCTGTGTTTTCTGTCTCTTGAAAATTTAGTTAGAATAATAATTTTATGATTTTTTGAAATATGGAGAGAACATTTGGGAGAGACTCTTCTCCTGTCACCATCTTGGCTCTGCCCCCTACATTTCTTATCTGTTTGCTCTATTTAATCAAAGGGGACTGCCCTCTTATGATTTCTGTAATTTGATATTGTGAATTTTATCATACACCTGTATGTACTATTACAAAACTTATATTGCCTGTCCAAATCTCTTGGAAACCCTAGGTACCAAAGATTCCATTCTTCCTTTACTCTATGCCCATCAGCTCCCTATATCTTTATTTGACTGATCTATAGTTGACACTACAGCATTACTTTAATCAAAATGGGGGGATGTGAAAATTAAGTATCTAAATCATATAGTACTGGTCAAAGACTGGTCTCTAATTAAGGTTTACAAATCTGAATGTTGTCTCTGTGTGTAAGTATGTCAATCTGCCATATCAAGGCCTGACCTTCTCCATTTCAATGTGGACTTGGCCTGTGTTAATATTTCCTGGTTAGCCATGAAATAGCACCAAAATATTTCTTACCTGGGTCAACATATCACAAGATGAAATATCTCGGATGAGGAGAGAAAAAGCCTTGTAACCATTCTCTCTCCAGCCTAAGTGAGATTCTTATTGATAGGAATTTGAAGCAAATACTATAACTTATGAAAGGATCATGCTTAATAATGTCATCTGTATGAAATCTCATTGTTTGTTTTTTTGGATGAGAAATGGATCCCCCCTTACCTTGTAGATTTCAGATTATATAGCATGAAGAGGATATCCCACAAGAATTCAAGGATGCATCCATTGTCCATCTCTATAAAGGTAAAGAGAATATATTGGTCTGTGACAATCACAGAGGTATTTCTCTTTTAGTCATTGCTGGTAACATTCTTGCCAGAGTCCTTCTCAATAGACTTGTCCTTCACCTGGAAGATGATCACCTCCCTGAGAGCCGTTGTGGCTTCAGAAAGGGTCAAGAAACAATTGATATGGTGTTTGCTGCCTGGAAACTACAGAAAAAATGCCAGGAACAGAACAAAGGTCAGTATACAACATTTTTAGATCTGATCAAGGCCTTTGATACCATCAATCATGAGGCTTAATGGAAATTTATGTCACAATTTGGTTGTCAGGAAAAGTTCATCGGTATTGTTCCATGATGGTATGTATGCCCGGGTTCTGGATAGTGGACAATGCTCTTGTCTTGAGATTTCCCAGTCACCAATGGAATGAAAGAAGGATGTGACCTTGCTCTCATGTTTTTTAGTATGATTTTTCAGCCATGTTATCAAATGCTTTCAAGGAGGATGAACATGGCCTCAAGGTCAGCTACTGCACTGATGGCAAATTCTTCAACTTGAAACGGTTGCAAACCAAGAACAAAGTAGGAGTGTTGGTGCATGATCTTCTGTTTGCAGGTGACCATGCAGCCTCTGAAGCTGAGATGCAACAAAGTATGGATCCATTCTCTGCTGCTTGTGCTAACTTGGGTCTAACAATTAGCACCAAGAAAACTCAGGTGCTTCATCAGCCAGCACCATACCATCTATATGTGAAACCAGTGATTATAGTAAATGGAGAGTTTTGAGTACTGTGGACAAATTCACTTACCTTGTCAGTGTCTTTTGCAGGGAGGTACACATTGACAATGAGGTTGGCACTGGCATTGTCAGAGCTAGTGCAGTACTTGGGAAACTGAAAGAAAGTGTGGGAGAGAAGAGGTATTAGACTGACTACCAAATTGAAGGTCTACAGAGCCATTATGCTGACCTCATTGCTATATGCCTGCGAAGCCTGGACAATCTACCAGTGCCATGTCAGAAAACTGAATCATTTCAATTTAAATTGTCTTAGGAAGATTCTGAAGATGACCTGGCAGGAGAAGATACCAGACACTGAGGTCCTTTCTTGAGCTAAACTGTCTAGCATTCCAACATTACTACAGAGAATGCAACTACAATAGGCTGGACATGTTGTTAGAGTGCCAGATGTATTATTTTAGGGAGCACCCACACAGGATTTTAAAGGTTTGGCTCACAAACACTCACAAGGGGGATCTGAAGAAGTGATACTGAGACACCCCAAAGATTTTTTTTTTTTTTAGGTTTTTGCAAGGCAAATGGGGTTAAGTGGCTTGCCCAAGGCCACACAGCTAGGTAATTATTAAGTGTCTGAGACCGTATTTGAACCCAGGTACTCCTGACTCCAGGGCCAGTGCTTTATCCACTATGCCACCTAGCCACCCCTCATGTTATCTATTTTAAAGGAATAGCAAGTTGTAAATAATAGTTTCATGCCTTTTTATTTTACTTTTTTATTTATATTTTTGTCTATTTTGCTATGTTATGGAAATGTTTGTTTTATTTCTTAAGTTCAGAATAAAATACATAACATTTTTTTAAGATTGATTGAAAGAAGAGATGATTAGCTAGAAAATGAAATACAGAAATAAGAATTTGAAAGGCTAGAACTAAGAGTAATTTAGAAATGTTATAAAACAAATCTCTGTAAGAAGCTATACTTATTTAAAAATAACTCTAGATATAAAATATCCAGGAGTATATCTGCCAAAAGAAACCCAGGAACTATGTAAACAAAACTTTTATATAAAAAATCAGATTTAAATAATTGTAGAAATATTAATTATTCATCAACAGGCAGGGCCAATATAATAAAAATGCAAATTTTTCCTAAACTAATTTATATAGGCAATGCCATCCCAATTAAATAACCAAAAACTATTTTGTGAATTAGAAAAAATAATAAAATTAATTTGGAAGAACATAAAAGTCAAGAATATCAAAAGGTTTTATTGAAAAAAATGTAAAGAAAGAAAGTTTAGCAGTATCAGGTCTTAGACTATATTATAAGGCAGTAATTATCAATACTATCTGGTTGCCTCAGAAATAGAAAGGTAAAAAAAAGAAATAGGTAGAACAATGGAACAGAATAAACATACCATTTATAGCAGCAAGCAAATTCTAATAACCTTATATTTTGACAAGTGATTTTTTTGAATAAGAATTTATTATTTGGTAAAAAATTGTTCAGAAAAACTGGAAAGCAGTATGATAGAAATTGGGTATAGACCAATATCTTACAATATTTACTAAGATTACATCAAAATGGATATATGACCTGGATATAAAGAGAGATCCTGTGAGAAGATTTGAAGAGCAAAGAATATAATACTTAACAGACTTATGGATAGGTGAGCAATTTATGAATAAATAAAAGATATAGAAAAGAGCAAGTTATAAAATGGAAATTTTAATTATATTAAATTAAAAATAGATATATGCTAGATCAGAAGAAAAACAGAAAATTGGGAAAAAATTATAGACAGTTTCTCAGGTAAAGGTTTCATATCTCAAACATATAAAGAACTTTGTCAAATCTATGAGAATATGAGTCATTCCCCAATTAATAAATGGTCAAAGGATATGAACAGGTAGCTTTTAAATAAAAAAATCAAAATAATATATAGCCTTATAATAATTCTCTAAATTGTAACTAGAGTAATACAAATTAAAACAGCCTTGAAATATTATTTTGTACCTATCAGATTGGGTAAAATGATTAAAGGGGAAAGCAATAAATGTTTGACAGTTGTGGAAAAATTGGGACAATAATTCATTGTGGGTGGGGAATTGTTAACTGATCCAGTCATTTTAAAGAGTAATCTGGAATTATGTCCAAATAGTTATTAAAAGGGGCATCTAGGTGGCACAGTGAATAGAGGACAGTGGATAGTTCTGGAATTAGGAGGACCTGAGTTCAGATGTGGCCTCAGACACTTAATAATCACCTAGCTGTGTGACCTCAGGCAAGTCACTTAACTCAATTGCCTTGGGAAAAAAAATCCCAAACCCAAAACAAAACCAAAGAGTTATTAAACTGTCTATACCATTTGACTGAACAATATCATTACTAGGTCTTTCCAAAGATGATGAGAAAAGGAAAAGGACCTATATGATCTAAAATATTTACAGCAGATCTCTTTGTGATGGCAAAGAACTGAAAATTGTAGAAGTGTCAGTCATTTGGGGAATGACTGATTAAGTTGTGTTATATTCTTGTGAAGGAATACTACTACTATACTGTAAGAAATATTGAGCTTGATGATCTTAAAAAAGCATGCATAGACTTGAACAAAATAATGAAGAGAGAAATAGGCAGAACCAAGAGAATGTTGTCTACAGTAACAGCAATATTGTTTTAAGAACAACTTTGGAAGATAATATGGCAGAAACTAGGCATGGACCAACATCGCACACCATTTACCAAGATAAGGTTGAAATGGGTATAGGATGTAGACATAAAAAGTGATATGTCAATTAGGAGAATGAGGAATTGTTTACCTGTGAGATCTAAGGGAAGGGGAGCAGTTTGTGATCAAAGAAGAGCTAGTGAACATTATAAAATGCAAAATGGATAACTTTGATTAATGTTAAATTGAAAAGTTTTTGCACAAATAAAACCAATGTAACCAAGATTAAAAGGAAGGCAGTAATCTGAGAAATAATTTTTATAACTTGTGTTTCTGACAAAGGACTCATTTCTAAAATATTTAAAAGACTGAGTCAAATTTATATATAAATAATTCCCCAATTGATAAATGGTCAAAGGATATGAAAAGACATTTTTCAGATGAAGAAATTAAAACTATAGTCATAAGAAAAAATACTCTAAAACATTATTTATTAGAGAAATGCAAATTAAAACAAGTCATAGGTCCTCAGACCTATCAGATCAGCCAATATGATTAAAAAGGCAAATGATCAATTTTGGAAGGGATGTGAAAAAACTGGGACACATGTATTGTTGGTGGAGTTGTGAATTGATCAAATATTTCTGGAGAGAAATTTGGAATTATGCCTTAAGTGCACTAAAACTTATCTTACCCATTGATCCAGAAATACCACTGTTAGGGCTGGATCCCAAAGAGATAACAAAAAAGGGTAAAAACAAATTCACACCTACAAAAATATTTATAACTTTGAAGTGGCAAAGAGTTGGAAATTGAAGGGATATCCATCAATTGGGGGATTGGCTGAACGAATTGTGATATAAGAATATGACAAAACACTTGTTCTATAAGAAATCTTTTTTAAATTTATTTTTATTCTCATTTTGTACAAATGTTTTTCTTTACATTAATAAAATATACTTGTTCACAAATAAACAAAATACCCCTCCTCCCATGAATATAGATAGACTTGCTTGGGCAAAAAAGTAAAGGGGGAGAAAAAAAATTAAAATTAAAAAAAATAATAGTAATAATTGTAGCTATGGCCAGGTGGTGCAATGGACGAAGCACCAGCCCTGGAGCCACGAGCACCCGGGTCCATATCCAGCCTCGTAAACCCAATAATCACCCAGCCATGTGACATGCAAGCCACCCGATCCCCACTGCCCTGCAAAAACCAAAAAAGAAGGAAAAAAAAGACCCAAAATAAAATAAAATAGTAATAATAGTAAGGGTGGCTGGGTGGCAGACAGAGCATTGGCCCTTGAGCCAGGAGCACCTGGGTCTGAATCCGGCCCCAGACACCCAATGATCACCCTGCTATGTGGCTCCAGGCAGGCCACCCAGCCCCATTTGCCCTGCACCCTCCCCCAAATAATAACAAAAAATGTGTTTCAGTCTTTGTTCTAACACCATCAACTCTGTCGTGAGTGGATCACATTCTTTATGATAAGTCCATCACAAAAGTTATTTCCATATTTTTCCAACGTTGCCATTGCTGATCGCAACTCCCTCCTTTCTTATTTCTCCACTACCATATACTATATTTTCTCTCTCCTTTCACTCTGACTCTGCTGTAGGGTAGCTGAGTGGCGCAGCAGACAGATCCCTGGTCCTGGGGCCAAGAAGCCCTGAGCCCCCATACCACCCCTTAGGTCCAGAATCTACCTGGCCCTATGGTCCTGGGCAGGCCATCCAATCCCAGGCCCTTGCAAGAAGTAAAAAAAGAAAATGTGTTATATCTGATGACTGTCCCCCCATGGTCCATCCTCTCCTCCTTTATTCACATCCCCACCCCTTCCCCCTGCTCCCCCCTCCTTCTTACTCCAGTTGTCTATACCCCATTGAGTATACCTGCTGTTTCCTCTCCTAGCCACCTCCGATGAGAGCAAAGGTTCCCTCATTCCCCCTTGCCTCCCCACTTCCACATCATTGCAATAGCTCATTGTAATAAAAAAAAGTCTTATGTGAAATAGCTTGGACTATTCCCCCTCTCCTTTTTCTTTCTCCCATTCCATTTCCCTTTTTTTCTTATTGACTCCATTTTTACACCATATTTTATCTTCGAATTCAGCTTTCTCCTGTGCTTCAATTATAAAAGCTCCCTCTACCTCCTCTATTAACTGAGATGGTTCATATGAATATTATCAATATCATTTTTCTATACATGCAGTTCATCCTCATTAAGTCCCTCATATTTCCCCCCTCTCCTCCAATCACCATGTTTCACCTGAGTCCTGTATCTGAAGATCAAACCTTCTGTTCAGCTCTGGCCATTCCTAAAGGAACCTTTGAAATTCCCCTGGTTCATTGAAAGTCCATCTTTTTCCCTGGAAGAGGACATTCAGCCTTGTTGGGTAGTTCATTCTTGGCTGCATTCTAAGCTCTCTTGCCTTCCGGTATATTGTATTCCAAGCCCTACGAGCTTCCAATGTAGCTGCTGCTAAGTTCTGTGTGATCCTGACTGCAGCTCCATGATATTTGAACTATGTCCTTCTGGCTGCTTGTAATATTTTCTCTTTGCCTTGGGAGTTCTGGAACTTGGCTATAATATTCCTGGGGGTTGGTTTTTTGGGATCTCTTTCTCGGGGGGGATCGGTGGATTCTCTCCATTTCTATTTTGTCCTCTGCTTCTAGAATATCAGGGCAATTTTCCTGTAGTAATTCTTTGAAAATAATGTCAAGGCTCTTTTCCTGATCATGACTTTCAGGTATTCCAATAATTTTTAAATTATCTTTCCTAAGTCTGTTTTCCATATCAGTTGTTTTTTTCAATGAGATATTTCACATTTTCTTCTAATTTTTCATTTTTTTGGTTTTGAAGTATTGATTCCTGATTTCTGGTAAATTCATCAATCTCCCTGAATTCTATTCTTTGTCTGAAGGATTTATTCTCCTCAGAGAGTTTTCTTATCTCTTTTTCCATCTGGCCAATTTTGCTTTTTAAAGCATTCTTCTCCTCAATAACTTTTTGAACTGTTTTATTCATTTGACCTAAGCTGTTTTTTAGCATGCTATTTTCTTCAGCATTTTTTTGGATTTCCTTGACTAAGCTGCTGACTTCATTTTCATGTTTTTTCCTGTATCTCTCTCCTTTCTTTTCCCAGTTTTTCTTCCAACTCCCTCATTTGATTTTCAAAGTCTTTTTTGAGCTCTGTCATAGCCTGAGCCCAATTTCTGTTTTTTCTTGGAGTCTTTAGATGCAGGAGCTTTTGCTTCCTCATCTTCAGACTGAGTATTTTGATCCTTCTTGGGCTCATTTGCAAAATATTTCTCAATGGTCTTCCTCTTGTTTCTTTGTTCTTTTTCCCAGCCTAAGCCTGTTTTTTGGGGGTGCTTCCTGAGCTTTTGGGACACTCCCACAAGGGTCTCGGTGTGTGAGGTTCTGTTCTCCTCCTGGTCTGTGAATGACCATAAGCGCCCCCCTCTGCCATGGGGCTGAGGTGGGGGGGCCCTGCTGTTCTATGGGGGGGCCTAGACTGGGATCAGGATCTGAATGTGGTCAGTCCCAGAGTTCTGTTCCAGGGGCAGAGGACAGAGCTCTGCAGTCTCTCTTCACTCCCCTCCCTTAGCTCAATGGGCTCATGCCCTGGGGGCTCCTGCTTACTGGCTCCGCCTGCTTCTGTTTCTGGGTCTAGGCTGCAGAAAGACCAGGCTGCCACTTTGTGCCAGTGCTCCCCGGGGTGCAGCTCAGGAGACTCCCTTGCTGCTGTGAGCTGAGGCTCCCAGTGCCCTGGGGCTGCCTCCGGGAGGCTGAAGTTCTTTTGCTCTGGCGGGCCACCCCTCTGGCCAGCCGCCCCTCTGACCCCGGGGAGCAGAGCCTTTCTGCTCTTTCCAGGTTACCTTGAGTAGGAGAACTGCCTCACTGGGTCCCTTTGTGGGTTCTGTCTCTTGAAAGTTTAGTTAGAGTCCTTAGTTTATGAGTTTTTATCAGAGAGCTCCTAAGACTTGATCACTTCATGTCACCATCTTGGCTCCACCCCCTGTATAAGAAATCTTGAGGGACAGGTCTTCAGAATAGCCTAGAAAGATTTTCAAGAACTGATGTTGAATGAAATAAGAAGAACCAGAAGAACATTATGCATACCAGTAGCAGTGGTGATGATCAACCATGATGGACTCGTTCATTTCAGCAGTACAATAATCAAAGACAACTCTGAAAGAATTGTGATGGTAAACACCATCCATATCTAAAGAAAGAATTATGGAGTTTAAAAGAAGACCAGAGCTTACCATTTTCAGGTTTTTTTTAACAGCTGTCTTATGTATTATGGGTTTTTTCCTATCTATGTTTTTTTTTCCTCCATTTTGATTTGATTCTTCTTTTTACAACATAACTAACATGGATCTATGTTTAGCCTGATTATACTTGTATAATCTTTTATAGATTATGTATACTTGTATAGTTTATGTTGGATTGCTTTCTGTTAGGATATAGGGGGAGGGAAGGGAAGGAGGAAGAAGAAAAATATAAACTAAAAACCTTGTAAAAATTGATTGTTGAAAATTACTGTTTTGTGTACCTAGGAAAAAACCCAACTATAACTTTGGCAGATATGTCATTTTGACTAATATAAATGCCAAAATTAACTATCAGCACCCAGAGGAAGAATTGATAGTAGAAGTATGTATAGAATAATTTTACATAAATATACATATTTGTGTTAATGGTAGCAATCTCTATGGTGGGGTGGGGTGACAAGAAATGAAAGAATAAAGAAATTTGCATGATTACTTTAATATATATTTAAAAAGAATAATAGATTTGCAATTTCATATGTGATCATCATTTTTATTATACTGTTATGAAATGCTTTTTTTATCCCATAAATTAAAAATT